>NW_024080720.1:1804521-2167999 GCF_003009895.1 Hyaena hyaena | reverse complement strand
TTACCCAAGGGACACAGAAATGCTGATGCATAGGAGCACATGTACTCCAATGTTCATAGCAACACTCTCAACAATAGCTAAAACATGGAAAGAGCCTAAGTGTCCATCCACAGACGAATGGATCAAGAAGATGTGGTTTATCTATACAATAGAATACTCCATGGCAATGAGAAAGAATGAAATCTGGCCATGTGTAGCAACATGGATGAACCTTGAGGGTGTTATGCTGAGCGAAATAAGTCAGGCAGAGAAGGACAAATATCATATGTTTGCACGTATAGGAGGATTAGGAGGAATTTAACGGAGGACCATGGGGGAGAAGAAGGAGGGAAATGGTGGGGGAAAGGGAGAGAGGCAAACCATGAGAGACTCTTGAATGCTGAGAACAAACTGAGGACTCATGGGTGTGGGGGGAGGGGGGAGATGGGCATGGAGGAGGGCACTTGTGGGGATGAGCACTGGGTGTTACATGGAAACCAACTTGACAATAAACTATTTGTAAATTTTAAAAAAATAAAATTCTAAAAGAAAAAAAATTTAGGTTTGATGAAGACACAGACTATCTCTATGTCACACATTTTTTACTGGTACCTAGCATAATGCCTGCATATACTATATCTTCAATAAATATCTGCTGATTGAATTAATCAATCAATTAACTCAGTAAGAAGGAAATGGGCCCAAAGACGTAAGTTTTAGGAATTATGTCTCAAAAAGTCTTCTCGTGGGGCACCTGGGTGGCTAAGTTGGTTAAGTGTCTGACTTCAGCTCAGGTCATGATCTCAGGGTTTGTGGGTTCAAGTCCCGTGTCGGGCTCTGTGCTGATAGCTCAGAGCCTGGAGCCTGCCTCGGATTCTGTGTCTCCCACTCTCTCTGCCCCTCCCACTCTCGTGCTCTGTCTTTCTCTCTCTCAAAAATGAATTAACATTAAAAAACTTTTAAAGTCTACTTGAATCAAATTAAATAATGCAAATATCAATAACAATTCATGTGAAGTCAAATACTTTTAAATTTTTTCATAAAATTCTGGCTCAGCAATCTTTTTTTGTTCTGTTTTGTCTTGGGGTTTTTTGGCTCAGAAATCTCCAAAGGCAGAAGAGTAGACTGGAAGAGGGAAGAAGTAAAAATTTGCAAAATGCTTTGTCTTGCAAAAATGTGAATGGCCTGGATTATCACATTAAAAGACAAAGTTTCATAATTCAGAGAAAAAATAAGAATTCAAATATATGTGGTTCACAAGAGACTTGCTGGAAATAAAATGACACAAAATAAAAATGAAAAAATGGGAAATTAGTTATGAGTAGGAATATTAATATCAGACCAAATTTAAACCATGAAAATATTAGAGGACAAAAATGAGTGTTCTGTATTCATAACAAGTTTATCAATAATAACAAAATGATGTGCATTCCATATGCTTGGTACTGTGTTAAGTTCTTTACATTTATTATATTATTTAAGTATTCAAAAACAATTATACCAGCATTATTATATAAAACTGCCCCATCATTTGCAAAGAGCAGCCAAGAACAGTTTGAGCTCTGACTTCACAAGGAAGACTAGGGAATTGTGAAATTCTGACTCCTACAACATAAAACTACATTCAAAATACATAAAGTAAAATTTGTTTTAAAAAAAATACAAAGATGTGTTGAAAAACACGACCATCATGGGAGACCAGCATATGTACTATCCAATCTCTGACAAATCAGTATGTCATCTAAATTATAAAAGGCATTTAACTAAAGAAACTAGGAAGAAGCCATAAAGCTGAGAAAATAGTGAAGAATAAAGCAGGAATTGATACATCATGAAACAGGATTGAAGAATAAATTTAAAGGGAGGGTGTTCGAGGGGAGAACAGTAATGCTCTGGGAAAGCTCATCAAGAAGATTTCGAAAATCAAAAATAGGAAAGTCTCAGTAAAAATGAGAAAAGAGACAGAGCTGCAGATGGCAGTGAGATTTTACAAATCACTATAGAATAATACATATAGTCCTATACTAATAAGTGAGAAATTGGGGCACCTGGGTGGCTCAGCTGGTTGGGGGGCTGACGTCAGCTCCGCTCATGATCTCGCAGCCCATGAGTTCAAGTCCCGCGTCAGGCTCTGTGCTGACAGATCAGAGCCTGGAGCCTGCTTCAGATTCTGTGTCTCCCTCTCTGTCTGCCCCTCCCCCACTTATGCTCTGTCTCTCTCTCTCTCTCTCTCTCAAAAATAAATAAAACATTACAAAAATTTTAAAAAATAAGTTAGAAATTCAGTTAAATGATTATTCTTGGGAAAACATACAAAATATACCAATAATACATATAACTGGAAATTACATAATAATGGAATAAATTGGAAACATTATCAAGTAATTGATCCCAGAAAAGGCATTAGTACCCAAAAGTTGTTTTTGTGAGGGGGGGTGGGGAAGTAATGGCAAATTCACTCAAACTTTTAAAGAACATTATAAACCCTTTGCAATTTAGATTCTTCCTAAGTGTCAAAAACAAAGGAAAAAGAAAGAAAGGAAAGAAGGAAGAAAGGAAGGTAGGAAGGAAGAAAGGAAGGAAGGAAGGAAGCAAGCAAGAAGAAAGATAGGTTTCCCAGATGTTTTGATGAAAAGAGCAAAAACTTGAAGATAACAGACCAACGAAGTAAACTTCCAGACCAGTTTCACTAATGAATATAGGCTGAGAGATACTACACATAATGTAAATAAGTTTAACCCAATAATATAATAAAAAAATAATGAAAAAAGATAGTAACAATAGATGTCATAAAGGTCATTCGTCGTTTTGGTGTTTTATGAAGAACGTTGATTTTTCAAAAGCAACAATGTTATTTTCTGGGAGAAAATTGAAGTGATGATCCTATGCAGTGATCACGAGAATTTAGAAATGTACGTATTGAGGGTGAGGGTATAGATTAGTGGCCACTTCCCTGGAGAGCCATCTGGCAACAAAACCCTTTAAAATGACCCTGCCCCTGGCACAGCAACTGCAATCTGAGGAACCATGCTAGGATGCATACTAACAAGAGTACATCGTTCGTATGCCTCCTGTAGCCGTGCCCTTTGGTAATGTCCTCCGAAATATGCCCTGGGCTTGGCCACTGTCACACGGTTTGGACTATGGGACAGAAGCTTGACACAAACACAATGTTGTGCATCAGGGACTTTCATGCTGCTGCTCTTGCAATTCTGTGACTACTATGTAGACAAGGCTGGCAGGCTGCAAGATGAGATACCACAGTCATCCCAAGCAATCCAAGCAGTCCACCAGCAGACTGCAAATGCCTGAGCGAGCCTCACCATATCCACGGATCCCAGCTCAGAACAAAAGAGCTGCCTAGCCCAAACTACACACCTGCAGAACAGAAGTATTTGTTGTTTTACACCACTAAGTTGTGAGATGGTTTGTTACACAGCAAAAACTAACTAATACTAAGGATACTAACTTATCCTTAGGAAATATTCAGAAATAGCCATCCAAAGAGATAAACAAAGATGTTATTTGTAACAGTAATATTACTATTATGTATTAATATTAAATATTAATATTATTTAAATATATAGGGGCTGCTTTAGGTAAACTTTGGTATATCCATTCCATGAAAATCCATACAATCATTAAAAAGCCCTTGTAGAAAAACATTTGATGTGGCAAATATTTACAACATACCACTTCATGAAAAAAGAAGACTATAAAACAGTATTATGGTATGACACTATCTTGGTTAAAAAATGAAAATAATTACAGGTATTTATATGCATGGAAAAACAGTGGAATGACAAAAACGTTACCAGTGTCAGTCTTTGAACATGTAGGGTTTTTCCTTTTTTTTTTTTTTTTTTTTTACACTTTTTGTATTTTCTGCATTGATCCTTAGTCAGGACTTGTAAACAGTCACTGGACTGCCCTGGGAGCTGAACCTGGAATGCTCTGAGCCCACTGAAGGCCACTGCTGAGAAATCAGATAAGGGGTAATCCAAGCATGGATGTTAGAAAATCCTCCTAGTATAATCCCTATTAAACCAGCCTAAGCATGGTGATTGTCAACACACTTGGGAAAAGCAAAAGGAAAGAGAGCTGGAATAGGCCACCATGTTGCTGGCAAAGGCCTTCATGCCACGGTCAAGGTATCATCTCCACATCCACTAAGCTTTCCCAGCTTCTCCTGTTTAGTCTCTCAGGTGTCATTCTCTCCTCCAGGCTCTCCCTTCCATATTCCCTTCTTACCTTTCCCTTTATTTACTGGTCATTTGGAGTTTCTCAGAGTCCCTTTGAAGGTACCAAGAGAGATTTGGGTAGGAGGCCAGAGGAGAGGCATCCAAAGATAAAGTACATCCATGGTGCTAGCATGACTCCCATTATGCTCCATCAGACCATCCCTACAGTCAAGAATAAGCACAAGGGCCAGGGGTGCTTGGGTGGCTCAGTGAGTTAAGCGTCTGATTCTTGGTGTCACCCCAGGTCATGATCTCACGGTTTGTGAATTCAAGCCCCACATCTGGCTCTGTGCTGACTATGTGGAACCTGCTTGGGATTCTCTCCCTCTGCCCCTCCAGCTGGCAGGCTCTCTCTCTCTCTCTCTCTCTCAAAATAAATAAACTTTTAAAAAAGAAGAAGCCCAAGGGCCACTCCAAGTCCACCCTATAGACTGAGGGATCACGGGATGCAGACTTCCAATCCTGCTAAAACGATGCTCTCTGGTCCATCCCCATGCCAATAAGCTGGTTCTGCTCACATGGTATCGTGGATGTAAAGCTGGAACAGGTGACATATAGAGATCACAAGACTTGGACAACAGTCTAGTTCTGATGCTAACTTGATAGTGAACCTAAGAATTTATGTCACCTCCTTGAGCCACCCTTTCCTCCTCTGCAAAATAGGTCCAATACATCCCCTTAGACTGTGTTAAGCTCCTGCAAGAACTGATGTTTTTCTCAGTGCTGTATACCAACAGGCACTCAACACATTTTCATCAAATGCAGTAAATAAAACTAGCTAACTACTCACTCACACAAAGCTTCATATGAAGAACAGACGGGTGGGAACGCAAGTGCTTTGAATGTATAAATCACACTACGATGTATACCTCCATGTTTTTTTTACTAATATGAAAACAGAAATAACAGTGTCTTGGAAATAACATGCTCATCCCTTGAGACAGAAAAGCTCTGGGGCTTTTGTAAAACAAGGTTTGAGAATCACTGAAGTAAGAATTAAAGCTCATGACCTTAAAACGACTTAATCCCCCAAATCAGCAACACTGCATCCTGAAGCAACAGATTTTTTTTAACCAGCTGTGTAGTCAGTGTTTAACGTCCAGGATATAAGGCACAGAAGGGCAAAGGGGGTGCAATTTTACAGCATTCTTAATTGAAACAGATGGGGGCGGGGGGTAAGATTTCCCAACACATCTGTCTACCATCAATTAAAATGTTGAGTGTTGAGGTCCTCACCAAAGATCTTCTGTCAAGGGCTCACAGTAACAGGTACTTCTTTATCACTGAAACGAAGGGAGCCATGCTACTTATTAACAGGCATTTGTTCCAGCAAATGGCACAGAAAGATGTGGGATCCAGCCGTCTCCAATTTGCACACACTTGAAAGCTGTTGGTGATACAGCTCTGGGAGGGCGTGGGCAGGGGGCCTGTGGTTTTTCACACATTACACTGGAAAGGCTTCTAACTGTACAAGAAGGTAGGTTGTGGGATGCCAGCCAAGCTAAACACTGACAAATTCCCTTCTGGTCAGCGTCTGCAAAATTTCTGTGCTGTCTCTGGTAGGAGCTCCTTTCCTGGGTCAATGTGATGGGCAGACATGCGGCATTCTCTTTCACAAATGGTTGCATTAGGATGCTCGTCCGCGTACCCAGGTCATTTGGAGCAATACAACCCCTTGCAACTGGGCATTGGATCGATCTAGAGCTGGAATCACCATGACTGGCTTCTCTAATTAAAATCTCATGCCTGATCCGTCTTGAACTGAGGATTCGAGGAAGAAGTGATAATAGTGACTCATGACACCCTCATATACACCCTAGAGATATGCCTAACATAGGAAACTGGGCAACATAGCTTAGGCAATAGCCAAGAAAGTCCCTGCTCCCCAGTTATGTCTTTATTATTTTCAAAAATAATATTTGTCTTTTTTTTAATTGTATTTATTTTGAAAGAGAAAGAGAGTACGCGAGAGTGGGGGAGAAACAAAGAGAAGGGAAGAAGAAGAATCCCATGCAGGATCTGCACTGTCAGCACAGAGTCCTACGTGGTGCTCGATCTCATGAACCATGAGATCATGACCTGAGCCAAAATCAGGAGTCAGATGCTTAAGCAACTGAGCCACCCAGGCACCTCAAAAATAATATTTGTTAGCACATGCTGAATGGGAAAATTAGAGAACACAGATGCATCAACCTGTAAGCACATATAACACACACACACACACACACTAGCATTTACAACTTCACCACTCAGTGATAAACACATATAAAAACATATAAGAATACCATGTGTTCCTTTAGTTTTTCTTTAGACATACACACCCATATAAAAATAAACATCTTACTTTATAACCTGACTTTTTTCCTAACCAGCCATATATCATGACCATTTTCCCAAAGAATGCAACCAGCATTTAACATGGCAGTATAATATTCTATCAAATCTTTTATCATTATTTACCTATTGTATCATTTGGCTGTTTACAATTATTCTCTGTTATAAATAGCAGCACAATGGCTTTCCTAGTACATGTCTATACATACAATTCTGTTTCCTGAAGAGGCTCTAGAATTGAAAATACTTTAAGGAAGAAAGCACAAAAATTATAAGGCTAGTTTGATCCAAGGTATGCCTTCATGGATGTTGAAATATCCTAAGATTATAGTAGACATCGGTGTGGAGAGGAAGATCATGACTTGGGTCCCAGTGTCTTCAGTAAATAGTGGCGGTGGGAGGGTGGGAGTGTATAGTGGTCTGTAGATGAAAATGAGGAAGAAGCGAGACAGCTGAATGGTCACTTACTAGGAGCCTTAACGGTCAGCTCCTAAACAAGAGCGGGACCTCCAGGAAGCAATAATAAAGAACAAGAAGAAGGTCATCTCCTGACTCCAAAGGGTTGTTGTTCCTGACTGGGGTAGTATTCCCCAGAAGAAAGTTGGGTTCCTCTTCAGGCAGGAGGAGAAACTGTTCAATAGAAGCAAGTCCAGAGTGTATAGTGAAGAGTCAACAAGGGCATCAAGAGAGCCAAGAACCAGGTATGAAGCAGGGGAAGTATTGGGACTGGAGCTCGCCTCTCAGCTCATGACTAAGAATTACAAGGTGGGAAGCACAGTTGGAAGTGACCAGCCTCCTCCAGATCACTTTGCTTCCAGAAACAGTTAATGGTCCTGAGGAGTGTCTTTCCTGGTTTCAAAGAAGTAGCCAAAGATATGCTAGGCTTACAAAGACGTCCTGTTCTGAGTGACAGTGTCACAGGAAGGGCAAAAGCCCCTACAAGGTTTAGAGTAAGAAAACAGAGGCTTATTCTGGGCAAAGACTATCTCATAGGGTACAGGGAAGCTTCTTGCAATAGAGGAAGGGTATTAGGAGCTTTGCACAGAGGCAGTGAGGTCTATCTCAGGGAATCTTTTCTTGATTCAGGCAATAAAACTGGAGAGTGAAAGGTCAGTGTATTTCTTCTCAAATATTAGCTCCCTCAGTAAGGATTTTCAAGGTAGCTGCAGAATGTAGGAATCGATAGAACCTCCTAGAAGTTAAATAGACCCATTTGTTCATTTTTTAATTCATTTAAAGCATATGTATTGTCTACTCTGTGCAAGGCAACATTCTAAACAGAGGAGTGAACAGTTGAGTCCCTGCCCTCATGAGGAATATACTGTTTATCATTAACAACAAACAAACAAATACACAGAATACCAGTTAATATCAGGTGCTATAAAGAAAAGGAAAAGAAGGCTATAGTGTTATTGTACATAGATGACAAAAGAGAGAGATTGAAAGACAGAAATAGTCAGGAAAGCTGGGTTATACTGCAGTAATAAGCAACCCCAAAATAGGCAAAAGTTTTCTCTTTCTCTGATATTACATGTCAGAGCCAGGCCACCTAGGGGACCTGTTCTATGTAAACAGGATCATGCTGATGGAGAAGCCTGAACTCAAGAGAGTCTAGACCCAGCAATGACATGCTCCAGCATAAAAATGGCATAGACCACTTTGGATTACAACTCATTGGTCAGAACTACTCCTATGGCTCTACTTACCCACAAGGGACACAGAAAGTACAATCCTATCATAGGCCGGCAAGTCCAAAACCAGAAATACTTAGTGATGAGCATTAGTGATTATGATAGTAGATAGTTAAATAGATGCAGATGTACTAATAGTAACAGCTAACACACACATAGCACCACTACAAACCAGGCACTAATGAAAACACCTTACACATACTGACTTACATATCCCTCATACCAATGCCATGACGTAGGCTCTATTAATATTTTCAATATCAATCTCATTTTATAGTTGAGGAGACTGAGGCAAGGAGAGGTTAAAAATCTTAACTGAAATTATATACTTGGTGAGTGGCAGAGTTGGAGTCTAATTTAGTCAGGATAACTCCAAAGTCCATTATCCTAATCATTATATTATGTTGAATATGAATAGAGGATGGATGGATGGATGGATGGATGGATGGATGGATGGATGGACGGATGGATGAACAGATGGATGGATGAAAGAATTAATGGGTGCATGGAAGGGGTAGATGGATGAGTGGATGGATGGATAGATGGATGGATAGGTGGATGGATGGATGCATGGATAGATGGATGATTGGATGGATGGAGAGGTGGACGGATGACTAGTCATGTTAAATGGAAATAATAGCACTTACTAGGAAAATAAGAGAGCTTGACTCGTGCTCCACCAGTAGGAAGGGACTCACACACTTGCAGGTGTCACATTCACCCCACCAGTCTTGGTCATCCAGCTATGTCACTTATATTCTCAACAGCACACCCAAGGGAAAGCTGTCATGGGGTTCGAAGCACAAGGCCAGAGGCCAGCATAGGGATAGCACGTGCTGGCCAGTGAAATCCTTCCAGCTGTATTGTAACCCTTTTTTGGCAGGTAAGGAGGAGTAATTCCTTATAGATAAAGACAGTTGAGCCCAGTCTAACCCAGGAAGACTATGACAGGCTGTGGCTCAGAAAAAGCAGCCATGACTGGGCAGTGGAGGGAGGATGAACCGACTGGCCGTTATGGCAAAACCAGTGGTGCCTGAGTCAGAAGCAGTGGGTTTTGAGGATTTCCCTTCTGGCACCAGCACACATTAAAATGGGAAATGGTTACCAAGCAGCATTTTGCTTGCTAACAGCATTCAACTTCCTGGGTAAAGAAAATACAGAAAGGCAGCAAGGAAGACAGCCTTAAAGGTTCTGCCTCTCCATCCCATGCCCACTATTTCCCTGCTGCTTGATCATGCCAAACTGGTTTCCTCCTCACAGCCTTTACATGGTTCATCCCAGGGTCCAGAACAGCACGCTCCCCAACTCTGCATGGCTGGCTCGCTCCCATCTTATAGTCCTCAGGTCAAATGTCAGTTGAGGGGAGGTGCGTGTCCCCTATCTAAGATAGCTACTCACTCTGCTGCCTCCTCCTGATTCAGCCTCCGCATGACATTTATCGCAAATTGAACCCATTCTGTGTTTTTTCAATTTGCTTACTTGGGTGCTGTCCGTCTGCTTGTTGAAGTATCAGCTCCATGAGGACAGGGACCTGTCTCAGTGATTCTATCTCCACAGCCTAGCTTGGTGACTGGACATGGCTGGTGCTCCATCAGCGAATGGATGTGTCAGCTAGGGCCATGGAGCAATTGGAGGCCAAGTCTCCAGAAGAGTGCCCAAGACACTTCCACTCTAGGTAGACATTTAAAAGAGTCACAAGCAGGGTCTCAGAGAAACATTGGAACACCCATGTTCACATTAGCATAATACCCAATAGCCAAGAGATGGAAGTAACATGAGTGTCCATTGACAGATGAATGGATAAGCAAAATGTGATATATACACACAATGGAACATTATTCAGCCTTCAAAAGGAAGGAAATTCTGACCCAGGCTACAATATGGATGAACGTTGAGGGCATTATGTTAAGTGAAATAAGTCAGGCACAAAAAGACAACTAATGTATGATTCCACTTACATGAGGTACCTAAAGTAGTCAAACTCCCAGAAACAGAAAATGGAATGGTGGTTACCAGGGGCTGGGAGAGGGGGAAATGGGAAGCTGTCCTGTGGGTATAGTGTTTCAGGCTGCAAAAAGTGCTGGAAATCTGCTACACGACTTACCACAACTATACTATACGCTTAAAAGTGGTGAAGGCCATAAATTTTATGGTGTTTTACCATGATTTTTAAATGTTTTAATATTTTTTAGAACAATAAAATTTCCACCTATCCCAGGGAATAGAGTGGATAGCTGTACTAAATTAGCTAAAAGGAGAGAGAGGTGGGGATTACAACTAGGGAAAGATCCAGGAGCAGAGGGCCCCATTTCCTGCCCTGTCCATTCTTTGACATTCACCTCGGGAAGATGGACACAGATGCTCCCTGAGCGTCAGGAGCCCTTTCAACATCATGATGACTAAAGATTTCTAGAAATCTTCTCTGAGAACCTAATTAGGGGCGCAGGCCCAGGGTTTTTAACAGAGCCTGTAATCCTAGTGAGAAATGGGAACACTCTCAATGACCATCCTTGGGGCACTAGCTAGTAAAGCGTGGTCAAGCCATGCACTGGAGCCCACAGAGCCACACAAAAGGACAATGGTGAAATGGAAAATGACAAACGGGTAGTCTCATAAATCATCATGACCCCATCTGTGTGTGTGAGAGACTCAAAGACAAACAAATAAAACAGACAAATACACCAAGGTATTAACATTCGTAGGGGTGAGATTACGTGCTTTCTCTATATTTTGTAATGTTTTGTAATGAATATGAATTGCTTCAGCAGTGAGAAAGAATTATTTTAAAGAAGAAAATATGGCAGGGAAATTGTTTATAAGGAAACGCTAGGGGATCCCAAGGAAAATTCTCATACCCTAAGAGTCAAATTATAGCACAGAAAGAACCCCCCGTAAGGAACAGAAAATACAAAACTTCAGTTATATAATTCAGAAAGGCCTGCAGAGGCTGCCAGACACCCACAGATACCCAAGTAGACCTTCTGGAACTCAAACCGGGGTACAGAAAACACACAAAAACGTATAAGGACCCATCCATAGATGAAAGATTGTATGTACAGCATCACAGAGACCAAAATGAGTGTAAGAAAGAGGAGGCAAGAAACAATGTTCATGCCCCTTTTAGGTACCAGTGCCGGCTTTGGTGGGGAGGGGTGGGGGGGGGCGTGTTCTCAGAGAACATTCCCAGGAGCCCCTATAATTAAGCTAATGCTAAGAGGAAGGAGCCCTTCTATTTAGATGTCATCTGCGTGAGCATGAGTGGTGAGTCAGGCAGCCCCTGTAGCAGAATGGAAAAGACCCAGGAGCCCGGCAGCTGACCTAGCTGCCACTGTGATCGCTCAAGTGAGGGTGGGGATACACACAAGGAGGTCTACCAGAGTGACCCTCAAAGCTGGAGACAAATAATAACGATAGTAAATACCTTTAGAGTGCATCTTATGTGCCAGGCACTGTTCTAAATAATGTATGTATGTATCAGGGATTCTATGCATATAATCATTTAATTTTCTCAACAGCTCCATGAGATAGTTAGTATTAGTATCCCCATCTTACAGATGAAAACTGAGAAGTTAAGTAACTTCCCAAAGGTCACAGAGGCAAGAAAGATCAGGGGCAGGGTCAAATCCAGGAAGCTGGGGCTCCAGCGTCTATGCTCTGAACTACCATGGTGTTCTCTCCTGGAAATCCAAAAGACCACAAAAAACTGTCTCTCCCAGACGGCCGGACATTGGTTCATAAGAGATTCATCTCAAGAAGTTACATAAAGGGGCACCTGGGTGGCTCAGCCAGTTAAGTGTCTGACTTCGGCTCAGGTCACAGTCTAGCAGTTTGCAGGTTCGAGCCCCGCATTGGGCTCTGTGCTGACAGCTCTGAGCCTGGAGCAGGCTCCGGATTCTGTGTCTCCTTCTCTCTCTCTGCCCCTCCCCCACTCACACTCTGTCTCTCTCTATCAAAAATAAATAACATTTAAAAAAAAAAAAGAAGTCACATAAAAAGCATCAGGGTCCAATATCCTTGGCACCTCATCACAGGATATGAAAACAGCAAAGGCTTACTCAAGAAAACCACCTTCCCACCCCCACGTCCCCTACTACTTGGGCCCACAGCTCTCAGTATTCTTTAGTTCTTAAGTGCCCACAAAGTGTAAAAATCAGCTCTCAGCAGGGGCCACACCGTGTTCAACCACTGCCCTGCCTCTTAAAAACACAGTCTGCAGGCAAAATGACAAGTCCAACTCGTTTCTCCACTCCCTGCTGGCTCTACCTTTGGAAGGCTAATTAATCCCTCTCTCCACCTCCATTCCGCTTTTGTAAAATAGGGAGAACAGTATTAAAGTCAATACTCATTACTCACAGATTCTGTGTTTGCAAATTCGCCTACTTGCTATTTCTCGTAACACCAAAATCAACACTCGAGTTACTTTCATGGTCATCCTCAGCACGTACGAAGCGCAGAAAATCCGAGTCAGCCGATGCACACATTCCCAGCTGAGGTTGAACAAGGTGATGCTCTACCTTCTTGTTTCAGTTTTCATGCTGGAAAGCTTTCTTTCTTTCTTTCTCTCTTTCTTTCTCTTTCTTTCTTTCTTTCTTACTTTCTTTCTTTCTTTCTTTCTTTCTTTCTTTCTTTCTTTCTTTCTTTTTGCGGTATATTTAGTATCATGTTTCTCACATTTTTGTGCTTTTTGTTGGAAACTGCTATTTCAAATGGCCCCCAAAGGTGCGTTCCTAAGTGCCAGAACGCTGTGATGTAACATTTCAAGAAAATAGGTGTGTTAGGTAAATTTCATCCAGGCAGGAGTTGTAGTGCTGTTGACCATGAGTTTGATGTTAATGAGTCAACAATAGATATTAAATGAGGTGACTTTAAAACAGAAATACACATAAAACAAGATTATGTATTGATAGGTTGACAAAAAAATGTCATGGTCAGAGGCTCAAGGGAACCTGTCCTCTTCCATATTCCTCTAGGAACAATGTTCAGTGTTTACTAATTCGGTGTTTACAGCAACTTTATAGAACATTAACTACCATAAATAATACTGTCAGTCTTAAATAAGCTGACATTGGGGCACTAGGGTGGTTCGGTCCATTAAGCATCCGACTTATGCTCAGGTCACGATCTCATCGCTCAGGAGTTCAAGCCCCATTGGTCTCTGTGCTGACATCTCAGAGCCTGGAGCCTGCTTCGGACTCTCTCCCCTTCTCTCTGCCCCTCCCCCATTCATACTCCGTCTCTCTCTCTCTCTCTCTCTCTCTCTCAAAAATGAATAAACATTAAAAAAAAAAAAACCTTTTTTAGGGTCACCTGGGTGGCTCAGTCAGTTAAGCGTCCAACTTCGGCTCAGGTCATGATCACACAGTTCATGAGTTCGAGCCCCGCATCAGGCTCTGTGCTGGTGGCTAGCTCAGAGCCTGGAGCCTGCTTCGGATTCTGTATCTCCCTCTCTCTCTGACCCTCCCCTGCTCATGCTGTCTCTCTCTCTCTCTCAGAACTAAATAAAACATTAAAAAAAATTTTTAATGAGCTGTTATGACTAAGATACTTGCAACAGTGCTCTGACAATACTAAGTGCTAGGTAGGTATTCTCCATGTCCTTTATACAGATCTTTTATCTTGAAGACTGAGAGAAATAGAAAAGAACAAGGGTCACACAAAGAACAACTAGTGTTCATGAAATGGGTTGAATGGGTCAACTGAATGGCTCAGACAAATATTTAGAAAGTGAACAGTGACGGTGTGGCACAGCATTGATGAAGAGCTCAGAGTCAATAACTGGCTTTAGGTTGAGGAAAGAAGATTCCAAGAAACATGAATGGGGTCTACCTGGGGTCTACCACCCTTGGTCTTCCTTGAGGAGTATTCAATGGGGTATTGATGGTGTCAACAAGCTGGGCTGGTCATGTGACACACAGTAGGCTGAGTAGAAGCTCCCTCTTTTGATTTTCCATCTTGAACAGAGTGATTCATCCTGTCTATGCTATCTTGAAAGAATGGATCATTCCACCTACTTCCTAGATTCCCAGAACTTCTCTGGTTCCAGAACTTTCCAAAGCCTAAGTCTTCACCTTTTCCCTCACATCTCTGATTTCTCCCATATTCTTCTAATAAGTTCATTTATGCTTAAATTAATCAGACTCAGCTTATGTTACTCACAAAGGATCCTAAGTCAGGAATTTTCAAGGGATAACCTTTCTTCTATCCACCCTCAGAATAAAGGAATTCCAGGGGCACCTGGGTGGCTTAGTCGGTTAAGCGTCTGACTTTCACTTAGGTCATGATCTCGCGGTTCGTGGGTTCGAGCCCCGCGTCGGGCTCTGTGCTGACTGCCAGCTCGGAGCCTGGAGCCTGTTTCAGTCTGTGACTCCCTCTCTCTCTGACCCTCCCCTGCTCACGCTGTCTCTCTCTCTCTCCTAGAAATAAATAAAAACATTTAAAAAAAAAAAGAATAAAGGAATTCCAGTGCTGACCACTTTCCCCCAGTGAACACTTTATTTTGAGAGGTGATATTCTGAAGGGAGAAATCAGAGCAAATGCATCTATGAAATACCCAATACCCTTAAATGAGTTCATTTCTTCTGGCACAGATGAATTCCATAGCAGGGTTCCCAAAGATCTCACAAATGAGATCACCAAACTGCTGTCTGGGCCCTCAGAAAAATCCTGGACAACAATAAAACACTACAAGGCACCCCAATAGCATTCTGTTTTCAGAGAGGGAAAGCAACAGTAGATTCTGCAGACAAAAGAGCCAGGGTAAGGAGAATGAGACTTATCAGATGAAATTCATTTCCTTTTTGTGTGTGTTTTATTTTATTGGTTTCGTTTGGCTTGGTTTTGGACAGTTGCCAATCAGGTAGACAAGGCGTGATATGGAAGACATCTCTGGCTCTTAGCAAAGCTTTCCTCGGTGTTGCTCTCAGTAGTCTTTTAGGAAAGTTAGAAAAACATGCATCTTCTCAGAGAATTCAGTGGACTACACTATAACACAATTTGCTTTCATGTCATTTACATGCAAAATAACATAGACATTTTTTCATATCTAGCTTCCCCAGTAGACTGGAGAATGTGTGAATGAAGGGACAGCATCTGTCTTGGACACCATTACATCTCCTACGTCTTGCACTGTGGCTGCTACTTAGATCAGGATTCAAAAAACTACTGTGGGGGCGCCTAGGTGGCTTAGTCGGTTAAGCGTCCGACTTTCGCTCGGGTCATGATCTTGCGGTTCGTGGGTTCAAGCCCCACGTCGGGCTCTGTGCTGGCTGCCAGCTCAGAGCCTGGAACCTGTTTCAGTCTGTGACTCCCTCTCTCTATGACCCTCCCCTGCTCACGCTGTCTCTCTCTCTCTCCTAGAAATAAATAAAAATATTAAAAAAAAAAAAACTACTGTGGGCATGCATGCATGTATCAACCAGGGAATGAATTTTATGTCACCTGGTGAGAGGCCTCTACAAGAGCTGCAACCATAAATGCCTACAGGGCCGGGCCCGATGCGAAAAATGAGGCAGAGACAGGAGGAGCCACATCCATCCAGAGGAGTCCCCTCTTGTCGGTTGTAGCCCTGGCACCTGATTGAATTGAAGAGCCCAGGCTGCCGGTTATCACCATCCTTCAAAAAGCACCTAAATACAAGCATTTCATGATGCAACCCTATTTTTAAATATAAGTCTTAAATCTTTTTTAATATTTTAATTTTTTAAAAAATCTTAATGTTTATTTATTTTTGAGAGAGAGAGAAAAAGAGAGAGAGACAGAGCACAATTGGGGGAGGGACAGAGAGAGAGGGGAAGACACAGAATCTGAAGCAGGCTCCAGGCTCTGAGCTGTCAGCACAGAACCCGATGTGGGGCTCAAATCCACAAACTGTGCGATCATGACCTGAGCTGAAGTCAATGACCAACCACCTGAGCCACCCTGGTGCCCCAACTCTTTTTTAAAAGACTTATTTATTTTTGAGAGAGGGGGAGAGAGAGAGAGAGAGAGAGAGAGAGAGAGAGGGAATCCAAAGCAGACTCCAGGACCTGAGCCATCAGCACAGAGCCCGACTTGGGGCTCAAATCCATGAACCATGAGATCATGATCCGAACCAAAGTCAGACACCTAACTGACTGAGTGACCCAGGCACCCTTAATATTTTAACTCTTTCCAGTCGAAACAAAATTATGTCTAGGGTGATATTAAGCCCTTAGATGCCACTGGTGAGCTCTGCTAAAAGGGGCTCTGGTCTAGATCTTCAGTCCTGTCTCACTCAGTATTTTTGCATTAAGACTGGAGAATGGAACAAAGGAGTCAAGTTTTCAAACAACACACACCGAGGAGGTTAGTGGCCAGGCTGGAAGACAGAAGTAAGATCTTTAGAACATTTAACAGAAGGGATTTAGCATGAGATAAATAGAAGGTCCAGAACCCAAATTTCCAAGTCCTGGAACCCAGCTTGGATTAAGACGTTTCCAGATTCAACACTTATCAATCACTGAAGGATTTCATTAGACAAAAAGCTCAGTGAGTCAGCAGTATGCGAGAGCAGCCAAAAATTAGTTAATGATTTTAGACTAATTGAACTATATTACCAGCATCAGCGATTGCAAATTGGCGGCCCACACATTGTTTGGCCTGCGAGTTGTTGCTTTTTTTTTTTTTTTGGTTTTGAAAAAATAAATTACCAATACTCCAAAATTAAGTTCCCATAAATAGTCTGGCTTCCTGTCTCTTGAAAAAATAAAAGAGGAAGCATCCAGCAACAGTAGGCCTGTGTTCCCACACTCGCAACAAGAGGCTGGAGCTAAGAAGTGGCCACACCTGTGAGATGGGACAGATTTTTCCGTTTCTCCAAAGTCCTGGCCACTCCCTACAGCCTCACCATCATCAAGACTGTCAGCTGACAGGGCGCCTGGGTGGCTCAGTCAGATAGGAGTCCAACTTCAGTTCAGGCTCATGATCTCACGGCTTGTGGGTTCGAGCCCTGCCTCAGGCTCTATGCTGACAGCTCAGAGCCTGGAGCCTGCTTCGGATTCTACACCTCCTTCTCTCTCTGCCCCTCCCTTGCTCATGCTCGCTCTCTCTCTCTCTCTCTCTCTCTCTTTCAAAAATAAACATTAAAATTTAAAAAAAAAGAAATACTGTCAGCTGCTAATTTCATCACACTTACACTGTTATCTTCTCCATGGTACTCTTAAAAGAACGCAAACATTTCTCTGTACCTACATCTCTATGAAAAGGGGGGGAAAGGATGCAGTCAAAAAAATTGCATGCTACAAAAACATTATATATTTCTTGTATAAGTGAAGAAAATCCTTATGGTTTAAAATACAGGCCATTTCGGGGCGCCTGGGTGGCTCAGTCGGTTAAGCATCCGACTTAGGCTCAGGTCATGATCTCAAGGTTTGTGGGTTCGAGCCCCGCATCGGGGTCTGAGATGAAGCTCAGAGCCTGGAGCCTGCTTCAGATTCTGTGTCTCCCTCTCTCTCTCAGAAATAAATAAAAACATTTAAAAAATAAAAAATAAAAAAATAAAATAAAATATAGGCCATTTCTCATATCTGCAATGCTTCACGCAGTTAAGGTATCTGCCCAGTTCCTACAGGAATCTGTATTTGTAAACCCCGATCTGCACCATGAGATGTGAAGCTTCATCTCTATTCGATGATAGGCAGAATCCAACCGAAGGGTTACATGGGATTTCAGAATCCACCTTTTATAAAGGACACGGAGAGGCTGGGAAACTGACGACAGCTTCAAGAACTTTTAGTTCGTGTACAATGAAATTCTGCACTGCCAATTTTAATGTCTGTCTGTTCTGACATAGAAAGCTAGACATTGTTGATGAAATCAGAAAGTTGTGGAACTGAATGTTTAGCCTAATACTATTTTAGTAAATACATGAAGATGTGGGTGTGGGTGTGTATTTGTTATAAACATGAAAGAGTTTTCCCATCCAACCCTGAAATTCGGAGATTCTGTGAAATTTCTACATTCACTGACAGCCAAATACAAGACCAAGAAATGACCAAGCGGTTTTATAGAGGAAAAAGGCAAGAAGCTAGTGGAATTAGAAGTAAGTGTGCTGAGGAGTATTTAAAAAATAATAATTTTGGCAAGGCTGAGTGGGAGTCTATGTGTAAGAGCCTCAGAAAACCAGAAGAGCAGCCTTGAAGCAGATATACTACGGTAACTGGCTCTAGCTGACATCTTTTGGGGTCTCCACCCATCCCTTGCAGGCTTCTTGGAAACCTACAAGGGTGGGACTCCAGCCCACATCACCAACCCCTGGCCACAGCTCAACGGCCCAGGGGAGGACATCTGACCCAAGGAGGGACAATCGGATTATCCCAGAAACTTGGAATTATACCTAAGAGATGCCAGTGTCCCAGTTGGGAAACAGTGTGAATATGGCCACAAAGGCTCAGCTGACGTGGTGCAAACACAAGCCAAGGAAGGAGAACAACTCAGCCGTGCAGGAACGAAAACAGCAATGGGCCAGAGACAGAGAGACCGAAAAAGCACAGCTGCCTGTGTTCCCGACGGTCATCCATCCAGCTCTTCTGTCCAGCTGCTCACGAAGCCCGGCTGGACCTCCTGCCCTTTGATCCCATACGAGAACTTCCAGAAACAACCGTCTCGGCAGCGGCCGCTCCGACTCACAGATGCTTGCCATCCCCTTGGCAGTAAGTGCTTCCCATATAAGGGACCGTTGAGTTTTCCTGAAAACCCAAAAAGGCAGCTAATACTACCCCTCCTCCTTTTTTGTAGGGGAAGAAATTGGGGCACAGAGACTTTCAGTAACTTCCCAAAGGTTAGGCTGCCCAGCTAGGAAGTGGCCCAGCCAGAACCTGAATCCAAGCAGGGCCGCTCCAGAGGCCTGGCATCGGACGATGAAATATCCTGCCTCTTGGCCTAAGCATGCTCGAGTGAATTTCCATCACTCATGACCCAGAAAGCCCTGCCTGAGACGCGCGGGGCCCACATGGACTTGGGGAGAGCAGCCACCTGGAAGGTGCCGTCCCGCAAGCCATGCCAGGCCTTCCTGAGAAGCTGGCTGGTGAAGGGCTATTTCCTGCTGGCACCAGGGCCTCTGGGCACAAGAAGAGGCCTGGGGAAGCCATTCAGACACTGATATTGCATCTCGCCCTTGACAAACACGTGTTGAGCACCTACTGGGTACCAGCGACTGCTCTAGGCACCAAGAAAATAGCAGAGACGGGCAAGGCAAGGGCTCTGCTCTCCCAAAGCTTACTTTCTAGAGGAAGGGGGACATGCTCATCACTTTAAATGGTCAGAGATGTCATGGGAGGAAAGGTGATGTGATAAGAGAGTGTGAAGAGGGCACCTTGCACAGCATAGTTGGAAAAGGCTTCTTAGAGGCAGTGGCGTCTGAGCTGAAATGGAAACAGTGAGAAGAAGCCATGATCCTGGGGAAGAGTCCAGGAGAGGGACAGAGGCAGGAACAAGCTTGGTGGACTCAAAGAACAGAAAGAAGGGGCGCCCAGGTGGCTCATTTGGATAAGCATTCCAACTCTTGATTTCGGCTCAGGTCATGATCTCACGGTTTGAGCTCCACATCAGGCTCTGCACTGACAGCGCGAAGCCTGCTTGGGATTCTCTCTCTCCCCCTCTCTCTCTCTGTCCCTCGTGCATGTGTCTCCCTCAAAATAAATATATAAACGTTTTTTAAAAAAGAGAGAGAGAGATGAACAGAAAAGAGGCACAGTGGTTGGAGAACACTTTCATTCCACACATGTATTCAGGTCCCTTGGTGTGCCAGGCACGTGGAGAGAAAGGCGCCCGTGCCTCAGGACCCTGATGCATGTAACTCAGAGGCTGGCAAAGGAGCGAGAGCGCAAAAATGGCCAGCTGTGCGTTCCTCCCCGTATCCATACCCTTTGCAACATGACTTGGCAGCCCTGGTCCTCAAGAGACAGTGCCTGCTCCCCACTTCTTGAATCCGGGTTGGCCACCGACTTGTTCCTGGCCAGGAGGATGCAGCAGAGGTGGCTGCGTGCCAGTTCTCCAGAGTCCGTGCACGGGTGTGTTCTTGGCACCTTGGAACCTCGCCCCACCGCCACGCTAACAAGCCCCAGTAGCCTGCTGGGCGAGGAGACACACGAGACCCAGTCTCCCCGCCGCTCCAGCTGACACACACTCAAGAGCTGCACAGGGGAGTGAAGCCATCCCAGGCCGGCCAGGCCTCAGGGAACCTGCCAGGCGCCTGCAGACACACCGGGAAGCCCAGCCACGATCAGCAGAGCTGCCCAGCTGACCTGTGCACTCTTCTGCGGTCTGAGGGAGGAGAGGGGAGTCTGGACCACAGAAGGCGCTAATTCATACACTGGGGTGGATGCCCAGACAGAGACAAGCACAGGGCCCTTTGAGAAGTGGGAATCAGCTCATAAGAGCCTGTTTTGTGGCTGTGCTTGGTACTCCTTCCCCCTAACAGCAGCAATGGCTCCAAAGTGCCACAAACAAGCGAAACACCTCAGGGCTTCACTGGAAGTTTCCAAGTGAGACACTAGAACAAACCTCTGGCTCACCGATGGCCTCGACTCACGTACCTGGCTTTGCATCCTAACCCTGCCTCTTACCAGCTGGGGTAAGTTGCTTCACCTCCCCAGTCTCTGTTTGCACACCTAAGGATGGAACCAATCTCTGCACACCTACTGATGGAGTAATGCGAACACACGGAGCAGAGCACGTACCACACAGCACGTGCTATAGAAGTGTTTACAACTGTTGTATAAAAACAGAAAGGAGGGAAACTCCCCACACGAGGTACATATCACTCACTGGTGGTTTTTAAAAGAATTTCAGGTGGGAACAGACATGCTTTCAAACACTCTAAACCACAATAGGTGAAAACTGTTTCCTTTTCAATTCTTCTTCAATCTTCCCAATTATATCAAACAAGAGTGATTAAGTCTGGTGCTTGTGTGTTGTGAACCCCACTCTAATAGCTGCTAAACTCTTGGAACAAAGAGGGAGGAAGTTCCAAACTCAGATCCTTGTCAGCAAAGAGTACCTAGAATTATGTAATATTCATAATAGTTAATTACATATACAGTTACTCATTATTTGTAGTGATGTTGTTTTTCCATTCATTTTTTTTAAACGTTTTATTTATTTCTGAGCGAGAGACAGCGTAAGCAGGGGAGGGTCAGAGAGAGAAGGAGATACAGAATCTGAAGCAGGCTCCAGGCTTGGAGCTAGCTGTCAGCACAGAGCCCAATGCGGGGCTCGAACCCACAAACTGTGAGATCATGACCTGAGCCAAAGTCGGACACCCAATCGACCGAGCCACCCAGGCGCCCCTGTTTTTCCATTCAGATAGTGATAAAGTATCTTTTTTTTTTTTTTTCTTTAAAGTGTCAGCTTAGCATCTAACTCTCGATTTTGGCTCAGGTTATGATCTCACAGTTCATGGGTTTGAGCCCCATATTGGGCACTGCACTGCTGGCATGGAGCCTGCTTGGGATTCTCTCTCTCCCTCTCTCCCTCTCTCTCTCTCTCTCTCTGCCCCTTCCCTGCTCTCTCTCCCTCTCTCAAGATAGATGAATAAGCTTTATTTTAAAAATAAAAAATAAGTGTTTTATTTATTTTTGAGAGAGAGAGAGAGAAAAAGAGAGCATGAGCAGGAGATGGGCAGGGAGGGGTGGTGAGGGACAGGGGATCTGAAGTGGGATCTGTGCTGACAGCAGAGAACCTGATGCGGGACACAGACTCACAAATCACGAGATCATGACCTGAGCCAAAGTCGGATGCTCAACACACTAACCCACGTAGGTGCCTCCAAATAGTGATAAAATTTTCTTTAAAATAAATGCGTTGAAGGGCACCTGGGTGGCTCAGTTAAGCATCTGACTCTTCATCTCAGCTCAGGTCTTGATCTCAGGATAGTAAGTTCAAGCCTTGCATTGGGCTCCACGCTGGGCATGAAACCTACTTAAAAGAAAACAAAAATGAATTAAAATAAACATATAAAATGAAACAAAATAAATGTTTTGAAATGACAAACACGAGAGCATTTAAAGAAAAATATTTATTTTTTTAAAGAAGGACAGCACATAGATATAGCAAACATCAGGAAGAACAGACTATTAGGGGAAATAGAAATAATAAAAAGAACATGAACAGGATTTAGAATTCAATCTGGTTCAAATTCCTTAGCCAAATTACAAGCTATATAACTGTATTAATCCGCTTTTGCTAGGTATGGCTACAATAACAAGCAATCTCAAAATTCTAGTGGCTTATGATACACAAAGTTTAGTTCTTGTTCATGCTTACACATCATCCTACATGTCATCGCAACTGTGTGTGGCTCTGGGGCTTTGCTCCATGTGTTTTTTTGGTAAGAGTATCTAAGCCAAGAGAACAGCCCATGGTTGGTTTTGCAGCAGAGGAAAACAGAACAAGGGCCAAACCATTCAACAGCTCTTAAAGTTTCTGCTTAAGGGCACCTGGGTGGCTCAGTCAGTTAAGTGTCCAACTTCGGCTCAAGTCATGAGCTCGAGGTTCATGAGTTCAAACTCCACATTGAGCTCTGTGCTGACAGCTCAGATCCTGGAGCCTGCTTTGGGTTCTGTGCCTCCCTCTCTCTCTCTCTCCCTTCTCTGCCCATACTCTGTCTCTCTCTCTCTCTCTCTCTTAAAAATAAATAAAACATTTTTTTAAAAATTTTTTTAAGTTTCTGCTTTGATGTAACATACATCACATCTGTTCACATTCCACTGGCCAGCGTGCTTCATATGACTAAGATCTGCATCAGTGGAACAGAAAGTACATCTATCCTGTAAGGAGACCCTATAAGTCATGCAGCAATGAGCAGAGACGTACCATCCCCTTACAAGGAGAAAGCAATTAACTGATTCAGTAATATAATCTGCCACAATGACCTTGAGCAGTAACCTCACTTCTATGTCTCCATCTGTGAGATGAGAATACCTACTTCAGAGTCAAGATCAATAAACATGAGTTCCTTTCCCCTTTCCCAACTTCTGAGATTCATCCAGGGCAGCTCAAACCAAATTCAGAAAGACCTTGGTGTTCCAGCTATATTCCAGCATCTGGCCCAAGACTTGCAAACAGCTATAAACAAACCCACATGGACTTGGTACTAGATGGGGTTCACCCCCCCAACTCCAAGCCAGCCATGGTCCCTTCTATGTCCCTCATGTCACCAGTTTGTAAAAGTCATGCTGGACAAACACCAGTTCTGGAACCAAAGAGAAAAGAGGGGATATGGGTTCATTAACTGAGATCATAACATTAGCATAGTGGTAAGGGCATACATTTTGGAATTCAAACAGCGGCTCTGCCACATGACCTTGAACAAGTTGAAAAACCAAACCTTAGGTTTTTGGTATTAAGATAGAGACAATAAGACTATTTAAGACTATTTAATAGAAGCTACTTAAGTCATAGGCTATTATGAGAATTAAGTGAGGCAATTCCTACGCATAGCTTTTTACGATGCCTGGCCCAAATAAATGCTCAATAAATAGAAAGTCTTATTAATGCTAGTACAAGTCCCAGAGTATAGATGTTCAAGGATTTCTTTTTTTTTTAATTTTTTTTTTAATGTTTTATTTATTTCTAGGAGAGAGAGAGAGACAGCGTGAGCAGGGGAGGGTCAGAGAGAGAGGGAGTGACAGACTCTGAAACAGGCTCCAGGCTCTGAGCTGGCAGTCAGCACAGAGCCTGACGCGGGGCTCGAACCCACGAACCACGAGATCATGACCTAAGCGAAAGTCGGACGCTTAACCGACTAAGCCACCCAGGCGCCCCTAGATGTTCAAGGATTTCAAATCAATGTTTGCCACCCAGCCATAGGGGAGTGCTTGCTTATGCCAGCTGTAAAAGTCTGAGTTCAGTTTTTGTTTCCCATTCTATAATATGGGACAGTGCACTCTCTCCTGTAAATCCCACAGCGATCCCTGACTGTGCCTCTGACTATAAAGGATTTTCAACTCTTTTTGATGGATCTCAAAACAATGAAAGATACAGAGGTCATTTCTGAAGGTGACAGATGGTGTAGAGCATGGCAAAATCAGTTCCCCCGGCCTTCTGTTCACAGGGCATTTTGACCAAAGGCTGCTGCTTCTGTATATATAAACATGAGGAGGTCCACGGAAACAGAACCCCCCAGGAGAAGATCTCCATTTCCCCTTCTTGGGGGCTGGATCCCCTGTTCGATGTGTAGTGGATGTTTTTAGCAACAAAGCTTGTTCATCTCCCAGCCAGATGACTTGTTACCAATTACTTGGAAAAGAATGAATAATTAAACAGACTTTTCCCCTGAGATACCAAATGGAAGTGTCTGGGTAACAGAGAAAGGTTACAGAAAACAGTCTCCCCGCCTGGCTCACAGCAGTTTGGTCTATTCCTAAGTCTGCTCAAGCTTTCCAAGTTTACCTATGACTGCACCAGTTGTGACCCTGAGTTGTTAGGTCACATAATCTCTGAGCCTTAGTTTTCTCATCTTTAAAGTGGGACTGATGGATTACTTAGAAGTGGTTATTGGGGCTTCAAGAGCTACATCCGTATAGGTGAGTCTATCATTCCCGATGCTAGAGTGACACAGGACTCAAGACTTGATGGAAACAGACCAGAACAAACACAACTTGGGAAGGACTGGTATCCAGGAGATTGAGATAAAAATTCTTACAAATTGATGGGGTTTTGGGGTGCTGGTGGGGTTCAGAGCTGATGGCCAAGAAAGAATTCTTGGGGCACCTGGGTGGCTTAGTCGGTTAAGCATCCGGCTTTCGCTTAGGTCATGATCTCGCGGTTCGTGGGTTCGTGCCCTGCTTCGGGCTCTGTGCTGACTGCCAGCTCGGAGCCTGGAGCCTGTTTCAGTCTGTGACTCCCTCTCTCTCTGACCCTCCCCTGCTCACGCTGTCTCTCTCTCTCCTGGAAATAAATAAAACATTGAAAAAAAAATTTAAAAAAAAAAAAAAAAAGAAAGAATTCTTGAAGATGTTTTGGGTGCAAAAAGGCGATTTTATTAAAGCACGGGACAGGATACATGGGCAGAAAGAGCTGCACTGGGGTTATAATGAGTAACTGAGTATATATCCTCAGGTTGGGAGGGGGTTAGGGAAAGAGTAAGTCTCTGAGGTATTTTGGAAGCAAGGTTTCCAGGAACTTTAGGGACTAGCTGTTGTTAGGAAAACATCATTTATTACTGTTTGTTAAAACCTCAGGCATGAGAACCTTCAAATATATATCAGAAAGTCATAAGCTTGGAGTACAATTGCCAGCATGTATCTTGGGGGAGTTGAGATAAAGGAAGTTTCCAAAGGAATTTTCATATGTTAAAGAAACTCACAGGATCCTGGGGGGGTGGGGGGGGGAGGGGGCGGGCAGGATAATGTTAAGCCAAGATCCGCTTTTTTCCCCAGCAAAGTGTCATCATCATCGAGGCAGCTGAGCTCCTAGAAGGAGGTCACTCTGCCTGTTTCAAGGACTTATCAATGGGCAGTAAGGGGATTTAATTTGCCATTCGCCTTTGTTTCCCACAGCACCGTGGGAAGCACTTAAAGCCCTTTCCTTTGTTCTTGGGTAACCAGCAGTGTCGGAGGAATACCACACAAATCCCACCTGCGGAGAGGGATACTGTTAGCCTGTACTTTGCCCTCAGCTTGCCCCACACTCCCTCATCACAAATCAATAAGAAAACGTTAAAAAAAAAAAAGGGGGGGTGACATTCATTGTAGATGAAATACAACTCTCTAGTAAATAAACATATAAAAAGATGCTCAACTTCACTAGTACTCAAGACAATGCCCTGATAAAGTTAGATGCCATTTTTCTCCCATCAGATTGGCGGGAAATGGTACAGCTTAACATTATCACGATGTGGGCAGGAGGCAGTGAAAAGGAAACACACTTTGCCAGCGGGGGCAAACACAGGCCCAGCCACTTCAGAGAACACCTGGTGATAGCCATTAAAATCTGAATTGCGTACACCCCATGGCCAAGCCATTCTACTGCTCAGTAACTAGAAAAATATCTGCATGTGTATGAGACATTCATAATTAGGATGCTTAATGGAGTAGGGCTTGTAATAGATGCCACCTCTAAAAAAAAAGGAAAAAGGAAAAAAGAATCTTCATGTTCATCAACAGGGGAGTAGCCATGAAAATGGGAGAAAGGTGGTATCACAAAATACTACCGAGTAGTTAAAAATGTGACAAGCGATTGTTCTTCAAGTCACTGTGAAGAGAAAAGGCCAACTTGCGGGATGATGTCTTGCTATATATACAACACCATTTAGCAAAACACACACTCCAACTCTGCCATATAATCTGGAGGGACACAAATATGAACACACAAAAGATTGTGAAAGCAGACACCAATGGTGACCTCTGGGGAAGGGAGAGAGGACCTTGAAGAGGATGTCAAAAGGGCCAATTTCACCTTATTTGTGATATTTAATTTACCTTGGTGAGATTGCATTAGGCATTTCTTATGAACTTAATTTTTTTCTTAAGCAAATTCTACACTTGACATGGGGGCTTGAACTCACAATCCCAAGATCAAGAAGCACGTGCTCCACCAGAACCAGCCAGGCGCCGCGTCTTATGAACTTAATTTTTTTTTGACACAGAACAACCTCACTGCATCATCCACGGTGGGTCACGAAATCTAGCGGACTCCAGAATCAACAAAAGCTATGCTTAGGGGGATAAATATGGTCATCATTATTGCCACATGACTGAAGCTTCTGTCTCCCGATGTTTTCTCTTTACTCTAAGAAACAGGAAGCAATGGCACACCTGGCTTTTTGTTCTTCTAAGAGCTGGAGACCTACGGGCCTAATCTCTTGCCAGGGGCGATAATTAACATTTTTAATGCAGGCACTTTACAATCAATAGAGTTAACAACTGCTGCTCTTACCTGTGTACACTTAGGTGAGAAAAGGAGGGGAAATGATGCTTTAAGGCTGGAAGAAGAACAGAAAGGATAGAAATTCAACAGGAATCCATGGGGGGGGGGTGTGGAATTTGGCAAGGTCGGGGTTGGAATACAAAGTCTAAAAGGCCCTGCCTTCCACGGCCCTTCACATTCTGGGCTCAAGTCTAACCCTTCCAGAACTTTCATTCCACTCCATCTCTGCCAAAGGCCAGAGTCTGTGCCCAGTGTAAAGGGTAAGACCTATCACAATGGAGGGGAGTAACAGACCAACCCAGAGGCACCAGATGAAACACAGTGACCACCCTAAGAAGCGCATTCTGGTCCATCCACTGTTTCTTGCATTAAGAGACCTCAGTCTTAAGAAATATCCTATCTCCACGAGGGAGTGGAGGAAGGGACAAAGCCTCGACTTTGTTTTGCATTTAATCACATACATGCACCACCACCACCCCCCCCACGAAAAATAGGTTTCTGCTTTTTAAAAAAATCTATTAGGTTTTTCTCTTCCCCAGCACATATCACTGTCCATAATGATCTCTTCTTTCTTTGTTTACTTACACATTTGTCTGCCTCCAACTAGAATGTAAATTACATGAGGAGTAAGGACTTTCTCTGTTTTGTTCACTACTGTGTCCCTGGTATCTGGCATGCAGTAGGTGCTCAATAAGTATTTTCAATCTGGAAGGTGGGGATACTTCCGGAAATTCAACAAGAAGCTTGACACCTAGTACCTGAAGGTGAAGTAGGTCACTGAGCAGAGGGGTGGTTAGGAAAAAAACTGAAAATGATTCTTTTGGAGGGGACCACTTCTGTTCCTAAAGTGAGAGGCAAAACATCCTAAGATTTTATGAGGATTCTTCTCTGTGGCTCTGTGGGTTGTTTAAACATTACACGCTTCATGCCAATGGCGCTACAAAGGAGAAAGAGAGGTCCTTATTACAAATGTTCAAACCTTGACCTCAGTTTAGCTAAGATTTTTACTTCACATCTACAATGAGCGACAAAACCAGTACAAAAATAAAGAGCAGTCACTTCCTCTTTTATGTTTAAAAAAGAGAGAGAGAGAAAGAAGGGGGGGGATCTTACTGAACTCTGAACTTCCTTTCTCATAACCACAACTTACTACTGACTTGCTTTGGTACAATGACTGCTGAATAAATAATAATCAGGCACCTCATTGGTGCTGACAAAGTTTTATCCAAAATTCTGCCTGGAACGCTGCTTAATGATTCCAACCCCTGAAAGGAACCAATCCAGGAATTCGGATTAGAAGATAAAACTGAACCAAGGCTACCACGAAACTTCGTGGCCACTACAGCTCCACTCAAAGGGCAGACATTTTCCACACCAAAATGAAACTAAACCCAAACAGGCAGGCTTATTCTCAGGCACAAATCCACAGCCAGGTACCCTGGAGGGAGCTTGGATACTGAGTGGAGCCACCTGAGGTTGGGCCCAGGTCCTGCCATTTGTTGCTCTGTGGTGTTGGGGGGAGTGGCTTAATTTCTCTGGGCATCAGTTTTCCCATGTTAGACAGAAAGAAGGCTTTTGTTTCTGGTCTGGTCAAGCCAATTCCAACTGTACCCAACCTTCCTGTGAAGGACAAATACAACTCCGGACAATATTTTTAAAAGAGTAAACAAAAGAAGTCAGATTCTGGAGGGCAGGGATGAAATCTGGAAAAGGGGAATGGCCTAGCTTTTACTAGGAGAGCATGCCAGTCAGCAGCAAGCAATAGCTAAAACAGCAACACCAAACCCTAAGTCTTTCTGCCTTACAGAGCCAGAGGGCAGATTTCTGGTCAACCACAGCTACTGGAAAGTAGGAAGGGAATCTAAGAACAGAGAGAGCCAAAAGGACCCCAAATGTGTATAAACTCTATCAAAGTGTCTGACTGACTCTTGAACCATGCGTGCACTGGACAACCTCAGAGAAGACTCAAAGATAAAATAAACAGAATTGACATCTGAGCTAATGTCCAAGAGACAGTTCATTGTCCAACCAAGACAATAGCTTACTAAGATACAAATATCAACATTCTTCAGACAAACACAGCTCAATCTAGTGTCTACAACGTTAACAGAATGTCCAGGATACAATCTGAAATCACTCTACTGACATAGAAGAAACCAGGAAAATAGGACCAATCTCAAGAGAAAAATATAGTCAGACCAAAATACAAAGGAAGAAATAATTGCTAGTAGGTTGGGGAAATACTCTGAAATTATATGAGAAGGAAGGCATTCAGCTCCAAGTAACAGAAAACCCATCCCGAAAAGTTTTAAGCAGTTAAGAGAACTTACTACCTAACAGAACAAAATTTCCAGGGAGGGGACTGTATCAACAGTAGCTAATTCAGTGGTTCAATGACATCATGAAGGACACAAATCAGGTCCTCTTCCCTCCACACTGCCACTCATGGCGAGGCAGCCATGTCCTTCATGGCCAAACAACAGTTACCACAGCTTCAAAGTACGACATGAGATAGAAACAAATCCTTAGTCCTGCATCCCTTTCCTTCTCGCTGTTACACTGTCTTGATGACCCTGATAAGCCTCAATCGGGCTAACCCTAGAGCCACTTACCTTCAGACAGTTTGTTAAGTGTTCTGTTATTAACAACCAAAGCACCCAGTCGGAGACAACCACCACATTGGGAAAGTAGGAACATTTACTCCAAACAGAAGACAAGCATGAAAAACACAATGAAAATTTAAATGGCTAAACTCTGGCCAGCCATACGGCTCAAAGCCTGAGGTTGCCTCCCTGTTTTTATTTAAAAGGGAGACTACCGGGGTGCCGGGCTGGCTTAGTCAGTGGAGTGTGATACTCTTGATCTTGGGGTCATGAGTTTGAGCCCCACGTTGGGTGTGAAGATTACTGAAAAAAGATAAATACACTTTAAAAAGTAAAAACTTAAAAACTAAAAGGGAGATTAGCATTTATTAGAAGATGTTTAAGCACGATAGCCCCAAACTGAGACATTCTCCTTAGCAACCAGAAGAATTAAAAGAAAACTAAAGAGATTTAAAAAAAAGTAATTCCATGTTGTTCAATGTCTTATACAATTAAACTCTTGAGTGCCACCAGTAATATGCTTTAATATTTTGAGAAAAACATAGACCTGTATTAATAATTCCCAAATCTCTACCTCCATCCCTGACTTCTCAATATTCCCAGTGGCCTTTTGAATACCTAGACCTGGATATACCACAGGTATCTCGAATTCAACACAGCCCATACAGAATTCACAGTCCTCACCCACAAGCCATCTCCTCATCTTGAATTTTCTACTGCTATTTATGATTCCTGTATTCATCGAATACCCCAATAAGAACTCCCTCAGTAGCTGACAATATTCATGTTTTACTTTTGTGCTATGTGCCAGGCAAAGCCCTGCTCTGCCCCACATAAGCATTGCCATATTTGATCCTCACAACTCTATGAGGAAGTTACCATCCTTATCATCTACCCTTGTTTATTTTTATTTTTTTTTATACCGTTGTTTAAAAATGAAGGTGCGGGGGCGCCTGGATGGCTCAGTTGGTTAAGTGTCCAACTCTTGATTTCAGCTCAGGCCATGATCTTACGGTTCGTGAAATCAAGCCCCGAGTTGGGCTCTGTGCTGCCAGCGTGTGGCCTACTTAGGATTCTCTCTCCCCCCCTCTCTCTACCACTCCCCCACTCATTCTCTCCCTTCCTCTCTCAAAGGAAATAAATAAAACTTAAAAAAAATTTAATAAGTAAATAAAATGAGAACGCTAAGGACAAATGTGCAGCATTTGAATCTAGATCTTTCTCTTTTCTTTTTCCAACTTAACAAAGCAAATAGAAACCAACAGGCAAGAATTTCTCAACAGGCCTTTACATTTACTTTATTTCCAACCCATTTTCCCTTTTCTGTTCATTTTAACCCATGACTCCCTTCCCTCCACCTCCCTCCCCAAAGATGCCCTCCAGAGTCCCCTGAGCACTCTCTTTTCTTTTTAATTCTTTTTAATGTTTTTATTTATTTCTGAGAGAGAGAGAGAGACAGAATGAGCAGGGGAGGGCCAGAGAGAGAGGGAGACAGAGAATCTGAAACAGGCTCTAGGCTCTGAGCTAGCTGTCGGCACAGAGCCTGACATGGGGCTCGAACCCACGAACTGTGAGATCATGACCTGAGCCGAAGTCAGACGTTTAACCAACTGAGCCGTCCAGGTGCCCCCCCCCGCCCCCCACCACTCTCTTGTCAGCACTTCGAGATGCTGGCTCTACCACCCTGAAGGGGGTCATGCTCACTTCTAATCCCAAAGTCTTTCTCTCCCCTGCCTTCTTCTGCTGCCTCCAAATCTTCTCTTCCTGAAGCCGACATTCCTGGTGCTTCGACTACTTCCTCCTAACACGTGTCCCTTCTCTCACACTTCCCCTCTCACCTTGCTGACTGACTCGCTTCCTCATTCCCTCACTGCTTCTACTTCCTCAAAACCCAGCCCAGACTTTGGGCCCCTTCTGTGTAGCCTGCCCAGGACCCAGGGAAGCGAGATGCCCCCAGTGTTCCCACACCAGCGCGGTACAACACGCACCACACTGCACTACGCATATTCGATCGATGGATCTTTCCTGGAGACTGGGAGCTGCCTGAGAGCAGAAACATGCCTGGTTTCCCTGTATCTCCCCACACAGAGGGGTGGCCAAATACACACCAGCTGAACCACATGATGCTACTAATCTTTTTATGTTACTCTCATCTGGCTGGATTTTGGAAAAGATACCAGGGATGGAAACCATGCTTTCTATGCTCCCACCAAAGGCTGATCAGGGCTCCTGGCAGAGTATGTGAACCGGGAGCTTCAGACTCAGACAGCCTGGGTTTGTCACCCTCTTCAAATACTTCTTAGCTTCAAGACCTGGGGCAAGTTTCTTAAGGTCCCTGAGCCCCAGATTCTTCAGGGAGTTAAAATGAGATTTAGCTCCTAAAGTACTTTGAAGGAGATCACGTGTGAGCATTCAGCTCAGTGCCTCAACAGATTAGAACAGGTCCCCGGGAAGCAATATCATTCCATGGACACAGCTACCATTTGTGACCCCTTCCTTCCAAATGACACAAGGACTTTGAGAGTTCTCAGCTCAGCATCACAGACACAAGGAAATCAGCTGACTGTGGTCACATGACCACCCTAAGCGCTCAGACCAGAAGCCACTTTCTGAATTCCTTATTTGGGGCTATGAACAACAACAAAAAATCTACACAGATGCAAACTCCCTCACTGGGAAAACAAAACAAACTCACAACGATTTAAGCACACGTTTCTCCCACTAGGGAGTTTCCACATCCCATCAAATTTCGCCAGTTTTACCACTGCTGTGCCTCTGAGAAATGATCCTGGTCACGGTCACACACCCCAGAGTTGGCCCAACTACTCTCACTCACCCTGCCTGGGACCTTCCCCGCCACATGGCTCTCCCACCCTGAGCCCCTCACCTTCACACAGGAGAACTCAAATCTGACTCCAGTGGGTCAGAACTCATTCTGGGCCCTGCAGTTCCTAGGAAAATTCTTTAACCTCATTGAGCCAGTTTCCCCCTCTGTGAACGGAAACAATCCTTGCAAATCTTAGTGGAAGGTGAAGATTCAAAGGGATGCAGTCTGCAAAACGCCCGGCTCATTGCCAGCCCACAGATACAGCTGTCTTTCCTCCCTCCCCCATCACACTCACCTCTACACTACTTTTAAACAATCCAGACCCGAACTCTGTGTTTGAGCCTGGACTCTGTGTAACTCTGGAAAATTTTTCTTAAAGGGAATATAACAGGAGCAATCTTATAGGGCTGTTGTAAGAATTAAATGAGTTAATCCACAGGGGCGCCTGGGTGGCTCAGTCAGTTAAGTGATCAACTCCTGGTTTTGGCTCAGGTCATGATCTCAGCGTTTGTGGGTTCGAGGCCCACGTCAAGCTCCACATTAAGCAGCATGGAGCCTGCTTGGGATTCTCTCTCTCCCTCTCTCTGTCCCTCTCCTTCTTGTGCTGTAGTATCTCTTAAAATAAAAAAATTTTTAAAAACCTTTTAAAATAAATAAATAAATGAGTTAATATACAAAAACCACTTAGAACAGTGCCCAGCACATAGTACGTACTCAATAAACATCAGTTCAAGCCAGCCGCATTCTAAAGCCTTATTTGAAGATGTCCACGAAATAGCTCATCTCCCAGCTAAAAGAGCCCCCCCAAAAGGGATTACAGAAGAACATACACATTCACCCAAGAAGGAACAGGTCTAGCCCTGATTTCATTTTTTCCCTTGCACTTGACTCTTTTGTCCCATCTGGAGCACCCTGACGCCCTTGGGCACCAAATCAGAGAAGGTCCAAAGGGAAAAACAATGAGACCAGCTGTCATTTGGGCCTCTTCCTATTGGGAACCCCAGAGAATACAAACACATATTGACCCCAGCCCTTGGAAATGCCAGCTGGAGGCAGCTCTCAGCAGAGAACCAACACGGGGAGACGGGGATATGACTATGTACCTCCTCTCGTGCACGCTGTTCCCACATCTCCCAGAAGCTCTGTGCAAACCTTAAACACCTCCTCCTCCCTCCCTCTGTGCTGATTCTGTTCCTCACTTCTTTCTCAACCCACAGTATCTCCCAGGATAATCAGCTTTCTCTCTGCAGGAGTGAAACGGCTCTGTGAGAGCCCTGAACAAGCACTCAGACAGGTCAGGAGAGGTAGTTCCGCCAAACCCCACAATTCCATTTTCAAAACCTCTTATCCTATACTTACAATTCTATCTCGAAAAATAACTCTCATCAGTGATATGTGAAAGCTTAAAGATACTGATCAAAATAATCTTGGGATATTGTGACGGAGTGAAAATACAACCTCTAATTATAAAGAATTCAAAATAATGCATTTATATCTTCTCTAGAAAGAAATAAAACCTCAACAGTCCATGGGCCAATTTCATGAGCCTCTAGGGCCTCTGCTCTATACTGTTCTCAGTGATTTTCAAACTGCACTGACCTTTACGTGTAGTGAGAAACACTTTACATTTGACCCAGTTCATGCGTGCCTCTGTACGTATGCGTGAAATAAAAGTTTTATGCAGCAATACTTATTCTCCCTGAGTACTATCCATTCTGATAGTTTTCATTCTATTTGTTCATGGTGTTCATGATCTGCTAAATTGATTTCATGACTCTTAATGAGTGATGATACAGTTAAAAATACATGTAGAGGAATTCAAGAAAACTCAGCCCTGAGTGGAGCTGAATAAGATGTAAGGGTCAAGGGCAACAAGGCACTGAAGTCACAGAGTCCAGGCCTTGGAAACAGGTTGGAAGGTATGGTATAGGGGTAGTCAGGGCAGCTATGTGGATGCCCGATCTCCTTCCTAGGAGCTGGGTGACCACGGGCAAGCCACTCCCATGCCCCTGGGCTTACTTGGATTAAGACTCTCCGTAAATAATATTCTGGTGCTGGAAAGACATGTTCTCTGAACCTAGACACCAACTAAATCAGTTCTGTGAAAGGGCCAGTGAAACCCCACTGGCTTACTAATGGTCAAGAAGGTACAGTTTGGAACTAACCTCCAAATGACACCTAAAAGCATGGAATGGATGGCCCCCCTCACCCCTCAAGGGGCAAGGCGCTCCTTCCCCGGACAGCTGGGAGTGTTGAAGGCTAATGTTCACAGGTGCATCCTCCCTCCCCAAGGTCATGCCGCCTTCCCAAGAGCAGCCTTCAACCAAGGTCTCCTTAGTGTGGGTCCCCATCATCCCACTTCTTTCCTTTTTTAAGTTTATTTATTTTGAGAAAGAGAGAGAGTGCACACATGGGAGGGAGAGAGAGAGAGACAGAGAAACCCAAGCAGACTCAGCAATCACCCCAATGCAGGGCTTGAACCCACAAACTGTGAGATCATGACCTGAGCCGAAATCAAGAGTCAGGAGCTTAACCAACTGAGCCCCCCAAGCGCTCCCCCCACCCCCACCGTCATCCCACTTCTGAAGGGCCATCCCAGCTCCAGCCATGCATTGGCTTTGGTCTCTATCACAACGACTGCACCAGAGTACAGTGGCTTCCCGGCTTCCCTCAATCCCTCATTCGTGTCATGCCCCAGACCTGATTATCCAATAAGCCACCTGTGTGCAGATCTTCATCTTTTAAGACAAAGCATCAATGACATTGGCCAAAGTCACAGGAGGAAATTTAAGTGAGAATGCTGACTTCAGGACATTTTTCCAAGGGTATTTTTGAGACCTCTTTTTTTTTTCTTCCAGAACTAACATTTAACGACTAGCAATCACATGTCTTTGCATACCACGTCTCATTCAATCCTCATGGTCTCCTAGGAGGTAGGCTCTCGATCCTTACCTTCATTGCACAGATGAGACACCAAAGATTAAAGAGGCTAAGAAAGGATGCCACTTGTGCCCAGGAACACACATGTGCTCAGCAGAGGAGCTGATGTCTGACCCCACACCCTTGACCTCATCCCGATCCCATCACAGCTCTATAATCACACTCGCCACACTGGGTCACACAAATTCACTCTCATATCTGTCTCTTTGAGGATCTCCCCCCGCCCCGACACCACAAGGGCCAGGACCTCATGTTGCAAATCTCAAGCTCTTGGTGCAGTGCCAAGAACAAGGCAGAACCTGGATGGTAGTGATGGAAGTAATGGTAGTAGTACTCAGAAGCAGTGGTGGCAGTACTCAGTGGTTGGTAGCATTATTCAGTAGTGATGGTGGTAATAATCAGTAGTGATGGCAGTAGTAAAGGCAGTGTATTCAGTTGTCATGGTGGTAGTAATGGTGGTAGCATTCGGTAGTAATGGTGGTAGTAATGATAGCATTCAGTAGTAACAGTGGTAGTAATGGTGGTAGAATTCAGTTGTAATGATAGTATTCAGTAGTGACGGTGATATTCAGTAGTATTGGCAGTAGTAATGGTGGTAGTATTCAGTAGTAATGGTGAGAATAATGGTGGGATTCTTCAGCAGTAATGGCGGGAGTATTCAGTGGTAATGGTGGGAGTAACCAGTGCTTCCTGTGCGCCAAGCCCTGCACTGAGCCCTTTATACAACAACATATCATTTGTCCCTGGCCACTTCCCTATGAAGTAGGTCCTCTTATTAGGTGCAAGCAGTAAGCACTCACTTGGGACCTGCTGTAGAAGCCAGTACAGTTCACCAGATGCACACTGTACGAGGGCATGTTTTATAGAGCTAAGCAGTCACGAGGGCCTGAAATTGGTCTAGTAGCTTCCTCAAAATACCACCCATACTTTGCAGCTTCTCCCAGCAAGAGGAGGAGTCTATTCTCTCCTTTATTTCCTCCTTTAATTCCAGGATGGGCTTGTGGCTTGATTTCACTGACAGAGTATGTCACAAGTGACACTGCGCAAGCTCCAAGCCGAGGTTTCAAGAGGCCCCCCAGCCACTGCTTTGTGAATGGGGGACACACCACCTCCGTGAGACCAAGCACAGGCTGGCCTGCTGGAAGAGGAGAGACCACCGGAGAAAGGCCCTGGTGTCCCAGGCCCCTCAGCCGTGGCCCCAAATGTGTGAGCCCAGCCAGGAACCACCAAGCCCTGTCCAGACCGGGTCGCACAGCTGAGCACAGCCCAAATCACTGACCCACAGAAAGACCTAAATAAAATGGTAGTTAAAAGGTTTGTGCTAAGTAAGTGCTAAGGTTTGAGGTGGTTTGTAACAAACAATAGGTAATTGGTTTCTTAGGTGTCTTGATATCTAAAAGTAGAACCACCAAAGGATTTGTCTACAGGAGAGATGACAAACAAGCAAAAGAAAAGAACACAGAAGTGTATATGACATCCACCAGCAACCAGGAGAGCCAAGAATTCTGACCAGCTAGCAAACTACAACTTCTGACAAGCACCAGACTGTTCTAATACCTACAAACAAGAGAGTGCTTCTTCATTTCATACTTCACAGCAAAACAGACCGGGCTCTTCCCCAAACATACCCCCATGTGTTTGATAAGATAAAGAGGTCTAGAGTTTCACATCTGTTTTTACTGAAGTTCAGTAAGAGATCAAATCGGATACATCATCCCAAAGGGAAAGGAAATCATGGCTGTGGGGACCGGAGCAGGGCTTGCTTTGTTCACCAACATGTTTCCCCACCAGACAGAGCTGGTTGATATGTGCCAGGGCCCCTTGCAGTTGACACAGCCCTGTACGAACAGAAGATGAGCAGAAGTAACATATGTCCCTTTCAGGCTGGGGCAGTTAAAAAATGAGTGTGCTTTGGGGGCACCTGGGTGGCTCAGTTGGTTGAGCCTCTGACTTCGGCTCAGGTCATGATCTCACAGTTTGTGAGTTCGAGCCCCGCATCCAGCTTTGCACTGATGGTGTGGAGCCTGCTTGGGATTCTGTCTTCCCCTTCTCTCTGACCCTACCCAGCTTGTGCCCTTGCTCTCTCTCTCAAAATAAACAAACTTAAAAAAATAAAATAAACATTAAAAAATATTTAAAAAAGAAATGAGTGTGCTTTCTTGTGTTCTCTCCCCATCCACCGAGCCAAGGGAGAGAAAGCTGGAGCCCTGAAGGACTGCATGGAAAACTGCCTGACCAGGATCACCCACAGCGATCAGTGCCATGAGAAAGAAAGAAATCCTTTTCTGTTAAACCACAGGGACTTTAAGGCTTATCTGTTATAGCGGCTTTAACAGATTCTTACTAATACCTTAACTAGCATAGCTGTTTTGGGTTTTTTAAATATATTTTAATGTTTTTATTTATTTTTGAGAGAGAGAAAGACATAGCTTGAGTCAGGAGGGCCAGAGAGAGAGGGACACACAGAATCCAAAGCAGGCTCCAGGCTCTGAGCTAGCAGTCAGCACTGAGCCCGACGTGGGGCTCAAACCCACGAACCATGAGATCATGACCTGAGCCAGTCAGATGCTTAACCAACTGAGCCATTCAGGTGCCCCATTACAGATGTTTTTAAATGCAAGCCCTAACAATAGTTTATGAGCTCCAAATTTTCCGGGTATTAACAGAACTAAATTATTTGATGGGAAGATTGTCAGAATGCCCTGGCTTCCTTGTTCTACAGTTTGCACCCGATGGGCAACATTGAAATAAGAAGCAGATGTCCCCCCAAGAAGGCAAACGGTACCATCCCTCGATGACTGACTCCAGAATGTGCTTGTCTCCCATATGGATGTCACTTCTGTGTGTACAACTAAAAAAGTCCCAACTAATATTTTTGAGGTTCCGCCTCAGTGATTTACACTTCCTTTTTTAAATGTTCTGTTAAGGGGCACCCGGGTGGCCCAGTCGGTTGAGCATCCGACTTCGGCTCAGGTCATGATCTCGCCATGCATGGGTTCCAACCCCATGTGGGGTTCTGTGCTGACAGCTCAGAGCCTAGAGCCTGCTTCCGATTCTGTGTCTCCCCTACTCTCTGCCCCTCCTTTGCTCATACTCTGTCTCTCTCTCAAAAATAAGTAAACATTAAAAAAATAATAATAAAGTAAATATTCTATTAGAGTATAATGACAGAAAAGCACATATAAGTATACAGCTCAGTGAAATGTCATGATCTGAACACATCTGTGTAACCAGCACCCGGATAAAGAAACAGAACATCGGTGGCATCCCGGAAGCCTCTCTCAGTGATGACCCCCAGGGCAATGACTGTCCTACCCTATATCCCCTTTAATTACTTTCATCGGCTCCTGAACATCAAGTGAATGGGTCATACAGAAGGTATTGTGCCTGACTTTTTCAGCTTAGGAGAATCATTTGTGCTATATATAGCTGCAGTCGGTTCCTGTTCGTTGCTGTACAATATTCCATTGTGTGTCCACTATTCTGCTGAGGGCCAACGGAGGTGGCTTCCAGCATATGTTATGTTAGAGGAAATTCTTTTCACTCCGGCCCACCAGGGTCCATGATGAACAAAGGCAGGGACTTCAGTAGAGGAACTATTCATCTTCACGGAAAAACATGGACAAAGCATGAGGCTGTGCCCCAAGTTAGCAGCATACTTTTGAAAATCACTTCCCAACAGGCTCTAGGAAGGGCAATTTGGGAGGGGCGGGGAGGGGAGGGACGGGTTCAAACAAAAGTAATCAGAGCCTGTGAACTAGAAAGTGATATAATTCTCATAAAAGTCACAGATCGAGCCATAAAAAACTAGCACCAAAACCCAAATCATATGACTCCTTCTTACAGTCATTTCTCCCCTATACCATTTGTTCAGTCAACAGGTATTTATTGAGCACATCCTATGAGCCAGGTTTGAGCTGGGTACTTCAGAAAGAACAGGAAATGAGACAGATGTGGCCCCTACACACACAAAACTGACACTCTGGTGGCAAAGACTAAACACTCAAACTAATATATAATTAGAAAATGTAAAGTTGACAGGGGTTATGCAATTGTACAAGGGGGAATCTGGTTTGGAAAAGCTGGGAAGGTTTCTCTGAAGAAGTGACAGTGAGCTAAGTTCTGAAGGAAGAGTAGGAGGCAAGCTGGGGAAGAGGAGAGGAAAGACCAATTGAAGCTGAAAACAGAGTATGTGCAAATGCCCTGGGGTAGATAGGGCTGTATCCTGATTGAAGAAGAGCAGTTGGGTCTTTACCTAAAAAGTGAAAAGTGAATAAAAGGGAGGTACAAGCATGGTTCATGAAGACCCAGGGCAGACAAGGACTTGTAACTCATGGGAAAGACTCTGGACTTAAATCTGGGAAGAACAGAAAAACCAGTCATCAAAAAGAGGTGTATCTGGAGCGCCTGGTGGCTCAGCCAGTTAAGCGTTTGACTCTGGATTTCAACTCAGTTCATGATCTCACGGTTCATGAGATCAAGCCCCGTGTCAAGCTCTGTGCTAACAGTGCAAAACCTGCTTGGGGTTCTCTCTCTCCCTTTCTCTCTGCCCCTTTTGTGCTCATGTGCATGAGTGCATGCTCTCTCTCTCTCTCTCTTTCTCTTAAAAAATAAATAAACTTTAAAAAACTGTGTTTTAGGGGCGCCTGGGTGGCTTAGTCGGTTAAGCGTCCGACTTTCGCTTGGGTCATGATCTCGCGGTTCATGGGTTCGAGCCCGGCATCAAGCTCTGTGCTGACAGCCAGCTCAGAGCCTGGAGCCTATTTCAGAGTCTGTGTCTCCCTCTCTCTCTCTGACCGTCCCCTGCTCATGCTGTCTCTCTCTCTCTCTCTCCTAGAAATAGATAAAAATATTTTTTAAAAAACTGTGTTTTAAAAAAACATGAGTATCTAACTGAAATACAAAGATGTCCCTCGCCACTCTATGCCAATCTTCCTTTCCTATGTGCACTATTTGGCCCAGATAGAATTATCAATAATCCCAAGCATACATTTTGCTCACACATAAAAACAACCCAGATAACAGATATAAGTTGTCATTTGCAGCATCACAAAAATCCTAAATAATGACCCTCACTTAAGGGAGGGAATAAAGATCTTCAAAATACGGTTAGCTCCTAAAAATCACCCGAGAGCATCATCACAAGAGACAGTCTTGCAGGCTTCACCCTCCACCTTCACCCACATTATTTGGCAGCTTCTTCTTCAACCCAAAAGAGCACATAAACATTCCATCTGGAGGATGAAGGAAACTCAAAATTTAAAAAGTGAAATGGTCAGAAATCTATTTAAAGTTGAAATGCCATCAACACGTTTTCAAAATGAAGGCAGCAGATGGGACCATCGCAGATCTCAATTCAGCTTCTGAGGTTTCCCACAAATTAAAGCCTCCAAAGCCAGGAAACTGTTGCACAGAAAACACTGTTGCTCACCCGTGTTCCTGTCACAGCTCTGACCCCAGCTTAGAGTTTCTCGCTCAGAAACATTGTAAGTTGCACCTGCACCTAATACTATCGCCCAGAGCGTGTAAACACGTTCCTTCTTGCATCAAGTCCTTGACTCGAGATCATTGCATTTGCCTCCCCAACAGGATTATAGAGTTGGTAAGGACAAGACGGCGCCCGGCCCCAGGAATAAATCCAAATAGCTGCCATTTATCAAGCGCTCAGTGTATGTCAGGCAAGGCACTAAAGAATTGCTGGACCTGTGCCCTATAAACAAGATACTATTGTTTCCTTTTACCTCTAAAGAAACAAAAGCTCAAAGAGTTTAAGGAAATATGTTCATCCGCCCTGTAACAAGAAGCTAAGATTGGCGGCAATGCCTTTCAATTTCCAAAGCACAAACTCCTCACCACCCATGCAGCACGGGCTCCATTAACTCCATTAACACGTGGTGGATAAGTGACAGCAGCCGGGAGGGAGAAGGCAGTGGGAGGATTCTTTTCAGAGGAAAAATCATTTCCACGGCCCTCTCCGCCTAAGGATGCAGGGAAGAGAGATATCCCTATTGTTAGAACCATAAAAATAACCCAGTAACCACCTCCCAAAATAGAACAATCAACAGTATGACTGACACGAACATCTCTTTACGGTGTGAAAAATAGCAATAGCCCCTTGATGCTCCGGTGACACCCCTGACAGCCTCTGAATGGTCATTTCAGTTTCCCTTACCTGCCCTCCAACCCCACAAGCCTGGAATTGCAGGATCTGAGTCACGGCAATTACTGGTTCAAATGCACTTCATGCTCCTCTTTCTCAAACGTTTAGCCACTTCCCTCACCCTCAAACATCCCGCTTTAGAACACTGATAGCAAGCACCTCCTAGTCACTATCCTGCCTTCACAAGGTCCAAACCCTCCTATGTGACATTGACCTTCCAAGCACCGCGCCCACCCCTCCCCCCCCAGCACGTCCTCCTTCCCATTCCCTGCATGTGCCGTGTTCTCTCCTTCATGTGTCTCAACTTGAGTTGTCCTCTGCCTGAAACACCCTTCCCAGCCTCCAGCCTCTTGTCAATCTGGGAACTCCCACTCCTGCTGTAAGACTGTTCCCAAATGTTACCTCCTTTGTGGAATCTTCTCGACCCCTCCCAGGAGTAAGGATGTCATCTCACTTCTCATTTATGTGGCGGGACTAACTGGCCATGTGCCAGTCTCCCCACCAATGACCAGGAAGACCATCAAGGGCAAGGATAGATTCCTCTTCAAAGCCCATACTACAACTGGACATTCCACAATGTATTTCTTCTAAGTTATGTATTAATTGCTCTTCTTCTTCCACTAGAATGTAAACTCCATGAGAGCAGGGACTCTGTCTGCTTCACTGCTCTAGTTTCAGTGCCTAAAACAGTACCTGAAACATGGCAGGCCCTCAACATGAATGGATGGAAAAATGGCTGAGTAGATAGATGAAATGGATTAGTACATGGGTTGGTGGGGTAGATGGATGGAGAGATAGATCGTTGGATCAAGCCAGGTAGGTTTCACCAGCCCAGGGTCATAGAGTCAAGGAGACAGAGCAGGATTTGAAATCAAGTCTGTCTGATTTTTGAGACTATCCTCTCAATTCAATTTATACTATCTATCTAGAAACCCAAAGTCTGGTCACTGGACAGTGGCAAGGTAAAAAAAGTGTCCAGAATTCCCGCCCCCACCTGGGAACATGGTTATTATTGAGCTAAATTAATTTCCATCTACTTAGTAAGTGCCAAGACTCAACAGGAAGGCATCTGAACCCTCCCAGTCTGGGCCTCAGTTCTTCAGATTCAATAGGGCAACGTTCTCTGTGTGTGCTGAGGGAAAAGAAGACATCCAGAAGACACAAACAAGCAGGAAAGAAGACAATAAAAAGTAACAGCAACAATACCAACAGTAATATTAAAAGATTGATACTTCTGAATAAAAGCCACCATCTCTTCCAAACCCTGCAATTGTGATGTCTTTCAATTCTCTGCTACATTGAGCTTTCTTCCAATACCAACCATTTCTGGGAAAAACAATACAGCCAGTATGAAATTAGACCCAGAGGTAAAACAAGACAAGGCTTGACATTAGGCTAAAGTCGGGGGGAGGGGGGGAACGTGAGGGGATGGTTTATGGGTAGAAACTAACATATCCCTATGTGCTCATAATTCTCTGTAGTTCTTTTATAATAAAAAATACAGAACATTTATTAAGTGCCCAAATTTGTGTTAGAGCGGCGTTAAAGACACATTAGCACCAAACCGAGATCAGAAAAGACGGAGATCATTTTCTGCATGTGATTCAATGGGGCTTACTGTGAAGCTACTTACAAATTATCCTCCAAATGAGAGAAAACACTGCCTAAGTCAACAAAATGAACATCTGTAGAACATCAGACCTCAACCCAGGGTAAGGAAGGTATCCAGGAGGCAAGACGAGTAATCCTGTGTCCCTAAAAATTGGCTTTCAGTTCAGATGCCTCTCACTGAGATGCTTTACACTCCCTTTTTACTTATTCTCAATCTGTCAGCTCAGACTTTCTCTTCCACCTCCAAAATGATCTGATTTTTCTCCACATCAAACTGCAACCCCTAAAACAACAAAGAAGCCAGCTTATTATCTGGGTTATTAGCTAGGAGGTAATGAAGTTCTTTGTCGAACTGACAGGGAAGCAGCTATCTGACTCTACTAAATATTCATCTTACTGGTGACCATGGCACAAGTCAAGAGTCAGGGCTTCCCAATATGAACAGACATGTCTCCAAAGAGGACATCCAGATGGCCAACAGACACATGAAATGATGCTCAGCATCCCTCCTCATCAGGGAAATACAAATCAAAACCACACTGAGATACCACCTCACGCCAGTCAGAGTGGCTAAAATGAGCAAATCAGAGAACTCTACATGCTGGCGAGGATGTGGAGAAACGGGCACCCTCCTACACTGTTGGTGGGGATGTAAACTGGTGCAGCCCCTCTGGGAAACAGTGTGGAGGTTCCTCAGGAAATTAACAATAGAACTCTCCTATAACCCAGCAATAGCACTGCTAGGAATTTACCCAAGGGATACAGAAATGCTGAGGCATAGGAGCACATGTACCCCAATGTTCACAGCAGCACTCTCAACAATAGCTAAAACATGGAAAGAGCCTAAGTGTCCATCAACGGACGAATGGATCAAGAAGATGTGGTTTATCTATACCATGGAATACTACATGGCAGTGAGAAAGAATGAAATCTGGCCATGTGTAGCAACATGGATGGACCTTGAGGGTGTTATGCTGAGCGAAATAAGTCAGGCAGAAAAGGACAAATATCATATATTTGCATGTATAGGAGGATTAGGAGGAACTTAACGGAGGACCATGGGGGAGGAGAAGGGGGGAAATAGTGGGGGAGAGGGAGGGAGGCAAACCATGAGAGACTCTTGAATGCTGAGAACAAACTAAGGACTGATGGGTGTTGGGGGGTAGGGGGGAGATGGGCATGGAGGAGGGCACTTGTGGGGATGAGCACTGGGTGTTATATGGAAACCAACTTGACAATAAACTATTTGTAAAAAAAAAAAAAAAAGAGTCAGGCTTCCCTGCAAAATGTGACAGAGATAAGACCTTCTGTGGATCTTTATCGAGGACGAGAGCAGCTTCAAAATACAGATTTTTTATCTCTGGCTTCCTGGCAACTCAGACTTTCCCATTACTTCAGAGAATGGGAAGTTATCTGCCTTTTGTTTTTCCTTTTTAATTCTCAGACCAAAGAATTCCCTGACGCCCCCCGCCCTCCAACCATTGCATAGGTTCACATCCCCCTTATAAGTTCTCACAGCACCCTGTACCTTTCCTGCAAAGCACTTAACAAAAGTACAGTTAAATATTGGTCCAGTGATTTGTAGAATATCATTTTTTTAATGTTTTATTTATTTTTGTGAAACAGTGCAAGTGTGGGAGTCACAGAGAGAGAGGGGACAGAGGCACTGAGGCAGGTTCGGTGCTGACAGCAGAGAGCCCGATATGGGTCTCGAACTCACAAAGCGTGATAAAGACCTGAGCTGAAGTCAGATGCTCAACCAATGAGCCACCCAGCCACCCCATGATTTGTAGAATATTTACACTGTAAGCTGCATGACATTAGGATCTTCTTGAGCTCATTCACCATTGTATTCCTACCATCTAAAATAGTTCCTGACATACAGAACATAATGAGTGAATTTTTTTGGAAGCATGAATGAATATATGGAAGGAAGGATGGATGGATGGATGGATGGATGGATGGATGGATGGATGGAAGGATGGATGGATGGATGGATGGAAGGATGGAAGGATGGATGGATGGATGGATGGATGGATGGATGGATGGATGGATAAATGCATGTAATAAACATATAAAGCTCCTACCAGATTTTCAAGCAGGCATCACACCTCCAAATGCCACATGTAAACACTGTGGATTTTGTACCCTTATAAAAAGGCCAATGACCTATCTGTATGATATCACACAATTTCAATGGAGAAATAGGATGAGTCAAGTCAAAGAATCCATGAAATTAGATCAAATGCCAAAAATGATGAGACCAAGCTTTTGAATCCATCATCCAGAGCTGGTGAAATATTCAGCTGATCCTTCTACCCACCCAAGAATTAACTGGACTACAAAATCAAAAGAGCAGAGCATGGATTTTAAACTGTATTTGTAGTAATTTAACTACCTGTAGCTGAAAAGCATCAAAAGGAGATGCATATTCTCAAAACTATGACATACTGATGTATTTACATATGCTTTTATATACATGCATGTGTGCACATACGCACAGAGACAGAAACAGAAAGCTAGGAAGAAAGAGACAGAGAAAGAAGAGAGACCTCAATAACAAGAATACACATAAATAATTGTCAAAACTTCAGTTCATCTTTTGACCAATTAGCTTCTCTGTTATCTTTTTCTTTCTTGACTCAAATACACCATAAACATGCTGTACGCGGTTCTAGGCAGCCCACTTGGAGTATCACTTAGATACTTGGAGTATCACTGGTATCTTATTTTTTTTTAATGTTTTATTTATTTCTGAGAGAGAGAGAGAGAGAGGCAGCGTGAGCAGGGGAGAGTCAGAGAAAGAGGGAGACAAAGAATGCAAAACAGGCTCCAGGCTCTGAGCTAGCTGTCAGCACAGAGTCCGATGTGGGACTCGATCATGACCTGAGCCAAAGTCAGACGCTTAACCGACTGAGCCACCCAGGCACCCCACAACGTATCTTTTTAATTACTTTCTAAGAACCTGCATATCATATCAACTACATTTCCAAAGGTGGTATTTTCCATATTTATAGAAAGGCATTCTGTTGCCGTGACATTTTGAGCTTGCCCCAAGTGCTCAACCGCTAAAAATGAATTTACTGTTGCCTCTCCAACAAATCAGCCCTCCTTTTTAAGACCCAGTATCAATTCATCTAAATATTTTTTTAATGTTTGTTTATTTTTGAGAAAGAGAGAGAGAGCTTGCACAACTGGAAGAGGGGCAGAGAGAGGGAGACACAATCCGAAGCGGGCTCTATGCTGACAGCAGAGAGCCTGATATGAGGTTCCAACTCGTGAACCACGAGATCATGACTGAGCCACCAAGGGCCCCCACGCTAAAGATTTTTTTTTAATTTTTTTGAATATTTATTTATTTTTCAAAGAGAGACAGCATGCATGCGAGCAGGGGAGGGACAGAAAAAATAAAAAAGTCAAACCATCAAATACAAAGTCAAGGACCTTCTGTCTTTGATCTACATAGAACCCTCAGGACACATTCAGAAAAAGCTAAGGTGAGCAGAGTTTCACCCACAGGCCTCTGGGACCTGCTTCTGGAAGGGAAATGGAATAATAGAAGGACACTCCAGTAGCTAACAGCCTTACTGACTGATTGTACATAAAACAAAGAAATAAAATAAAATAACATAACATAAAATAAATTTAATCTAATTAAATTTAATTTAATTTTAAAAATACTTCTTTATGAGAAAGTTCTACCTGAAGTATAGGATATTGTATTATAAGCTGCCAGGGAAAACGATGCCAAAAAGAAAATAAACCTGATTCAGCTTTGATTGTTGTTGGTTTTTTTTAAATATTTTTATTTATTTCTAGGAGACAGAGAGACAGTGTGAGCAGGGGAGGGTCAGAGAGAGAGGGAGACACAGACTCTGAAACAGGCTCTAGGCTCTGAGCTGGCAGTCAGCACAGAGCCCGACGCGGGGCTCAAACCCACGAACCGCGAGATCGTGACCTAAGCGAAAGTCGGACGGACGCTTAACTGACTAAGCCACCCAGGCGCCCCTGATTGTTGTTTTTAAAAAGAGCGTATTTTAATCTGTATGTGTTTAATATGTATGTGTTGACTACACACTAAAATACACTTGTATCCCACAGAGTCGACACTGATAAAAAACAGCAGTGGTTGAGTTTATGCAACATTTTGGGGTTCTTAAAGAATAACTTCTATTAAAAGGTTAAAACGCTTTTGAATCTCCACAGGAAAGGGAAGAGCTGGCTTACTCATTATAATCATCCCTGCTAGGTCTTTATAGTCAGAAAACTAGTGCTCTGGGGTTTTTCTAGAGAGTCCCTGACAATTTGAGATCTTTCTCACGAGGAAAGTGTGAGAAAAGAAAATCTGAACAAGCCTGGCTGGCTGAACAGTGCACACACTGGTGTTGCCCAGAGCCTATGAAGAAACACATCTGAGAGGAAAACCCACCTAAATACACGAAAGCAGCCTAGTCATTCAACGACTTCCAGAATGAACTCTCCCACTTTGACAGAGTTTCCTACCACAAATCAAGTAATAATGATCATCCCACTTAGAGTCATGGATACTGACTGTGGACATTTCTCTTGCACCTTGGTATGCACAATAACCCTATGACATAGGTACTATTAGCCCCATTTTACAGATGAGGAAACTGAGGCCACTACAGGTGGATGATTTACCCAAGTTCACAAAGTAGGTGGCAGAGCAGAGATTGAAACTCAGCTCTACCCGACTCCAAACCCATGCTATGAATTCTGAATCTCTAAATGGTATTGCTTGCCAGCTTATACTAAAATAACTTCTTTTTTAAAAAAAATAGTTTTGGGGCACCTGAGTAGCTCAGACTTCAGCTCAGGTCATGATCCCGCAGTTCTTGAGTTCAAGCCCCACACGGGGCTCTGTGCTGACAGATCAGAGCCTGGAACCTGCTTCAAATTCTGTGTCTCCCACTCTGTCTGCCCCTCCCCTGAACACTCTCTCTCTCCCTCAAAAATAAACAAACATTTTTTAAAAATTTAATTAGTTTTTCTCTCTGCAAAACTGCAAAAGCTTCTTGGTGTAAGAGTCGAAAGCCACCCAAAGGCTTGTTTTTCATTACAATTAACACACAAATGCAAGTTCTAAGGTTCTCTAAAGAATGCCAGAGAAAAGTCGGCCTTGCTTTTCTGGGGGCCCCACTTATTATCCAGAATTTAGTTTCATGATACGGATGCTCAGCCCTAGCATCCTGTCACCAGAGGCCTTAAACTATCTCACGGAGAGTGGTTTTATAGAACATAGAGAACATGGGTAACAAAAAGGGGAGAAACTATGTGGCAATCTAGAATTTTGTCCTCTAGCAGCACAAAAATAAGGAAATCTATCCATACGCTCCCCTGAGCACACAGACATCCATGATTTCCCATGGCTGATGGACTTCCCATCCTTCCTCCCTCAGCCCCTCCCAGCATCCCGTTTCCATGGCAGCAAGATGGAGTATGGAGGCTCCGTGGGTTCCGTGCCTTAGGATCATCCTACACACCTCCTATCCAAGAACGGTGCAGACTAAACCCCCTCTCCCCTTCTGCTTTTGAAATGGAACACCCCGCCGCCCTAACCTGTAGCTGGGAACAGGGCGACTTGAAATTAACATTACATTTTCCATATACCCTTTTGTAACACTGTGCCGGTAGGTGATTTAGTCTGACCTAGTAGCAGAGAGGCAGAAGTATCTCACAGCAAGTTCCAGAAGGGGCAGTGACCATGTGGCCTTTGCCTTTCTTTTTACCCTTTCCTCCTTGCTGGCTGAAACAAAGATGCGATGACTGGATAGTCTAGCTTCCTTCTCGGGCCATGAGCTTATTGGCACTTTCTGGATGGTGGAGCAGAAAACTGAAAGGACCCAGGATCCTGGGCTCTGGACCTCTGACTCAAGTAAGAAACTAAAACCTTATGTATCCTTGGAGCCCCTGGGTGGCTCAGTCAGTGAAGCACCGCACTTCAGCTCAGGTCGTGATCTCATAGTTGATAAGATCGAGCCCGGCCTCTGGTGAGTTCGGGCTCTGCACCCTCTCTGCGCCTCATGGGTTTCTCTCTCCCTCTCTCTCTCTCTGCCCCTTGCTCACTTGCGTGCTTTCTCTCTCTCTCTCTCTTTCTCTCTCTTAAAAATACATACATACCTACATACATACATAAACCTTATATATTCTCTATAAAATGTTGATCCCATTTTAACTGGGCACAGTTTAAGAGGAAATTGGTGGTGCCAAAATATTCAGGTGGTTCCAAATTCAGTCGCAGGTAACTCTGAGCAGATCATCAGGTAACGTTCTCCCCTTCCTGGCTGCCTCCCTCCAACCTAAGCATCTCTATGTCAGGGGCTGCCGGTCCGCCCTCTCCCCCTCTCTTGCTTGTTTCCACTCCTGCCCAGATGGAATATACTGCCAAAACAGTGACATGGGTGACCAGCCGTTCACAGCTGGATTTCGGCTCTCACCTGGCAGCTGGCTCCATGGCAAAGCAACCCTTTAGAGACAGTCTTCTCTCACACCCGCCCCAACACTGGGGTAGTTGGGGGACAATCACAGGAGCTGATGTGCTCTGAGTGCTTACTCCATGCTGAGCTCTGATCCAAACATCTCATACGCAACAGCTTCGAGCTACTAAGCAACTTTTTAAGGTAGATCCTGTTTTTTGGACCCATTTTATAGACAAGGAACCTGAGCTCAGTAACACGGCTGGGAAGCCTCGAAGCTAGATTCAAACTCACAGTGACTTGCCTGATGGCCTGTACATCTATGTCCACTACACTACATTGCCTCTCAGGGACAGAAGGAAAATAAAGGTGATTAAAAATAATAATAGTAAAAATGCAAATAATAATAAGTACTTCTACTTCTGAAGTTGCTGTATTTGATTGGAAACTTTAATTCTGCTTTATTCTCACTACACCAGAAAATTCCTACCACTTTCCAGGCTTTGAGAAACAGGATCTCCTGCTTCAGATATGCCATCACCTACACATCCAGAGTGACTTCCCCATGCACCAGTGTCTGTGGAGCAAGTGGGAAAGCAGCAATAAAAATATTAAAAAATCACCCTCGACACCAGCAAGTGACAAAGACAGAAATGGATGCATGAAAGTGAAAGGTAACCTCAAAGATCATCTACACGTTCCAGTACTAAGACACCACTGATATTCTGCTTCCGGGGCCAAAGTTCTAGAAAACAATCTGTTTGCAACAGAGCCTAAGTTGTTGCCACTTTAAAGGGATTCAGGAAGACTTGAAACTAACATAACACTGTTACATGTTAATTATACTTCAATTAAAATAATAATAATAAAATAAAAATAAGAGGGGCACCTGGGTGGCTCAGTCGGTTAAGCATCTGACTCTTGATTTCGGCTCAGGTCATGATCCCACAGTTCATGGGTTCGAGCCCCATGTCAGGCTCTGTGCTGACAATGTGGAACCTGCTTGGGATTCTCTCTCTCCCTCTCTCTCTCTCTCTCTCTCTCTCCCCTTCCTCTACTCGTGTGTGCTCTCCCTCTCAAAATAAATAAATAAACTTTTAAAAAGTATGTAAAACTGGAAAAAAATAATAAAAGGATTTGGGAAGTTGTCTGGTGCAGAGCGTGAGACAGGGGCTCCACACCTTGGTAAGAGAGGCTGGGCAGGTCCGTAAGGCTCACTGGATGGGCCAGCTCTTCCCTAGGTCGTAGTTGAAGGAACCTGCAAGTCTTAGAAGACAGCAGTGCCACACTGAGAGCACCAAGTACAACTGACAATGCCGCCCACACTCACCAGGGATCACTGGACTTTTCCCTGGAGGGTGGAGGTGCTACAACAAAAATTAGTGCTAAGTCACGTCGCAGACTTTTGGGCGCTCAAATGCTTTCTTCTTCTGATCTAAACCAGCTCCCCAGCGCGGTCAGTTTGCCCCGAAGACACACCCCAGAAATGAGACATTTCTCACCAAACTCAACCACACATGGCTCAAAATTGGGGAGGGGGAAAAAAAACTTCCCAGAACAGAAGTTGCAAACTTGAATGCCTACCAGAGCCAGAAATTCTGGGTGAAGCGGGCCCAGCTGGGACGGACTGAGATAAAATGGTGAATGTGTGCCCCTCTCTATGAAAATGGCTCCAAAAGACTATTCCAACAAGAAAGTGGGTCCAATTCTCATCAAACTTGAAGTTGGAAATTCAAGGATGTATGTGAAATCTCCCAGTTCTAAATGTGGACATCAAATTCAAAAAATGTTGGACACCCTAAGGGCTAAACAAATCCGCAGATAATCTGACCATGGAGAGCAAATTTGCAAGGAGGGATGGCCAAGGCTACCTGACACAGGAATACAAGTACTAGGTTTAGCATCCCTGGCTAGGGTCAAGGATCTCAAACCAGGTGCAAGGACCCAGGTAACCAATCACTTGGAGTCCTTCCTGAAGGTAGCCAGAAGATGGAAAAGGCAATTTAAACCAGCGCCTGTGAGGCACCCCATCTGGAACGACCTCTTTCAGAGAAGGCGGAGGCCCAGGGGACAACCACGGGCACCTTTCTAGGGGATGCACCATATGCAGAGGCGGCAGCCACCTGCGCAGACTTCTGTGAAGCAGGGGAAGAGGCAGAACGTCTCTGTGTGAGATGAGGAAGGGCCTCTCTGAGGAAGGATCCTCCCCGAAATGGCCCCTGGAGACACTTCCTCCAGAAGCAGGACTGGCCAAGCAAGATAGGTGCAGGGGGCAGGATTGGACTCTTCCGTGGCAGGGAAGGCAGACAGGGTGCATGCTCTTGCTTGGCAGGCAGGGTCCCCCACTGCACTCAGCTTTCCCGGATGGAGCACCGCTGCCCCACATACACACACACTTTAAAAGGGACCTTTGGTGGTGATGCATTCCTAGCTTGGCAGGTCACTCCGGCAGAAGTGATTCCTTCACTCCCTGCCTAACTCAGTCACTTCTAGAAAGTCTTTTTCACCATCTCTTCCCACAATCTGGGCATCCCCAGAGCCCCACGGCCTACCTTGGCACTGGAATCCTTGCTTCCCGAAGCCCCTGCAAAGGCAGAAACAGGCATGTCAGCAAGCCCTAGGGGCCCAGCCACCAGCTAGTTCCCCCACGTCACCCCCCTTCCCCGGCCCCTTTACCCCAGGTGCAACCTCCAAGCCACAGGCGGATGCCCAAGAGTCTTCCGCCTTTGGTGGAGGGGGCAGCTGGGAGCTCGGCGGTAACCCCCACCTCCCCTCGGAAGGCAGAAGAGGGAGGCTGCGACCACCAGGTGGCGGGATGGGGGGAGCGTTTCCGTCGCAAGGAGGGTGGGGGGCAGGCGGGAGATCTGCCCACAGAGATGCCCCGGTACCTTCGGGGAGAGAGAAGAGATAAAACCGCATCCAGAGGGAGGATAAGAGAGACCCCTCGGCGGTGCTGTTCCCCAGGGGTCTGCGAAGAGAGAAAGGGCTCCCCATGTCTAGAGGGACGGGGTGAGAGCTGGGGAATAAAGATCCCCGCAGTGAAGCGAGAGGAAAACCGAGGAGCGCGAAGGCGAACCCTGGCCCGCCGGAAAGCGCAATAAGAGAGAACCCGGGGCGCCACGGCGGGAGACGCAGAAGGGGAGGAAAGGATGCCCCACGCCCGCGGGGAGATAGACAGGACTCCCGGGACACTGCCCCCGGAAAGGAGGGGAGGGGGTGCAGGCGCCTCGAGCCTGGAAGGAGGCGGGGAGACGGGGAACCCCGGGCGAGCGGGAACTCCAGGGAGGGACCGCCATCCCGCGCTCGGAGCAGCTGGAGAGCCAGCGCCCGCGACGCGGCCCCGGGGCGCTCGCGGGGCGGCAGGAGAGAAGAGCGAGCCGGAGGCACCCTGCGGCCGGCCGTCTGGGGCCGGGGAGGAGGAAGCCGCAGGACTGTGCACCCGGGCGTCCGGGGCGGGGAGCTGGGGACGCGGGGCCCGGCGGCGCTCGACCCGCCTCGGGGACACGGAAAGGGAGGCCCCCGCGCGCGGCGCTGCCCTCGGGGCCCCGGGAAGGTGCCCTGCGCCGGCGCGCTCTCACCAGATGAAGTCGGTGCAGTGGCTGCAGAAGGTGGGCTGCTTGAAGAAGCGGGCGGTGAATTTGTGGTTCTTCACCTCGTGCACGTTCTTCTGCCGGAGGGCGCCTTTGCGGGCGAAGCGCACGGTGCTCTCCTCGCCCTCGCTCGGCGGCGGCCCCGCAGCCGGGTCAGCCATCTTGCGCGCGGGGAGCGGGAGCCGAGAGGTGCCGGCCCCGGGGCCGCGGGAGCGCGGGATGCGGGCCCGGGAGGCGCGCGAGGAGGCGGCTGCTGCTGCCGCCCGGGGCCGCGGGCGCTTCCCCTGCGCCGGCTCTGGCCGCCGCGGCGCGCGGAGCTGAGGCTGTCACTCGCCCAGCTGCCACCGCTCGTCCAGCTGCGCTTGGCACCGCTGGCCCCAGCTGCGGGGGAGGGAGGCGGAGCCCCGGGCAGGCCCCGCCTCCGTCATTTGCATCGCGCCCAGGCCCCGCCCAGCGCCGCCAGCTGCTTTACATATTGGCACCCCGGAGGCTGCCGGCCTCCCAGCGAGGTGCTCACCGCCGCAGCGCTGCGGCGCGGGGACCGCAGCCTGCGATCGTCAGACCTGAGCCTCGCTCCCCTGCCCCACTCCTGGGCCTGGGATTGCATTAAGGGGATGAGCACCTTGGGTGCGCCCCCTGGAGAACCCAGAGCGGAAGGACTGACGGGGACTGGGGGTGGGAGGTGCCGAGGGTGGGCGCGACGGATTCCACCCGGCCTCTGCAGAGACTGGTACCCATCCACCCCGCCTCCATCCCATTGGTCATTCTGCACGCGTCTCCTGGAGGGATGGACTCCCGCTGTCACTCACGCGGAAAGGCCTGTGTCTCCACACACTTAACACACACATACGCACACTCTTACTGCAGAGGTAGGGGAGGAGCAATCTTATTATTATATGTGTGTGTGTGAGACAGCGTACATGTATATATATGTATATACACATCTCTCTTTTATATGTATATAATATATATTATATAATGTATATATAATATATATATAATCACCACAAAGACTTCTCTTGGCTTTGCTTGCCCAACCATTTTGAAGAGAACTCCCTACTCCCTTCCACCAAGAGACTCAGTTTCTTCAACTGTAAAATGTGGCTGATGGGGACCCATCTTCACAAATCCTGGTCATATCTGTGCACCATCTGAAAAAAAAGTCTATCCGGTTGTTGAGTTTGAATAGCAAGAGGGATTCATAGTAGTAAAATTTCTTCAGATGCTGCCACCTGCCTAAAACACCTGCATCTGGAGGCTTCTTCTATGTGTTAAAGCAGGGAATTAACAAATATTAGATAGATACTAAAGACACACATCCAACTGGGGCCCAGTCCTGGATGGAATCTCAAGAATAGAAAGTTAACCAAAAAGAATGACAATTGTCTAGATGAGTAAATAATGCAGTGTAATTTAGTTCCCTACCCATGCCCTGTGTCTCAAACATCCCCCCCACCATGCCCTACTCTCTGGGAACACAGCACTGCATTGGACTATGAACTTCTTACTAGACCTAGGCTCTGAGAGCAGGTCCTGCTCACCACTGCGTCATCAGAGCCAAACTCCGTGTCTCACACCTTCCCAGAGCCCAATAAATATTGGTTGAAAGAGTAAGTGATTACGTAAGTAAGTGAGCAAATGAAAGCTTAAAGGTCACTATCCCTTACCCTGCACCATGTCCTGTAGGTGTTCAATAATAATAAGAATCAAGTGGTAGGTAGATGTCACAGGTACTTGCATTGTCTTCCTTAGTCCTTACAACAACGACCTTGTGTAAGTCCAGAATTTTCATTATGAATAAGGGTGGCATGGCTCAGGCTGATTAAGATATACACCCAAAGTCACGCTGTTGTTGAATGGAGAGGTTAGGCCAGCCTAACTACAAAGCCTACTGGTGATAAAGGCGTGAACAGGCGTGAAAGAGAACAGGGTGGCGTTGAACCAGCTACACTGAGCTCCTGCCTAATGAAGCTCAGGTACCGCCATGATGATTTTGCCTAGAAGGTGCCAAGTGGTAAGTCATAATTAGGCTGCATGTGGAGAGCAAGGGCTGTGTTAATAGAATGGCCCTCTGCTGCATAGGAATTCAAAGGTAAGGAGGAAAAAATAGCATTCACTTTTAAGGTTGATGTGTTTTGGAAACTGGATGCTCCTGTCTATTATTAGTCCTTTAAGAGGCCCCATAACCAACCAGGGAGGCTTGGGAAAACATCCCAGGAGACATTGCTGCTGAAGGAGATTTCCTTTGAACCGATGAGCTGGAAGCTTGCAGCCCACATCCTGCCTTTTGAACGAAGTGCTCTGGATGACTTTGCTCTGTAACAACAAACAGTACCTCATGGGGCCCGGGCCTGGAGATGCAAGGGCTGGTGGATCCTAAAGAAACACTGGATCCCTGGAGGGGCTGAACCATGTGAGGATGAGGGAACACAGTTCCCATTGGACCCAGATCCCTAGGGTGGGGGTATCAAACTGGTGGCCCTTGGATGCCTTTTTATTTTCTTAGGCAGCCAAGCAAATTTTTTTTTTGTTCATATTGGGTATAGAATTTCACCTAAATATCCAGATTTTGACTTCTCTAGGAAGCAAGGTATGGTTACACGGAACCCACATTCCCTCACCCATTCATTTGCTTGTTCATTCATTTAGCAATGAACTTATTGAGCACCAGCTAAGTGCTGTTCCACACACTGTTAAATAAAATAAACAGAAGGCCCCGCCTTCATGGAGCTTACAGTCTAATAGGCAAGATAGGCTATAACCTAATAAACTAACAAATCTATACTAGGTGGTGTAGAGTTGATGCCGTAAAAGAAACAGGAAAACGTGGTAAAGAAATGAAGAGTGACAATGGCCAGGAAAATCTTTTCTCCTAAGGGGGTATCTGAGAAAAGATCTGAAAGAAGTGAGAGGGTGAGCCACAGGGGGCTATCTGAGGGTAGAGTGTTCCAGACAGGGATAACAAGCAAACACAAAGGACCTGGGGAAGGAGTGTGCTCAGCATACTGGAGAAACAGGAAAGAGGCCTCTGTGGCTGGAGTGGAGAATGGGGAGGCAAAGGGTACAAGAAGTCAAGGTCAGTAGGTAGCAGCGCATTGTAGACTTGTAAGGAGTCTGGATTTCATTCCAGGGAACAGGAAGCTATCGGACAGTTGAGAGCAGAGAAGCGGCCTGATGACTTGCTTCTTTTTATGTTTGTTGTTGTTGTTGTTGAAATGTTTATTTTTGGGAGACAGTGAGAGAAAGCATGCATGCACGTGGGGGAGGGGAAGAGAGAGAGGAAGACAGAGGATCTGAAGCAAGCTCTTTGCTGACAGCAAGAGAGCTCAAGGTAGGGCTTGAACTCACAAGTGAGTTCATGACTTGAGCCAAAGTCAGATGCTTAACCGACTGAGACACCCAGGTGCTCCCGTTATTGTTGTTGTTTTTAAAATTACCCCAGGTACTGTGTGGAAAGTAGACTCAACAGGGGATAGAATAGAAGCAAGAGAAGCAGCCGAGATCATTTGAGTAGATGAGGTAAGACATGGTGACAACACGGCTTGGTGCCACATGGACCTAAAGACTTGCTATAGATTCGCTGTGGGCCCTCCAGGTCACCAGAGCCCCACACAGTCCACTCTGCTAATAAAGGCATGAATGCCTGCCACTTGAAAGATTCAGAGGTAACAGGAGGCAGCTTGCTCTGGCCAGGAATAAAGTCCAAAGTCTCTTAAGTCCGAGCTTCAAGGTTCCTGTGGGTGCCATAACAAATTATCACAAAACCAGGTGGGCTAGAAACAACAGAAATTGATTCTTTTACAATTTTGGAGGCCAGAAGTCTGAAATCAAGATGTCAACAGGTCCCGTACTCCCTCTGGAGGCTTCAAAGAAGAATCCTTCCTTGTCTCTTCCAAATTTCAGTGGCTGTCAGGAAACCTGGGCGGCGCAGTTGGTAGAGTATCTGACTTCTGCTCAGGTCATGATCTCACAGTTCACGGGTTCAAGCCCTGCAGCTGGCCCTGTGCTGACACCTCAGAGCCTGGAGCCTATTTCATATTCTGTGTCTCCCTCTCTCTGCTCCTCCCCCACTCATGCTCTGTCTCTGTCTTTCCAAAATAAATAAATGTCAAACTTCAGTGGCTTCCAACATTCCTTGGCTTGTGGCCACATCACCCCCATCTCTGTCTCCATCTTCACATCAACTTCTGTCTCTGTGTCTCTCTTCTCCTCTTCTGTCTAATCACCTCTGTGTATGTCTTATAAGGACACAGGTCATCAGATTTAGGGCTCAGCCAGATAATCTGGGATGATCTCTTCATCTCAAAATCTTTAACTTAATTACATCTGCAAAGAACCTTTTCCAAAATGAGAAAACATTCACAGGTTCTAGGAATTAGGACATGAACACATCTTTTGAGGGGCCACCACTCAACCCACCATAGTGCATAACCCTGGACAAGTCACCTCCTCCTTCTGTGCCTTGCTTTCTTCTCTGTAAGACAGGGGTAGAGATGTAATAGTTTGCCTTCCAAAGCTTTCATTCCAAGGTTGCATTCTCCAATATTGTAGTCGCTAGCCACATATGTGTAGTGAGTATTTGGAATGTGGCGCGTCTGAATGGAGATGTGATTGTAAGTATAAAATACATCCCAGAATATTGAGTACTTAGAATGAAAAAGAACATAAAAAATTTCATAAATAACTTTTATCTTCATTGCATGTTGAAATTGTAACATTTTGGATATATTGAGCTAAAGCAGATTTCTAAAGTTAATTTCACCTGTTTCTTTTTACTTTTTTAATGTGGCTACTAGAAAATACAAAACTATGTATATGGCTCGCATTATATTTCTTTAGACAGCTCTCTTCTAAAGAACAGACTTTAAATGATATTAAATGAATTCATTGGTAAAACTGGGTAATATAAGAAAAAGCTCATCTCTACTCTACATGGCATCAGCAGTGAGGGCTTGACTGGAGGATGAAGAATCTGCCTTTGAGATGCTCACTCACATACATGCCTGATAAGTTGGTGCTGGCTGTCAGTGAGGGCTCACTCGGGGCTTTGAACCAGGGCCTTGATTCCTCTTAGTGTGGGCCTCTCCATGGCAGCTTGAGCTTCCTCATAGCATGGTGGTTGGATTCCAAGAGCAAGTGTTCTAAGAGATAAGAAGTGGAAGATAACATTTCTTCAAAGCCTGACCTGGAAACTTGTACAGTGTCATTTCTGACATATGTTAAAGGTGAAGCAATCACAGAGCCTATATTCTTGTTTCCTTAAAAAGACCCCCATGTCTCACAGCACCTGGGTGACTCAATTGGTTAAGTGCCTGGCTCTTGATTATTTCTCAGGTCATGATCTATTAGTTTGTGAGATTGAGCCCCATGTTAAGCTCTGTGCTCAGTGCAGGGCCTATTTGGAATTCTCTCTCTCTCTCTTTCTCTTTCTCTATCTCTCTCTCTGCCCCTCCATTGCTCATGCTCTCTCTCTCTCACACTCACTCAAAATAAGTAAATAAACATGAAAAAAAAAACCTATGGCTCAATAAAAAGTGTCAGAAAATTGGGGGTCCACACAGGAGGAGGTCAATAAATATTTATTGAACTAATAAAATGTCACAATTCCCACTTGACATATGAGAAAACAGAAACTTGAAAAAGTGGAGCGATTCCCAAGGTCGCTTTAGAACTGCTACTAATATAATATATAACTAATATAAATTAACTAATATAAAGAAGCAGGAAAGTATGGCCCATTCAAAAGGAAAAAATGAATCAACAGAAACTGTCTCAGTGAAACACCCCATAGAGAAACTACTAAACAAAGATTTTAAAACAATTGTCTCCAAAATGCTCAAAGAAAGATATGGAGGAAGTCAAGAAAAGGAAGGATGAACAAAGGAGAAACATCAAGAGAGGACCTAAAAAGAAACTAAAAGAAATTCTAGAACTGAAGAGCACAATAATTGAAATTAAAAAATTCAGTAAAGGGATTCAAAGGCAGATTTGAGCAGACAGATGAAGGAATCAGTGAACTTGAAGACAGGACAACTGAAATTATCAAGGAACAGATGGGAAAAAAATGAAAAAAAAATGAACACAGCCTAAGGACCTGTGGAACGCTGTAAGTAAAGGAACACACATATTGTGAGAGTACTCCAAGGGCTACAAGACAGAAAGGGCAGAAAGATTCTTTGAAGAAATAAGGCCAAAAACTTCCCTAGTTTCATGAAAGTCATGAATACAGACATCCAAGGACCTCAAATAACTTTAAGTGAGATAAATTCAAAGAGACTCACCCTGAGACAGATTGTAATCAAACTGTCAAAAGACAAAGACAGAGATTCTTGAAAGCAGCCAGAGAGAAGTGACTCATCACATATAAGGAATCCTCAAAAAGATGCTGATCAGATTTCTCACCGGAAACTTTGGAGGCCAGAAGACAGTGAAATGATACATTCAAAGTGATAAATGGAAGAAAGAAACAGCAACAGCCCAGTCATCCGGGAATCCTAAAACTGGCAACACTGTCCTTGCAACTATGAGGAAGAAAGTAAGACATTCATTCCTGGATAAACAAAAACCTAGGGATTTTTTTTTCATCACTAGACTTGACCTGCAAGAAGTGCTAAAGAAAATCATGTAGATTGAGATGAAGGACACTAGATAGTAACTCAGGGCCATGTGAAGAAATAAAGATCTCAGTAAAAGTGAACATATATGGGCAATTATAAAATCTAGTGTTATCATAGAAATGGTTTATATCTCCACTTTTTGTTTTCTACATGGTTTCAAAGACTAATACAATCTGGGGGCCCCTGGCTGGCTTCGTCACAAAGGTATGCAACTCTTGATCTCAAGCTCATGAGTTCAGGCCGTACAATGGGCATAGAGCTCACTAAAAGAAAAAAAAAGAAAATTAAAAAAATAATAAAAAGACTAATACATTTTGTTTACAAAAGAATGATTAGGCCTAAAAGCTAGTACCATGGTAACTCTGGTTTGTAACTCACATTTGTTTTCTACAGAATTTAAGAGACTAATGCATCAGAGAAAACATTATTGGTTTTTATTTTTGGACACACAATATATAATGATGTCATTTTGTGACATCAATAATTGATGGAGGTGGTGGGGCGCCTGGGTGGCTCAGTCAGTTAAGTGGCTGACTCTTGATTTCGGCTCACGTCATGAAATCGCAGTTTGTTAGAAGAGCCCCACGTTGGTCTCTGCACTAACAGCACAGAGCCTGCTTGAGGTTCTCTCTCTCTCTCTCTCTCTCTCTCTCTCTCTCTGTCTCTCCCTTCCTCTCTCTCTGCTCTCTCTCTCCCTCTACCCCTCCACTGCTCTCTTTCTCTCTCAAAATAAATAAATATTGTTTTAAAATAAAATAAAATCATTGAAGGAGGTGAGAATGGGACTGTATGGGAGCAGGGTTCTGTATGTGGTTGGAGTTAAGCTGGTACAAATTTAAATTATAGTGTTTTAACTTTAGGATGTTAAATGCAATCTCCATAGTAGCCACAAAGAAAACAGTTATAGAATATACACAAAAGGAAATGAGAAGGGAATTAAAATGTTTCACTACAAAAAATCAGCTAAACACAAAGACAGCAATGCAAGAAATGAGGAATAAAAAAAGCCATAAGGCATATAGAAAACAAATAACAAAGTGACAGAAGTTCCTCCTTATCAGTAATTCAGTAATTCCATTTTTTCTTTCTTTTTTTTTTTTTTTTTGGGAAAGAGAGTGTAGGTGGAAGAGGAGCAAAGGGAGGGAGGATTTCCACACTGAGCACAGAGCCTGACACTGGGCTTCATCCCACCACGTTGGGATCATGGTCTGAGCCAAAATCAAGGGTTTGTCATTCAAATGACTGTTGATTTCAGCTCAGGCCATGATCCCAGGGTTATGAGACCAAGCCCTACATCAGGCTCTGTGCTGAGTGTGAAGCCTGCTTGAGATTCTCTCTCTCTCCTGCTCATCTCATCTGCTCACACACTCTCTAATATAAAAATTAATTAATTAAAAGGGGGGTTAAAATAGTACTTTAAAAAAAATTTTTAACGTTTACTTTTGAGAGAAAGAGAAAAAGAGAGAGAGAGAGAGAGAGAGAGAGTACAAGTAGGGAAGGGGCAGAGAGAGAAGGAGACATAGAAACTGAAGCAGGCTCCAGGCTCCAAGCTGTCAGCACAGAGTCCTATGTGGGGCTCGAACTCACAAACCGCGAGATCATGACTTGAGCCGAAGTTGGACGTTTTATCGACCAAGCCACCCTGGTGCTCCTAAAATGGTACTTTCATGTTTTGTTTTCTTTAGCACGATAAAAAAAGTGAATGGAAACAAAAGTAATATTGCTGGGACCCAGCGTGGAACCAGATCCTCCATGCTGTTTGATTCCTGTGTTAACAACATGTGAGGAAACTAAGTTACAAAGAGTTCTGTAACTCTTCCAAGGCTCCATGTTACTAACTAGTGGCACTAACATTTGAAGCCAGGTCTTCTGACTCCAGAGCCCATGCTTGAACCACAATGGCTGTCATAGACATAAATGACATTCCTTGGAAAATATACACATATGTCATTGGGATGGGGAACTTGTGCCTAGGAAAAGTCTACCAGAAAGGATACCTTTAAAACATAGATTTTTCATTGTAGTATAGCATGCATACAATAAGATACATTACTTTTAAGCCCTCAGCAGAATTGTTTTTACATGTGCCTACACCAGACCAAATTACAGAAAAATTCTAGTTCCCCAGAAAACTCTCATGTCCTTTTTCAGGAAATATCTCCTGCAGAGGAATCCACTGAAAGACTTCTATCATCATAGATTAGGTTTATTTATTTTAAGAACTTTTTAAAATTGTGGTTTAATATATGGAATATAAATCTTAAGCATTTCTTTTTCCCCAGTTTTACTCAGATATAATTGGCATAAAATGGTGTTTTGGGGTTTTTTTTAAAAAAGGTTAATTTATTTATTATGAGAGACACCACACAAGCAGGAGAGGAGCAGAGAGAGAGGGAGAGAGAGGATTCCTAGCAGGCTCCATGCTGTCAGCACAGAGCCCAATGCACGGCTGGATCTCATGAACTGTGAGATTGTAACCTTAGCCGAAATCAAGAGTAGGACACTTAACCAACTGAGCCACCCAGGTGCCCCTGGGCATGAAATATTGTTATTAGTTAATGCATACAACATAATTATTTGATATATATTGCAAAACAATTACCACAATAAGCTTAGGTAACATCATTCACCTCACCTAGCTGCAAAACTTTTCCCTTGAGGTAATAACTTTTTGAGATCTACACTCTTAGCAACTTTCAAATATACAATATAGTATTGTTAGTTATAGTCATCATAGTGTATGTTACATCCCTACAATTTATTTATCTTTTAGCTGGAATTTAGTACCTCTTGCCCACCTACCCCTATTTCATCTACCTCTCCATCCCCCCACTCTGGCAACCACCAATCTGTTCTCTGTTTCTATGAGTCCATTATTTTAAGACTCCATATATAAGTGAGATCATATACCATTTGTCTTTGTCTGTCTGACTTATTCCATTTAGCATAATGCCCTCAAGGTCCATCCAAGTTGGCACAAAAGGCATAATGTCCTTCTTTTTATGAGTGAGTAATATTCCACTGTGGTGTGTGACTGTGTGTGTGTGTGTGTGTGTGTACCCCATATGCTTTTATTCATTTATTCATATTCATCCATTGATGGACATTTAGATTGTTTCCATGTCTTGGCTATTGTAAAATAAGGCTGCAATGAACATGGGGGTGCAGATCCCTTTGAAACAGTAATAGTGTTTCTTTCAGAAATATATCCAGAAGTGGAATTGCTGAATCATACACTGGTTCTATGTTTTACTTTTTTGAGAACCTTCCACACTGTTTTTCAAAATAACTGCACCAGTTTATATTCCCACCAACAGTGCAGGTGATTGTCTTTTCTGCACACCCTCACCCATACCTAGTATCTCTTATCTTTTTGATGACAGCCATCCTAACAGGTGTGAGGTGACATCTCATTGTGGTTTTGGTTAACCATCTGTAAATGTACAGTAGTGTTAAGTACATTCACAGTGTTGTGCAACCCATCTCCAGAACTTCTTTCATCTTGCAAAACTGAAACTCTATACCCATTAAACAACACCCATTACCCGCTACCCCAGCCCCTGGCAGCCACTTTTCACCTTTGTGTCTCTATGATTTTGAATACTCAAGGTGACTCATACGTTGCATCATACAGTACTTTTCTGTGTGTAACTGGTGGTCTTAGTCCAGGCTGCTCTAACTTACCATAGACTGAATGGCTAAACCAACACTCATTTCTCATAGTTCTGGGGATTAGAAATCCAAGTGCAGGATGCCAGCATGATCAGGTTCTTGGTGAGAGCTTTCTTCCTGGTCATGTCCTCACATGGTCTTTCCTTGGTACGTGCACAGAGAGAGAGAGAGATCCATGTCACATCTCTTCTATTTTTTTTAACTTTTAAAATTTTATTTAAATCCAAATTAGTTAACATATAGTGTAATATTAGTTTCAAGAGTAGAATTTACTGATTTATCACTTACATATAACACCCAGTGCTCATACCAACAAGTGTCTTCCTTAATGCCCCTTGCCCATTTAGCCCATTCCCCACCAACCCTCCTCCAGCAACCCTCAGTTTGTTCTCTGTCTTTAAAAATCTCTCATGGGGCACCTGGGTGGCTCAGTTGGTTGAGCACCTGACTTTAGTTCAGGTCATGATCTCAAAGTTCGTGAGTTCGAGCCCTGCATCAGGCTCTGTACTATAGGCATGGAGCCTGCTTTGGATCTTGTTCCCCCGCACCCCCTCTCTGCTCCTCCTTCACTCCTGCTTTCTTTCTCAAAAATAAATAAACATTAAAAAAAAAAAGTCTCTTATGGTTTGCCTCCCTCTCTCTTTTTATCTTATTTTTCCTTCCCTTCCCCTATGGTCATCTATTATGTTTCTTAAATTCCACATAGGAGTGAAATCATATGATATTTACCTTTCATTCACTGACTTATTTCTCTTCTTTTTTTATTTATAAGGATATCAGTCCCATAATGGAGGCTCCATCCTCATGACCTCATCTTAATCTGATTACCTCCCACAGCCCCTACCTCCACCTACCATTGAATTGAGGCTTAGAGCTTCCCAGATGAACTGGGGATGGGGTACAAACATTCAGTCTGCAGCACTGGCTTATGACACTCACCATAGTGTTCTCCAGGTTTATCCAGTCTGCAGCATGTATCAGAATTTCCTTCCTTTTCAAGGCTGACACCATACATTAGTCTTGCTTACTCTTGAACTTCATATAAATGAGAATCATACAGTTTCTGGATTTTTTTTTTACTCTACACAATGTAAGATCTGTCCATCTTTCATTATGCATATCAGTATCTATCTTTTTTTATTGTTGATCTGCATGAATATGCAGATCACAATTTGCTTATCCAATCAATGTCAATGGCCATTTGGGATGTTTTCAGTTTAGGATTACTTTGGAAAACTTCATTATGAACGTCTGAGTGGGTGTCTAATATGAACACTGCTTTGAATAAGTGCCCAGAAGTGGCATTTCTAAAGTTTTTAAAAATGTTTTATTTATTTCTGAGAGAGACAGCATGAGCAGGGGAGGGTCAGAGAGAGAGGGAGACACAGAATCTGAAGTAGGCTCCAGGCTCTGAGATGTCAGCACGGAGCCCAACGCAGGGCTCGAACCCACGAACCGTGAGATCATGACCTGAGCCGAAGTGGGACGCTTAACCGACTGAGCCACCCAGGCGCCCCCAGAAGTGGCATTTCTAAAAACCAGATACTTTAAAGCCCTTTGGCTCTACTCCCAACCAGTGAGGCTGGTTGTCGCTTTGATGTCACACGGTCATGTGTCTACCTCTCCTCTCCTAGCAAAGCCTCCTTCAGGCAGGAGGCTGAGTCTCCAGTGTCCCCTTCACTCTTTTCAAGGCCTCCAGGACCTAGGTGGGTTCTCAGAGCAGAGCAACAAACAGGAACTTGAACAGGAAGTAATTGTGGGTAAATCGCTGTATAATAATGAATACAGTACAATTAAACCCAATACTCAGGTCAGGGAAAGTTCTTGTTTGTTTTACTGAATCCTAGGAAAGGAAACTGAAAAAAAGAAAACAATGAAGCCATGAGGGCACAAACGAAGAGGCTGAACATGTAAGAGGGGCCTGGTTTCCATAGGGTCCTCTGGGGCTCCCTGCAATGATGGCGACAGGAATCGTGGTTCAGATCCCAGGACAGACTGGCCATTGGTAAGGCTCCGGCTCTGCTCCGTCCTCACTCAAGGGGCTACGGGGGAAAGTCAGAGGCCTGTTCATTCTTCTCTCAGAGAAGGTCAGCGGGTGTTGGAGAAGCACTAGAAACCCAAACACCAATCTGAGACTTTCTCACTCAATATTTGCAGAATAATTGAGAGCCAATTAAATCAGGAATGATCAGGGGCGCCTGGGAGGCTTGGTCGGCTAAGCTTCTGACTTCGGCTCAGGTCATGATCTCACAGTTTGTGGGTTCGAGCCCCACGTTGGTCTCCGTGCTGACAGCTCAGAGTCTGGAGCCTGCTTCTCCCTCTCTCTCTGCTCCTCCCCCACTCACACTTTGTCTCTCAAAAAAAAGAATAAACGTTAAAAGACATTTTTTTTTTAATTAGAAATGACTCTCCTCTTGAGGCCCAAGGCAATCTGGTGCCCTGTTAAAGTAACACCGAAAGTCATTACAGGGCTCCTGTCTTGGGAAACAGGATGCCAAGGGGTGACTAAGTCTGAAAAGGAAATACTTTCTCTTTCTCTTTCCTCCAAGACACTGTCTGGAAAGGAGGAACTGGGAAGGCCTTCTCCATAGACAGCCTGAATTGGGTGGGAGAGGCACTTCTGGCTTATGCCTTCCGTCACTTGGCATTCCTCAGTAGGGCGAGGGGAGGCCAGTGAGGCCGAGTCATGTAAGTACAGAGGATCAAATGAGCTGATGCCAGAAATGTGCGTGGAACAAGCCATAAATATGTTTTTAATTACCATCATCATTATTGTTTCATACAGTCATATTGATTTCATATTATCATAATTGTTATCATCATTACATCCATATTTAATCATTGTCACTGTTACTCATAATAGTAGTTTTACTACTGTAGTATTTTTGCTGTAGGAGGGAGAGCGTTGTTTCATCACTGGGTGTAGAGAGGATCTGCTGTTGCCATACTGGCCTCTAAGAAGTCTTTCCCGGGGCACCTGGGTGGCTCAGTCGGTTGAGCATCCGACTCTGATTTTGGCTCAGGTCATAATCCCAGGGTTGTGGGATCAAGCACCATGTCAGGGTCCACACTGAGCGTGGAGCCTGCTTAAGATCCTCTCCTTTGGGGCACCTGAATGGCCCAGCTGGTTAGGCGTCTGACTCTTAATTCAGCTCAGGTCATGATCTGATGGGTTCATGAGTTCAAGCGCCGCATCAGGCTCCTCCCCAACAGTGCGGAACCCGCTTGGGATTCTGTGTCTCTCTCTCTCTTTCTCTGCTCTTCCCCTGCTCGTTCTCTCTCTCTCTCAAAATAGATAAACTTAAAAAAAAAAAAAAGATTTACTCTCTCTCTGCCCTTCTTCGCTGCTTGTTCTCTTGCTCTCTAAAAAACAAAGTCTTTCCTGATTCTTAGACTTCTAAGTAGGTGTCCTTTGGCTGTGACCCTCTAGCTATCCCGAACTGACCGGATCATTGCACTTACCCTGCATTGTGTCACCTGGTGTACCTGTCCATCTCCCCGAGTCACCTAGGACCTCTGAGAGTATAGAAGTCCTGTGTTGCTTACCAATGCATCGTCCCCAGGGCTGAGCACAGAGCCTGCCAGATAATAGCCACTGGAACTACACTTACTATCTTACGTGACTCTGAATTAGTGTCCAGAGACCTCTCCTCAGTCTCTCCTCAATGGGATTGCAGTAAATTGGTAGGAGACAGGGGAATGGCAACCTTTTCCATACCTGTCAACTCTCCTATTTAGCCTGAAGGTATATAATGATAAAACTATCGTCACTGTTTCTTTTAGTACTGTTTACTGAGGACTTTGTAGGTCCTAAGCATTGTTATAAACCTTTTCCCCATGGATTAATTCATTTAATATTCATAATAATGATATTGATAGGTAAGGTCATCACCCCTTTGCTACAGAAACTGAGACACAGAGAAGCCCACTGAGCACCCAAGACCACTCAGTCGCCGAGTGAAAGAGCTGTGTTCCATCTGACCCCAGAGTCTGTGCTACTGAGCTCTCTAAGTAAGCCTCAGCCCCCCAGGCTAACAGAAACCGCCACCCACATTTGTGAGAAGATTCCAGCTCTGTGCTGTCCCCCACCCCCCGCCAGCAATCTTTACTTACTCCCTCTTATAACGAGAGAGTGCCAGCGGGGAGAGCATATGAGGAAGAGAAAATAGATTTTGTCATTTCTGTAAGAGGCCACCTGATCCCAGCAGGTTAAAAAGAAACCTTTATAATATCTCTCTTTGTCCTGGAATTCTTTTATATGCTTGGCCGGTCAGCTTCATCTTGAGCTGGCCAAGCAAAATGCCCATCCATAAAACTGCTTCTGGATGCAGGGCAGCCTGGAGAAGGGAGATTTTAACAAGCAACCTCTGTGCCAAATGTAGAAAGCATAAAAGAAACTATTCTGTCAAAGGGATATTTATTGCACACCTTCTCTGCTTTGGGATTTTCATCAGTACCTTCAAGGTTTAGGGTTGTTTTTTTAAACAAGTGTCAGGGTATCCACGGAGCATGTTTTCTTCCCACCACTCTGAATTCTTCAGACAACAGGCTAGAATAGAATAAAATAATAGAATATTTCATTGAAAAATGACTTTTTTACCTGTGCTCATTTTTAGAAGTTAGTATGTTCACACTTGCAAAAGTCAAAATGATATAAAAAGATTATCACTGAAAAGTGTCCCTCCTACCCCAGCGATTCTCTCCACCCCGAGAAATAATCATGTTTAGGGGCGCCTGGGTGGCTCAGTCGGTTGGGCATCTGACTTTGGCTCAGGTCATGATCTCGCGATTTGTGGGTTCGAGCCCTGCATTGGGCTCTGTGCTGACAGTTAGCTCAGGGCCTGGAACCTGTTTCAGATTCGATGTCTCCCTTTCTCTCTGCCCCTCCCCCAGCTCGTGCTCTGTCTCTCTCTGTCTCAAAAATAAATAAACATTTTAAAAAAATTTTTAATAAAAAATTAAAAAATAATAAAAAAGAAAATGAGAATACATATTTTAACATATTCTTCTTTTCCCCCTTCCTTACACAAAAGGCACTCAACTCTGTACAATATTCTGCACTTTGTTTTTTTACTTAACAATCTCTCTGGAGGCCTTTCTGTATTAGAGCATAGGCAACTTTATTAATTTTTACAGCTGCATTTTACTCCATGTAAGGATGCAGCTAGTTGGTTCAACCAGTCCTTCCTGGGTGAATACTTGGGTTGTTTCCAAACGTATTTTATTACAAATGGCACTGTAATAAATGACCTTGTATATACATCATTTTCTCCCCATGGCTGAGCAGCTGTACAGTAAATCCCTGAGCTAAGGATTGCTGGGTCAGAGGGTAAGTGCATGTTCAAGGTTGGCGGATGCTGCCAGCTCACCCTGCACGGGGGCTACAACCTCGTGCACCCGCACCAGTCATGATGACACTCCCTGTTTCCTCACTGCGTCACCAAAATTTAGACCTTTCTCTCTCTGCCAATATGATGAGTGATACACGGTATCTGAGTGTAATTTTAATTTGCATTTATCTTATTATGAGTAAGGTTGGGCATCATTTCATAAGAACAGCGTGTTAAAAAGACTTTTGTTGTGAGTGACAGAAGCTCATTAGGGGTAGCTCAAGCAAATGCAGGGGAAAGTATTGTAAGAATTACAGAGAGGTCTCATGAACCAAGACTAGCAATCTAGCCAGGCCCCAGGAATGATGATCTAGAACATTTTTAAATGGTAACCAGATTTCTCTCTCTCTTTCAACCCCTACTTGTGAAATATGGCCTCCTCACATCTCCCCAATGTCCCTGATACCGTTCCCATCCTCTGCAGGTGCTATCAGTAGTTTCAATCCAAATACCCAGACTAAGATTCTCATTGACTCATCTTTCTTCCCTAGGGCATCCCTGGTCCAATCAGCCATGGTTGTAGGTGAGGAGGATGAAGAGAATCTGAAAGGGCAGTTGCCAGGGGCCAATCTACAGCAGATGTCTATTGCATCCCTACGGAGGAGCCACTGCCCCTTCACCCATCGTCCCTCCTCTATATGGGGCTCTGCCAAAAAGACAGAAGGCTTCTATCGCGTTTGGCAAAATCCCATTTGGAAGATAGTCTACTGTTTTCTGCACAGTCCCGGTGCTTTTCTCGAGCCAATCATGGTACTTCCATTCCCATTGCTAGTAATGGGCTTAGGAATAGACATGGAATGCAGTTCTAGCTAATGATACACAAGGAAACATTCATTCCTCACTGCTAAACACAGATACAGTGTGAAAACATTCCCTGTCCTGTGACTGTATGCTGTACTGTCTATATGTGATTCTATTAGTTTGTGCTACATAGCAAATGACCTCCAAAATCTAGTGACTTAATACAGAATCATTTCTTGTTTTTCATGATTTTCTGAGTTGGCCAGCTGGCTCTCTTGGTTTGGGCTAGATCAGCTGGGACTGGATGGTCCAGAATGGCCTCACTCACATATCTGATCGTTGGTAAGTTGGTTGGTCTAGAGTGCAGCAAAGAAAAAAAACTCTAATGTGCAAACACCTTTCAAGTGTCTTCATGTAGAGCATTGTTATTGCCCATTAACTAAAGCAAGTCATGTGGCTAAGGCCTGACTGGGTGAAGAAACAGTCTGTATTTCTCTACAGGAACAGCTAAAAAGTAGTGTGGCAGTTTTTGCCATCTATCACAATGATGCCTAGAACTCTAGCCATCTTGGAACCATGAGGAATGCCAGCCTGAGGATGGCAAATGAGATGACAAGGATTTTCAACCTTGACATTGAACCAATGATTTTTTTTTTAACCCTGGAGAGGTGCTACCTTAGAGTCTCTTGTTATGTGAGATCATTGGCTTTCTTTTCTGTTTGAGATAGTTGACTTGGTGATATCAGTGGAGGTGCTGGGGGGAGGGCTGTCAGTTCCCAAGCAACTGAAGCTGGTTCACCCACAGCCAGATATCCCAAGTTGGCTGGATATAAAAAAGTCTTCCATGAAGAAGTCCTGGATGATTGCATATATAATATGAGCCAACTGTAAGGAGTGGTTCCCCAAAATCAAATGCAAACAAACGTAAGCATCCTTAATATTATATGGAGTCCAGAAATGACAAGGCTCACCCCCACATAACTGTGGACTATAAAATGGTACATCCACTCTGGGGAAAAAAGTATGGCAGTTTCTTACAAAACTAAATATGCTTGGGACTATATCAAATGTGAATATTTGCCAGTCGTGTATCTGACACGGGGTTAATATCCAGGATATATAAGGAGCTCCTACTACTCAACAACAAATGAATTGTCCAATTTAAAAATGGCTGAGTAAGGGTGCCTGGGTGGCCCAATCAGCTGAGTGTCCAACTCTTGGTTTTGGCTCAGGTCATGATCCCAGGGCTATGGGATCGAGCCCCACATAAGGTTCTGTGCTGAACATGGAGCCTGCTTAGATTTTTCTCTCTCTCTCTGCCCCTCTCCTCTGTTTGCGCTCTCTCTCAAATAAAAATAAATATTTAAAATACATACATACATACATACATAAAACTGACTGAGGACTTCATAGGCATTTCTCCAAAGATGATATACAAATGGCCAATAAACATATGAAAAGTGTGCAAACCCCTAATCATCAGCCAAATGCAAATCAAAGGCATAAGGAGATATTACTTTATACCCATCAGGACTGTTACTATTTAAAAAAAAAAACAACAGAAAATAACAAATATTGGTGAGGATGTGGAGAAATAAGAACCTTTGTCCGTGTTGGTGGGAATGTAAAATGGTGCAGCTGCTATGGAAAACAGCATGAAGCTTCCTTTAAAAATTAAAAAACAGGGGCACCTGGGTGACTCAGTCGGTTGAGCATCTGGCTTCGGCTCAGGTCATGATCTCAAGGTTCATGGGTTCGAGCCCCGCATTGGACTATGTGCTGACAGCTCAGAGACTGGAGTCTGTCTTCGGATTCTGTGTCTCCCTCTTTCTCTGCCCCTCCCCTGCTCATGCTGTCTCTCTCAGAAATAAATAAAAAAACATTAAAATTTTTTAAATTAAAGAACAATTATCCTATGATCCAGATATCTCACTTAAATTTTTTTTTAATGTTTGTTTTATTTTTGAGACACAGAGAGCATGAGCAGGGTAGGGGCAGAGAGGGAGACACAGAATCCAAAGCAGGGTCCAGGCTCTGAGCTGTCAGCACAGAGCCCAACGCGGGCCTCAAACCCATGAACCACGACATCATGACCTGAGCTGAAGTCAAATGCTCAACCGAATGAGCCACCCAGGCGCCCCTCCTTCCTTTCTAAGGCTAAGTGATATTCCACTGTGTGTATGTAGCACATTCTGTTTGCCTATTCATCCATAGATGGACCTTTGGGTCGCCTCTGCTTCTTAGCTGCTGTGAAAGCAGTTGTTATGAATATAGATGTACCAGATATCACTTTGACTCCCTGCTTTCAATTCTTTTGGATACATACTTAAAAGTGGGATTTCAGGAGGGCCGGAGCTTGGGTGGCTCAGTCGGTTGAGCGTCCAGCTTTGGCTCGGGTCATGATCTCACAGTTCATGGGTTCAAGCCCTGTGTCGGGCTCTGTGCTGACTGCTGGGAGCTTGGAGCCTGTTTTGGATTCTGTGTCTCCCTCTCTCTCTCTGACCCTCCCCTGTTCATGCTGTCTGTCTCTCTCTCTCTCTCAGAAATAAATAAAACATTAAAAAAAATGTTTAATAAAAAAAAGAAGTGGGATTTCGGGGGCTAAGAAGCAGAGGCAATCAGTATGATTATGAGTATGAGTATGAGTATGAGTATGAGTATGAGTATGAGTATGAGTATGAGTAATCAGATTCGTTTGATTCCTCCATCCATAGAGCCCAGCTTCAGGCAGCCTCCCTCTCCCTCAGCACTGTGCTCTGACACAGCCAAGGGGCTGTCCTTGGGGCCCTTGGCTGTTTGCAGCTTCAGCTCTGAGACTGCTTGAGAGTCCCTGGCACTCCTGCCAGCATTCACTCACAGCCTCGTCGGTATCATTGGTTGCTCGGCCTTCATTCCACCTTTCAGACATGTCCTCTAAAATTTAGCTTCACTAGGGGTGCCTGCCCTGTCCATTTCATGAACCCTGAGATCATGACCTGAGCCAAAATCAAGAGTCTGAGTCCGACTGAGCCACTCAGGCGCCCCTCCCTCCTCCTCTTTATTCTTACCAGCCATTGTGAGCATTTCCCAACTCTCCTGAGCTGGCTTCCTTTCCAAGTTTTCTTTCATGAAATCCTGGATAACTTTTTTTCTGAATTGTCTGAAATCTGAGTATTAGTTAGGACTCTTTCAGTTGCAAGTGACAAAAGCTGAGTTCAAATGGTATCAAGGACTTGTTTTATTTTTTAGGATTTTTAGACTCACACGACTCAAATCTGCAAGAATAGAGGTGTCTTCAGGCACAGTTTGATCCAGGGTTTTCAACCATGTTCTTAGGAATTGCTCTCTTTTTTGCCTCTTGACTGTACTTTCCTGGGTTGGTTTCATCTTCGGGCACGATCTGCCTGTGAAGGGGCCCTAGCAGCTCTGAGTATAGTTCTACTGGTTTAGTAACCCCAAGAAAAGAGAGCTTTCCTTTCCCCGTGGTTTCAACACCTGTCCTGAGCAGAAATGGCTTCGTATGTATATTAGTTTCCTGTGGCTGCCATAACGCATTGCCACAACCCGGGTGCCTAAACTAGAAATGTATGTCTCACAGTCCTGGACCAAAGAAGGAGGAAATCAAGGTGGCGGCTGGACCCCTCCCTCTGGAGACTGCAGACAAGCTCCTTCGTTGTCTCTCCCAGCTTCTGAAGCTGGAAGCTGTCAGTATTCCTTGGCTTCCTTGGTTTGTGACCACATCACTCGCATCTCTGCCTCCGCATTCACATTGCCTTCTCCTCTGTGTGCCTCCCTGCTCCTCTCTATCAGTCTCATCCCCCTTGGGCATCTCTCCTAAGGACACATGTCCTGGACTGAATGACCCCGGTGGCCTTTTCATCCCAAGATCCTTAACTTAGCTACATCTGCAAAGACCCTTTTTCCCAATGGAGTCACAATCACAGGGACCGTGTGTTTGGACAGGGACACATCTTTTTGAGGGCCAGCATTCAACGCCCTGCAGTGGGAATGCAATCCATGCAGTGTCAAAGGACTCTGCTCTCAGAAGGGCCCTGGACTTGGTTAAATGCTCTGGTATCACCATATTCAAGTTTGTAATTGTTTAATGAGAGGCCTCATTCTGCACAAGTCCCCACAAATTATGTGGCTGGTCCTGCTCCGGGGTAGATAGGTGACAAGAAATCTTTACTAAGGATCTACCCCAGGCCCTTGGAATATGGGTGGCTTTCCCATCCCGGCCTCATGAGTCTTGGATAAAGACTAAGAAGGGATAGGAGGTACTGTGAAACATCTCTAACTTAAGATATCAGGGAAGACTTCACCTCGGAGGCAACATTTAAACTGAAACATGGAAGATAAAGAACTGGCTGGACAAAGTAGGAGAATGCGTTGCAGGGGAAGGGAAGAGCATATGCAAAGAAATGAGGCAAGAAAGTTTGAGGAACTTGCTCGTCAGACTTCTTGTCGCTAGAGACAGAACCCAACTACCAGGGATGCCGACCACAAGGGCTGTTCGCAGCGGGGCTGGATGGAGCTGGGGGTTAACCAGAGTGGTAGGAGGCAGACCGAGTATCTAGAATGGCAGAGTCTTTTTCCACCAGGCTTCCTATCACTTCCCCTCCCCAGCTTGTTCCGCCTGGCTGGCCAGAATTCGGCCCAAGGCAACGGTTCCTCTAGATACTTCCTTACCTTCTTGAAAGACAACAACAGCAGCAAGAAAAATGAAGAAACTGGCCAGCATCTCAGAGTCTAGTTGACCAAGACTTTCTGCTGGAATCGATATCATTGAGCCCCTATGTAGGATAAGAGAAGCATTTCAAATAATTGGGGGGAGAGATGGATTCACCAATAAATAGTTTCAGGAGATCTGGGTAGCCATCTAGATTAAAAATGGCAGAAGGTTGAGTTCCTATCTCGCTCTGGATACCAAATTATTTTGAGATAGAGCAAAAATGTTAAAACTTAAATAAATGAAATAAAAAAAGAAACTGTTACAATACCAGAAAATGAGAACATTTTTTGTAATCTTAGAAGAAAGAAGGCCTTTTTTTTTTTTTTAAAATGCTTATTTATTTATTTTGAGAGACAGAGAAAGAGTGAGCAGGGGAGACAGACACAGAGAGAGAGAGAGTTCCAAGCACAATCTGTACCATCAGCACAGAACCCAACTTGGGGCTTGAACTCATGAACTATGAGATCAGGACCTGAGCTGAAATCAAGAGCTACAGGCTAATTTTTTAATGTTTTTTTATTTTTTATTTTTTTAATACAGATTATTTATTTTTTGAGAGAGAGAAAAAGAGAGAGAGCACGAATGGGGGAGGGGCAGAGAGAGAGGGAGACACAGAATCTGAGGCAGGCCCCAGGCTCTGAGCTGTTAGCACAGAGTCCGATGTGGGGCTCGAACCCACCAACCTGAGATCATGACCTGAGCCGAAGTGGGATGCTTAACCAACTGAGCCACCCAGGCGCCCCTATTACTTTTTATTAATTAATTAATTAATGTATCCATTCTCTGGCTGACATTTAGATTGCTGTTTGTTTGTTTGTGTCCATTGTATACATTCTTTTTTTTTTTTTTTTAAGTTTATTTATCTCTCTTGGGAGGGGAGGGTCAGAGAGAGAGAGAACCCCAAGCAGTCTCTGCACTGTAAGTGCAGAGCCTGACTTGGGGCTCAAACACACCAACCGCAAGACCATCACCTAAACTGAAGTCAAGAGTCAGACACTTAACTGACTGAGCCACCCAGGTGCCCTGAAAGAAGGCCCTTCTAAAAAGACAAAATCTGAGAAGAGAAAAGATCGAAAAATACCCATAAGTTTTAAAAATGTAAATTTCCATAGACCAAAAAAAGAAAGATATCAAACAAAAATCAAAAGGCAGAGTGCAGGGGCACCTGGGTGGCCAACTCAGTTGAGCCTCCAATTCTTAATTTAGGCTCAGGTCATGATCCCAGGGTCATGGAATTGAGCCCCGAGTTGGGCTCATGGCTGATTGTGGAGCCTGCTTAAGAGTCTCTCTCTTTCTCCCTCTGCCTCTCTCCCCTGCTCATGTGCTCAATCTCTCTCCCTCTCCCTCAAACATAAAAAGTAAATAAATTAAATCAGATTCAAAAAAATTTTTAAAAGACAAACTGCAAATTAGAAAAAAATATTCACAGCACATGTAACAAAGCATGGGCTAATTTTCCTAATATAAAATGACCTTTTAAAAATTAATAAAAGGTCCTAAGTGACCATCAACTGACGACTGGATCAAGAAGATGTGGTTTATCTATACCATGGAATACTACATGGCAGTGAGAAAGAATGAAATCTGGCCATGTGCAGCAACATGGATGGACCTTGAGGGTGTTATGCTGAGCGAAATAAGTCAGGCAGAGAAGGACAGATACCATATGTTTGCACATGTAGGTGGATTAGGAGGAACTTAACGGAGGACCGTGGGGGAGAAGAAGGGGGGAAATGGTGGGGGAGAGGGAGGGAGTCAAATCATGAGAGACTCTTGAATGCTAAGAAGAAACTGAGAGCTGATGGGGGTGGGGGTGAGGGGAGGGGGGAGATGGGCATGGAGGGGGGCACTTGTGGTGCTCTATGGAAACCAACTTGACAATAAACTATTTAAGGAAAAAAATTAATAAAAGGGAGACCAAAGACCCACGGGCAAAACAACGTTGACCAAGGCTCAACATAGGTAGTTCCCAAGAAGGGAAGTCCATGTGGCTTATAAACAGAAGTGAGAGACCACCGTTCACCCATTAGATGGGCAAGATTAAAAAGCTCGACAGTAGACCAGGTTTAAAAGGAAGTATAAACACAGACACCTTCACACATTGCTCGTGTGAGCACATGTTGCTACACCTTCTTTGGAAGGAAATTATAAGCCATTAAAAATTAGAAGTGTCAAAAACCAAAACAAAAACACCTTTGACCTGGGGACCCTAGTTTCAAAAATTTATCCTAGACATACTCTCAAATCTCAGTAAAGATGTCTACTCAAGGAAACTTTTTTGGTTATTGTTTGCAGTTGCAAAAAATGAAAATAGCCTTTCGCAGTCAATGGGAAGATAGTTCATTAAGTTAGAGAGCTTCCATATACAAATATTACAAAGCCATTTTTTAAATTTATTTTTATTTATTATTTTTGAAAGAGAGAGAGAAAGAGCATGAGAAGGTAAGGGGCAGGGAGAGAGGGGGATAGAGGATCCAAAGTAGGCTCTGTGCTAACAGCAGAGAGCCTGATGCGGGGCTCAAACTCAAGGACAATGATATCATGATCTGGGCCAAAGCAGATGCTTAACCTTAACCAACTGAGCCACCCAGATGCCCCACAAAGCCATTAAAAAAATTTTTTTAATGTTTATTTATTTTTAAAGGAGAGAGAGAGAGACAGAGCATGAGTGGGGGGAAAAGCAGAGAGAGAAGGAGACACAGAATCCAAAGCAGGCTCCAGGCTCACGTCAGTACAGAGCCCGACTCAAGGCTTGAACTCACAAACTGTGAGATCATGACCTGAGTCAAAACGGGACGCTTAACTGACTGAGCCACCCAGGCCCCCGAGAAAGCCATTTTTTTTTTTTTTTAAATGAGGAGGATCTTTATGGGCTCCAATGTTAAACAATTTCCAAGATACACTGTTAAGGACATAAAAATCTGTCTGTGATATGCCCACTACTGTAAAAAGAGTAAAGTATGAGAGACAGACAGACACAAATACAGAGAGAGAAAGATACAGAGAAAGATTATACACAGAACACGTCTGGAAATTTACATAAGAAAGTGATAACAATAGCTGCCTCCAGGAATATAGCTAAAAGAGAAACTTTGTTTCCATTATACATACTTTGTTACTCTTTGAATTTCATCATATTATTACTTTCTCTGTAAAATATTTAAATGACAAATATTAAAAGGATAGAGATGCCTGAGAAGAGGGAAGGAAAGTAAAATTCCCCATAATCCTCATTTAAAAACAGTGTTACAAAGAAACAAAATCCCCTTCCCCAAATTAACCACTGCCAAGTATTGGGTACAGTTTCTTCCAGAACCATTTCTCTGTTTACACAAATATGGTTGAATCTTATTTTGGCTTTAACGTACAGACTTTTATACACTTGTCCTCTCCCCACTGTCTTTCTTCCCCTCAAGCAGAGAGCCAGCTTTGAGAGTCCTGGAGGCAAAAGAGGTTTGTGGCAGATATACAAAGACTCTCTTGGCTTTTCTCCAAACATCTAAGTCCACAGGAGAATATAGAGGGTTTGCAGAAGGTTTATAAGGAAGAAAAAAAGTTTTCAGAAATAGGGGCACCTGGGTGGCTCAATCAGTTAAGTATCTGACTTTGACTCAGGTCATGATCTCACAGTTCATGAGTATGAGCCTGCGTCAGGCTCTGTGCTGACAGCTCAGAGCCTGGATCCTGAGGTCCTGCTTCAGATTCTGTGTCTCCCTCTCTCTCTTCTGCCCCTCTCCTGCTCATGCGTTCTCTCTCTCTCTCTCTCAAAAACAAATGAACATTTTTTTAATGTTTTTTATTTATTTCTAGGAGAGAGAGAGAGAGACAGCGTGAGCAGGGGAGGGTCAGAGAGAGAGGGAGTCACAGACTGAAACAGGCTCCAGGCTCCGAGCTGGCTGTCAGCACAGAGCCCGACACGGGCCTCGAACCCACGAACCGCAAGATCATGACCCAAGCGAAAGTCGGACGCTTAACCGACTAAGCCACCCAGGCGCCCCAACAAATGAACATTTTTAAAAATTTTAAGTTTTCAGGAATAAAAGGCACCAAGCAAGACAAAGATGGTGGTTTCATATTTTACACTGACAGAAGGTATATACTACCATGTATATGTACCATTCACCTTACTGGGACAGAGAATAAAACTTGGGTATGAGGATTAATACCAGGCATTTACAAATTCAAATAGGTAGAGGAGGAAGAAAGGAGTAGAGAAGCATGAGGAAGGGGAAAGGAGAACTTAAAGCAGATCTAGGATGCCAAAAATAGAGCAGAGGAGGGAGCTGAGTAATAATGCGATCAGATAAGAAAAAGAAAGTACTGGGCGGGAGGAGATAGAATTTCCATTAGCGTGAAGGACATAAAAAGGCAATTCACAGAAAAGGAAATACAAATGACTTATAAACATAGGAGAAAATACACACAATTGAGGGAATGCAAATTAAAACAATGAGGAGATGCCATTTCCCCCTGTCCCACTAGCAAGTGCAAGGTGCCAGAAGTCTGTAAGAGCCTCGGTGCAAGTTAGAGAAGGGCGCCCCCTTCTGGCCAGAGGCGCCTGGTGACAGTGACGGGGGCTTCCTGGATCTCAGTCCTGCCTGGAACTTTTGCAAACAGACACAGAGCAATACAAACAACAAAACATATGAAAGGTTGAGAATACACAGTGTGTAAAAAGATGTACAAAACCCCTCTCTCCCTTCTCACATCACCTTTTCTTGTTTTTCCTGTGGTATTAACGCTGTAATTCTAAATAATGTGATTACACCTCTGTCTTGAATTATCAACCTGAAGCTGTTACCATCTCTGTCGCTATTTTTTTTTTAATATTTTTATTTATTTCTAGGAGAGAGAGAGAGACAGCGTGACCAGGGGAGGGTCAGAGAGAGAGGGAGACACAGACTCTGAAGCAGGCTCCAGGCTCTGAGCTGGCTGTCAGCACAGAGCCCGACGCGGGGCTCGAACCCACGAACCACAAGATCATGACCTGAGCGAGAGTCGGACGCCCAACCGACTAAGCCACCCAGGCGCCCCTCTCCGTCGCTATTAAAGTGAAGTTCAGCTCAGAGTCACTCTCCCTCTTTCCTGTACCCTGGGTTTTGTGTGATATAATTTCTAGTTAATTCCTGCTGCCTGCCAAAGAATATTGATGAAGAGCCCATATGCAGTCGGCTCTTTTCTACATGTTGGTTGTTCTTAAGAATTTATTATTTATGGGGCACTTGGGTGGCTCAGCTGTCTAAGCGTCAGACTTCAGCTCAGGTCATGACGTCACAGTTTGTGAGTTCAAGCCCCGCATAGGGTTCTGTGCTGACGGCTCGGAGCCTGGAGCCTGCTTGCGATTCTGTGTCTCCCTCTCTCTCTGCACCTCCCCTGCTTGTGCCCTGTCTCTCTCAAAAATAAATAAAAATTTTAAAAAATAATGTATTATTTGTATCTACTTATTGCTTTCATGATCTTATTAAAGTTTATTTATTTTCAGAGAGAAAGCAAGTAGGGCAGGGACAGAGAGAGAAGGGAGAGGGAGCATCCCAAGCAGGCTCCTCACTGACAGGACAGAGCCCAATGCGGGACTCGAACTCATCAAGCGTGAGATCTTGACCTGAACAGAGATCAAGAGTTGGACACTTCTGACTGAGCCCGCCAGGTGCCCTGTTGCCTTCACGATTTTAAGTAGACTTAGTCCTTTATTTTTGCTAGCCTTGGAAGCCGTCTCGATTCATATTTTTAATTCAGGTTTTTGCTTCTGTGCGTTTGTAAGTAATAGATGCCCGCCCTGCCTAGCTTAAAAAGAGTGGCAGAGTTGTAAGAAGTAAGTGGTAGTGGCTGGGGACTGAGGTGTGTTACAGAGTCCGAGGAAGGGCCGAATGGCCAGGAGGGACAGGAGGGACAGACCCAGCAGCAGGAATGTGGGGACGTTCTCTTCACAGTGGCCTTCACAGTCCTCCTGTGAAAGCCCAAGCTCCACGTGGGACCGTGGTTTAGGCTGTCGGGGTACAGACATGGCTGCTGAGTCAATTCCAGAAAAAGGGCAACGGTTGGACCTGCCATCCCCTGAAATGGCACCTAGAACACAAACGTTGACTTCTTTGTTCATCAGAAGGTTGTTGAGTGAGAATGAATTTGATCTGTTCCGAGGAAAAACAGATAGCTCTGTCCCTACCCTACCACAGGGCTATCTGGAGACCAGACTGCCCGTGCCCCCAGGTGCCTGGTTCTCCCTCCCTCAGAGAACCCAGAAGTTTCTGTGCTTCTAGAGCAACCATCGCCTTCTTTGGATGTGGTCCTTGCTTTGGTGGACCAGAGCTACAGGCAGTTTCTGCAGAGGGAACTGCAAGAAAGCAAGCCTCCAGCCTTCTGGGTTCTTTTCCATTCTGTACACAAAGGTGCAGGCCTGCCCCCTGGTGGAGGCGGTCAGGTAACTCCGGGAGGAAATAAGTCACCCACAGAGTGGGGAAATGCCTGCTGCGGATAAATACACGTGAAGTGCTTCAAAAAGATCCTGGCACAGGGTCTGCCCTATATAGGCGTTTGCTCAAATAGGAAGAAAAGGTCCTGTTTGATTAGAAGCACTGGCTTTGGGGTCACACCTACCTGAGTTTAGCGCCACATATTAGTTCTGGAAGTTTGCATGTGTTTTAGTTTCCTAGTTTTCTAGTACTGGTCTAACGAAGTACAGCAAACTGGGTGGCCATATATATTATATAATTGAATGGTTATCATATATTATATATATGAATGATATCATATATTATATATATATATGAATTTTATGCTTTATAAAAATATATCCTTTTAAAGTTTATTTATTTATTTGTGGGGTGGGGCAGAGAGAGAGAGGGAGAGAAAGAATCCCAAGCAGGTTCCGTGCCATCAGCGCAGAGCTGACACGGGCCTCGATCCCACAAACCCTGCAATCATGACCTGAGCTGAAATCAAGAGTTGGTTGCGCAACTGACTGAGCCACCCAGGTGCCCCTATATAATTAAGAAACAACAACAGCAGGGATGCCTGGGTGGCTCAGTTGGTTGCACAACCAACTCTTGATTTCAGCTCAGGTCATGATCTCACAGTCCATGGGTTTGAGCCCCCCATCTGGCTCAGCACTGACAGTGCAGAGCCTGCTTGGGATTCTCTCTCTCCCTCTTTCTCTCTCGGCCCCTCCCCTGCTCACATACATGTAAGCTCATACTCTCTCTCTCAAAATAAATAAATAAAATTAAATACACACACACACACACACACACACACACACATAAATAAACACAGATGTGTTGCTTAACAGTTCTAGAGGCTAGAAGTCTGAAATCAAGGTGTTGGTAGGACCATGCTGCCTCTGAAATCTGTAGGGGGGAATCCTTCCTGGCCTCTGCCCAGTTTCTTGTGGCTTTCCAGCAATCTTTGGTGTTTCTTGGCTTCTATATGCATCACAAGTCTCTCCCATTAGATCCCTTTAGTTCTGCTTGAATTGCTTTTACAGAGATATGTTTCCTTTTTATAATTTAATAATAAAAAGAAAGGGGAATAAGCCACAATCACGTCTGACTGACAGGGCTGTGACAATGAAATAAATAAGGGATGTGAACCACTTGGCGCGGTAAGTGCTCGATGAATAGTGACTGCCGGCATTCTTGCTGCAGCTTTCATTGAAACATTAATCTTAATAGACAGCAACTGGAAACAAGCTAATTGTCCAACTAATGGAAAGATTTATTCAGGAAATTACAGTTCAGCCGCTTGATACATTATGAAGCGACATTAAAAACTACATTGACCAAAAGTCCATAATAACAAGGAAAATTGTTCGTAATATAATGTAAAAGGGAAAATAAAAAGCAGGACACAAAATTCAACCTTTGTAGCATGTTTTTCAAAATAATGTAAGATAATGGAAGCGATGTAAAAGCAGCTTTACTAGTGTAGTAGAATTGTGAGCAATTTTTTTTCTTCCTTTTGTTTCTTTCTGTGTTGGTATTTTCCATGCCCCACTTTTGGGGGACATTTTCAAATTTTTTTATTTATTTGATTTTAAGGTTTTTTTAAGGTGGTTTTGTTGTTGTTTTTGTTTAGAGAGAGAGAGAAATAGAAAGTGAGCAAGGGAGGGACAGAAAGAGAGGGAAAGAGAGAAATCCAAGTAGGTTCCACAGTCAGTGCAAAGCCTGATGTGGGAATCAAACTCATGAACGAAGAGATCATGACCTGAGCCAAAATCAGGAGTTAACCACTCAACTGACTGAGCTACCCAGGCACCCCTTGATTTTAAGTTTTTAATGTTAATTCCAGTATAGTTAACACACAGTGTTCTATTAGTTTCAGGTGTACAATACAGTGATTCAGCAATGCTATACATTACTCAGTAGGAGCATGCCCTACTTTTACAACAAGAAAAAAGATTACAAGTAACAACACCAGCAACAAAAAGATCTTAAAGTTGACATTATCTCCCCTTTAGAAGGATTTCATATCCAGCTGAATAATCGCCCTCTCCATTTTACAAAAACCCTCATTTTCCAGAGAGGAACATCCCCAACATCATCACCGAGAGGCTACATCTTCAAATCTGCAGTGATGATCTCTCAAGTTGCTAGATCTTTCTCAACATTTCTTTCTTCTTTCACTTCTACCAGTTCTATTTTAAACTTTACAATTTTTCCTTTCCAACATGTTCCAGCATCTCCCCTACCTCCCTTTGCCCCTGCAACACTTGTACGGAGAGAAGATGAGGGACAGAATCCATTTTCCCAGCCTTGGTTTTCCATCTTGATAAGCAGGCAACTGGCCAAGCAACCTTGAGGCTCCTAACAATCTAAAGTCTAAATCTTCTCCAAACTACATCTGTAGTTCCTATTACCTGAGATCATAAATGTCCTTATTGTTGAGAGGGAAGGAGAACATCTTCTCTTCTCTTGGTAGTTTTTCTAATTCTGAAGAGTTTTGGTCCTTCCTTCAACTCCTGCTACTTTTTCCTCGGTTCTTGGCTGCTGCCCAGAGATGGTTTTCCCAAGTGTAGTCCTCTTCGCACCCTCAGATGGGAGCTCTCGCTAGGGATAATTCCTAATTCTGTGTGTCCTTGGGGCCAGGGAGAATGCAAATGCCTTGTCTCCCTCCATTCTCCTTTTTCACCCTGCGTTCCTGGCTCTCGTCTGTTATTATGAACACACTGCATTTCTTAAGTGCTCATTATCCAAAACCCAAATTCCAGCTTCCTCCCGTCCCCTTCAGGAATCATCTTCTGAAAAATTGGAGTAGGGTCTTAAGACCTTGTTAAAAAATGAAAACATAGACCGGTACCTACAGACTGAGAGAAAATATGTGTAAACCACGTATCCAATAAAGGACTAGTATCCACAATACATAAAGAACTCTTACAACTCAATAGCAATAAAAGCAAACAAACAAAAAAACAAAAACCCATCCAACCAGAAAATGAGCAAAATAATGGAGACATTTTTATATGAAGAGAATATACAGATGGCAAAAAAGCATGTGAAGAGAAGTTTAATATCATCAGCCATGAGGGAAGTGCAAATTAAAACCACAGTAAGATATCACCTCACACCTGTGAGAAAAACTAAATAAAAAATAGCGAGAACACTAAATGTTGGCAAGGATGTGAAAAAATACACATTGCTAATGAGAATGCAAAATGTTACAGCCATTCTGGAAACAGTTTGCCAGTTTTTTTAAGAAACTAAATATGTACCAGCTATATGACCCCAGCCATTGCACTTTTGGGCATTCATCCAGAGAAATGAAAATTTATGCTCACACAAAAATCTCCACACAAATGTTTACAGCAGCTTTATTCGTGTTAATCAAAAACTGGAAACAACCCAAATGTCCTTCACTGGATAAATGACTAAACAAAGTCTGGAACCCCCACACCATGGAATACTATTCAACAATAAAAAAGAATAAACTATTGATACAGGCAACAGCCTCCAAAGAATGATGCTAAGAGGGGGAAAAAAGCCAGTTCCCAAAGGTCACATACTAAATGACTCTATTTATATAACATTCTTGAATTGATGAAACTATAGAAATGGAGAAGAGATTAGTGGTTCCTCAAGATTGAGGGGGAGTGAGGGAAGATGAGAGGAAAGTAGGTGTGGCTATAAAACAGAAACGATAGAGATATGTGTAGTGATGGGAATGTTTCTGTATCTTGACCATAGCCATCAATATTGTGGTTGTGACATATACAATAATGTTGCAAGATGTTGTAACTGGGAGAAACTCAATAAATAGTACTTAGGATCTCCCTATTTTTTTTTTTCTGACAACTGCATATAGATCTACAAAATCTCAAAATAAAAAGTTCACTTTCTTTACAAAGGAGAAGTACAACATGCAAAGGAGAAAAATGACATTGGTTGTAAAATATTACTCACCTTATGGCTAATACTTGTGTATTACTTGCTATGGCTTATTTCCTGCCTACAGTTATTGCTGGGCACTTCACATTACTATTTTTTAATTTACTTATTTTGAGAGAGAGAACAGGGAAGGGGCAGAGATAGAAAGAGGGAGAGAGAGAATCTCAAGCAGGCTCTGCGGTGTCAGCACAAAGCTCAATGCAGGGCTTAAACTCATGAACCATGAGATCCTGACCTGAGCCAAAATCAAGAGTCAGATGTTTAATCGTCTGAGCCACCCAGGTGCCCCTTTTATTTATTTATTTTTAAGTAGGCTTCACGCCCAGGAAGGAGCCCAATATGGAGCTTAAACTCATGACCCTGAGATCAAGCCCTGAGCTGGGATCAAGAGTTGGACACTCACCTGACTGAGCCACCCAGGTACTTCAAATTATTTATTTAATTTTCTTAAATCCTATAAAGTAGTACTATTATGCTCTTGTTTTATAGGTTAGGACACTGATGTTAAGCAACTTGCCCAAGGTGACATGGCTAGTAAGTGGTGGGTGTGTAATTAGAATGCAGGCACTCTGAGTCTACAGTCCTTGGTTTTAGTCACTATGCTGTGCCAAAGGTCAGGCCACGCACAGGGGCTTCTTCCTAGAGAAACATCCCAGTCCAGCCTTGTTATTCTGGCCTCACCTCTCCCCTTCCTCAGTGCCTCCTTTCTTGGGCCTCCAGAGTATACATCTCCATCTCTCCTTTTAAGGAATGTTCAGCATCAAGAAATAGACCGTGCCAACTCATCTGACATTAAACTCTGAGGAAATGTTATTATCTCCCATAATAAAATGGGGCAGCTTCCGAGTTGGGTGAATCAGCTGCTCAATTATATCAGTAAAGTCCAGCTTCTTTCTGCTTTTCCATTCTGCCATGCTTGACTGATCAGCCTCTTCAAGGCCACAAGATGGCTGCCCATGCGCCAGGCAGCACTTCCACACAACAGTATCCAGAGACAGTAGAGGGATTCTTTCTCCCCTCATCCTCCTTTCTGTCAACAAGAAAAACCTTTGCCAGAACCCCCAGCACACTCTCCACTTGTGTCTCCTTGGTCAGAATTTCTAAGGTCATGCATAAGCCAATCATTAAGCAAGGGGAACAAGAAAACAAGGTTGGTTTAGACCAACTATGCCGCTTCTCAGAGGTAGAGGCTACCTTCCCTGAAGAACATGACCACGTGGAAGACAGAAGGTAACTAGGAAAAAAAAAAAGGAAGTTCAATTACAAAAGAGGAAGAGGAAACACTCACCTGCTCCTTGCCCAGCAAACACAATGTTTGTCACACACAACTCACGGGCATGGACCTCATCTTGGGATTCGTCCATGTCCCTCCACAGCCACAATCTCCTGAAGACCAGCATTACAGATCAGCATCAGGACAGTCTAGCTCAGCAGTTCCCAAACATTCAGGAGCCCAAAAACGGAGAGTGGGAGAAAAGCAGCTCTATGGGAAAGCTAGAACTTGAACCTAAATCTACCTCATTCTCTCATTCTAGCACCTGGGCTTTAACCACTGTGCTATTTAACTCCTGCTGTGTGCCAGGTATTGGATGATGAGCTCCCTTAATGCCTAGAGCAGGGGTCAAGCCTGAGAATTTCCCCTTTCCAGTGTCCCCATGACCTGCCCATCTCTCTTCCAGCGTCTGGGTTTCCAGTCTTTCTAGGCAAAGGTCTGCTCTTCTTTGACATTCTCATCGAGGGATCCTGGCCCCATTGTGTGTTTCCAGTCTGTCCTCAACTCATCAAGGTCTCTTGCTTTCAATGAAAAAAGGGTGTGTGTGTGTGTGTGTGTGTGTGTGTGTGACAGAGAGAGAGAGAGAGAGAAACAGATTCTCTCCCAACTCTTCCCACGACTAGTTTTGTGCTCCAACACTCTTGGGACCACAGTTTTCCCATAAGTGATGTCCTGACCTAGAAGTTTCTACTGTCCTTCCAGCTTTGACATCCTGAAACCCTGGGAATACAGAGGGGTTGGAGATATGCCTGAAAAAAAGAGGAGGAAATGAGATTACAGTTACATTCAGGGAGCACTGCCTTTCTCTGGAGAAAGGTGGCTGATCACTGATGCCTCCAGATCTCATCAGACATGGGAGCTCTCAGAATGCTTATTTGAATCTACAAACCTAATGAGCAGTTGCAAAGCCACCTTCCTGCTAATGGTTGAGTTTTGTATTCTAGCTAATGAGCCTTGATTGGCACCACATTCAAATGCAAATCTGGATCTTTGTTTCTAACAAATACCTTTTTTTTTTCTTTAAAATGCAAGCCCTGGAAGACTGGGAGTTTGAACTTGATTGCAAATCTAAAATGGGGCTTGGGGATTTTATTCCTTTAACTTCTACCCCAGATTTGCCTGCTCACCCCATTTTCCCAGAGTCATCAAAAATGGTCTATTGGTGTAGACCTTACATTTAAAAGAGACAGTGGGCTCAAAACTGGATAGAAGTTGGTGCAGGTTCTAACAACCTAGTAAGACTGGGGCACCTGGGTGGCTCAGTGGTTAAGTGCCAACTCTTGATTTTGGCTCAGGCATGATCTCATAGTTCATGGGCTCAAGCCCCACATCAGGCTCCTAGGTGACAGTGCGGAACCTGCTTGGGATTCTCTCTGCCTCTCCCCTATTCATGCACCTGTGTGTGCATTCTCTCTCTCTCTCTCTCTCAATAAATTAATAAACTTAAAAAAAAAAAACCTAGTAAGAGGCAATACCATCTACACCAGTATTATGAAAAGATGCCCTCCCTTGTCTACTCCACTGTGAATCTCAAGACCTGACTGTCTCGTAGCTCCTGAGTCTGAGAGTTTTTCATCCTAGTCTTAATAGCCATTATTAAAAAACAAAAATTCAACTGAAAAATCATGAACTGAGAAGCACCCAATCTAGCGGACAGAAAGGGGCTCTGAAGAGCTATACAGGCAGGAGATTGTATAGGCAGAAGGGAAATCAGATTGGTTATTGCAAGGTTACTTTCCTTCTAGGGGAGGGAAGAGGTCTGTCAGGCCAGAAATGGACTCACAAACATATGGCCAACTAATCTTTGACAAAACAGGAAAGAGTATCCAATGGAAAAAAAGACAGTCTCTTCAGTAAATGGTGTTGGGAAAACTGAACAGCTACATGCAGAAGAATGAAACTGGACCACTTTCTTATACCATACACAAAAATAAATTCAAAATGGATTAAAGACCTAAATGAAAGACAGGAACCCATCAAAATCCTAGAGAAGAAAGCAAGCAAAAACATATTGCACCTCGGCCACAGCAACTTCTCACAAGAACGTCTCCAGAGGTAAGGGAAACAAAAGCAAAAATGAACTATTGGGACGTCATCAAGACAAAAAGCTTCTGCACAGCGAAGGAAACAACAAAACTAAAAGGCAACAGGTGGAATAGGAGAAGATATTTGCAAATGACATATCAGATAAAGGGTTAGTATCCAAAATCTATAAAGAACTTACCAAACCCAACACCCAAAACACAAATAATCCAGTGAAGAAATGGGCAAAAGACATGAATAGACACTTTTCCAAAGAAGACATCGAAATGGCTAACATAGACAAGAAAAACTACTCATCACTCATCATCAGGGAAATAGAAGTCAAAACCACAATGAGATACCACCTCACACCTGTCAGAATGGCTAACATTAACAACTCAGGCAGCAACATATGTTGGTGAGGATGTGGAAAGAGAGGATCTCTTCTGACCTGCTGGTGGGAATGCAAACTGGTGCAGCCACTCTGGAAAAAAGTATGGAGGTTCCTCAAAAAATTAAAAGTAGAACTACCCCATGACTCAGCAATTGCACTACTAGGTATTTGTTCAAAAGATACAAAATGCTAATTCGAAGAGGCACATGCACCGCGATGTTTATAGTAGCACTATCAACAATAGCCAAATTATGGAAACACTCAAATGTCCATTGACTGATGAATGGATAAAGAAGATGTGATACACACACACACACACACACACACACACACACAATGGAACATTACTCCTTGATCAAAAAATGAAATCTTGCCATTTCAAATTTTGCCAACAAGTGGAATTAGAATGTATTATGCTAAGTGAAATAGAAAAAGACAAATATATGATTTCACTCCTATGTGGAATTTAAGGAACAAAACAGATGAACATAGGGGAAGGGAAGGAAAAATAAGATAAAAACAGAGAGGAAGGCAAAACATAAGAGACTCAAATACAGAGAACAAACTGAGGGTTGCTGGAGAGGGGGTGGGTTGGGGGATGGGCTAGATGAGCGATGGGCATTAAGGAGGGCACTTGCTGGGATGAGCACTGGGTGTTATTTATATGTACATGATGAATCACTAAATTCTACTCCTGAAACCATTATTACACTATGTGTTAACTAACCTGGATTTAATTTTAAAAATTAAATTGAACTATCCATTAAAAAAAAGAATGCCAGGGGCGCCTGGGTGGCTCAGTTGGTTAAGCATCTGACTTCAGCTCAGGTCATGATCCTACAGTCTGTGGGTTCGAGCCCCGCTTCAGGCTCTGTGCTGACAGCTCAGAGCCTGGAGCCTGCTTCAGATTCTGTCTCCCTCTCTCTCTGACCCTCCCCCACTCGCTTTCGTCTCTGTGTCTCAAAATAAAGACATAAAAAAAAAGAATGCCAGAAATTAAAACAAAGGAAAACAACTATCGACTATATTACTGCTATAACAAAGTAGCACTTTCCTGTATATTCTTTCTGAGCTCTTTATATAAATGCAACCATAATTTATGTATAGTTGTGACCACAACATAGACACAATTTTATATTGGGCATTCAACATTATATAGTAAGCATTTCTATGATGCTGCACGGTAATTATGATTATAAATGCATGCTATAAAATTTTTAGCAACTTCTTATACAATTACATCTTTACTGATCACAAAAAAAAGTTAAGTGAAAGAAAATGCTCCAAAAAAACCCCCATTTTGAATAAATCGACATAAAGTTGAAAAACAAGCAAAATCAGGGGCAATAGACACAAACTGGGGGAAAAAAGCAATCTAAATATCTATCAGCCAGAGAATGGATACATTAATTAATTAATTAGAAATAAAAAGAGTGCCTGGTGGCTCAGTCGGTTAAGCTTCTGACTTTGGTTCAGGTCATGATCTCCCGGTCCATGGGTTCGAGCCCCCAGTGGGGCTCTGTGATGACAGCTCAGAGCCTGGAGCCTGCTTCAGAGTCTGTGTCTCCTTCTCTCTCTGCCCCTCCCCCACTTGCACTCTGTCTGTCTCAAAAATAAACAAGCAAAAGCAAATGGCACGGTCCAGGGATACACTCTAAGGTGATACACCTATGAAGAAAAGCAATGGAGTCATTACCAAAAACTCAGGAACATGTTTCCTTTTGTGGGGTAGGGGGGAAAGGGTTTTGAAACTGAGGGCAAATCCATGGGGGTCCTCAGGGGACTGGTCATGTTCTATCTCTTCATCTGGGTGGTGGTCAGTTACGTGAGTGTTTGCTTTATAGCAATTCCTTATGCGGCCCACTTGCTTTGTGCATTTTTCTCTATACGTGTTATATACCCCGCTCACCCCCCAAAAAAGATTTAAAAAACAATCCTTTTAATTTAATTTAATCTCTTATATATATTTTTTTAATTTTAGACAGAAGAGAGAGCATGAGTGAGGGAGGGACAGAGGGGAGGGGAGAGAGAGAGAGAGAGAGAGAGAGAGAGAGAGATAAGCCCAAGCAGGCTCCACGCTCGGCATAGACCACACAGGGCTCAACCCCCCAGCCCCAGGATCATGGCCTGAGTCAAAATCAAGAGTCGAACGAGTCAGACACTCAACAGATTGAGCCACCCAAGCACCCCTTAAAAAACAATTCAACAGCACCTGCCCTTTATTCCTTTTTTTTTTTTTTCGAAAGGCCTGTACTCTTTTTCTTTAATTTTTTTTTCTGAGAGAGAGAGAGGCAGCATGAGCAGGGGAGGGTCAAAGAGAGAGGGACATATAGAATCCAAAGCAGGCTCCAAGCTCTGAGCTAGCTGTCAGCACAGAGACTGACGCAAGACTCAAACCCACGAACCGTAAGATTATGGCCTGAGCCGAAGTCAGATGCTTAACTGACTGAGCCACCCAGGTGCCCCTGCCCTTTATTCCTAATGACAAAGCCTTCAGCCTATTCCAAGGGGTCCAGCAGGTCATCCTTTGCTCATTCCTATCACTCCTGCTTCCCCGCGCTGCCTCAGACCCGGCTCCTCATACCCCCTTCCCATGCCAGCTGCACAAGAACAGCCCCATGACCATCCATGGATGCGAATGAATATTGGTAATAACGGTGACTGGGGTAAATGGTGTTTATTTCTGCAACAAGGTCTGAGCTCCTTTTTAGCCAACCAGAATGCCAGTGGTAGTAGTGGCAGCAGTAATATTTGGACTGGGAGTCTTCTGCATGGATACTGATCCTGACTGGAACAAGGCTAGAATTTGCTAGTACATCCTAAGTTTGATTTCCAATCACATTTGGTTCCTGTTCCATTTTAACTTGGCACATATTTCAACAGCAGGTACGCGTTTGCAAGTCTGAAAAAGGGAAGATGTATTCTATGCTCCATCAACCAGAGCCATGAATATGCTCCATCAACCAGAGCCATGAAGCACATCAACTTTGAGAGGAGAGGCTGGTGAGAGAAGACCCCAAGGGAAACAAAAAGGAACAGCCAGAAAGTGGTCAGCAGGAAGCCGAAGAGAAGTGAAGGTTCGACAATTGTGGTCATGTTCGAATCCTGCCAAATCATACGAGATACGGCTGGAATCAGTCCAAATCCCAGAGCTGTGATTTCCTTAATCTGCCATTTTTTATAAATTGTGCACATTTGTACTAAAAATCCATTAGTCTGAATTGCATTTTGGAAAATAGTTCTGGAAGAATGAACACAAAACTACTCACACTGGTTCTCTCTAGGGATCAGGATGAGTCAAGTGAAGAAAGGGCTCTTCCCTTTTTCCTATACGTGCTTCTGAATTGTTTTAAATTTTTACAAGAAGCATGAATGCATTTGAAATTTTAAATGAAGAATATAAATTAAAATAGCTATATGTTAACTAATACCAGCATATTGTTGGAATAAGCGACCAGTAGCCTCTGACAATGGAAGGGGGATCCGACAGGTTGAGGACCCAGGACGCACGGAGTGTTACTGTTACAAACAGGTGGTGGGAAGTGACTTGGCCCAGTAACTGCAGAGGAGGTGTGGTCTTCACGGGGCTGGAAACACAATGGCAAGAGCAGAGCACCATCAAGAGTTTTTATGAGGCTCCTTGAGTGCAGGTAGTCTTGTAAAGATGGGCAGGAAATACGAGCAAAGAGAGATAGTGACACTATTTGAATTCTCACTGGCGCCTGAGGTCCAGAGCTTGGGATGCACTTGTGTTGAGCTCAGCTTGGGGCGCCTTCCCCAAGAGGCAGTGGAAAATAAGGAGGAAGCTGCTCCCCATCTTCCTGCACCCACCCCCAGGCAAGATATATAGAGGCAATAAAGAATCCACAGCAGGAAACCAGAGGCCAGATGGAGGAAACAACAAAGGGCTAATTAAGGCAATCTCTATAAAATTTACCTGCCTTCAGAAGTCTACATAGTGCCCTTTTCATCACCTCCTAACGTGCATCGATTGTATCTTTCGTTTTGTTTTTCAGTCTCTGCTACCTTGGTTGGCAAAAAGGACTTTATTGGGACACAGGTAACATTCCGTATCAATTGCTTGCTTACTCAGGTCCTTGAGGGGGAGATTGTAACTTTCCTCCGCATCCCAGGCAGGTCATTGGACCTAGAATTAATGAATAAAAGTGTCATGGCATTGCTGTTTTCTTTATATTAAAATAATATAAAAAGTTAAGCATTTCCCCCGTAAGAATAGTACAGTAAAATTTTGTGAATACTTGACTCATTGTAATGCAAGTTCAGGTGTAATATGATTTCCAATTGGCTCCCATCATCAGAGAAGGTTAACTCGAGTTATTTCATTAACACTGCGATACACAACTCTGCATTTTATACAGCTGAATTGCTGGACCCACTTACAGCATCGCGGAGAGGTTACAATATAGTCAGGCTTCCTCATCTGAGATGCTTCCGCTAGGGGGCATGTCTAAACCTGTGAAAAGAGTCTAACAGAATAAGCACAAGAGAGAGAATAGTAATTTTCACCTTAAAAATAAAACTCAGTTGGGGCGCCTGGGTGGCTCAGTCGGTTAGTGTCCAACTTCAGCTCAGGTCATGATCTCATGGTTCATGAGTACAAGCCCCGCGTCGGGCTCTGTGCTGACAGCTCAGAGCCTGGAGTCTGCTTCAGATTCTGTGTCTCCTTCTCTCTCCTCCTCTCCCTTGTTCATGCTTTCTCTCCCCTCCCCCATCTCTCTCTCTCAAAAATAAATAAACATTACAAATTATTTTTAAAAATAAAACTGTCAGTTATTTTACCACCAAAAATGGGCTTATTTGGGGATAACAGAGAATGACAACTAGGGACATAGAAGCCACAGCAAAACCACAGGCAAGCCCAATTATGCAAAGAAGAGAGGCATTATTTTATGGAGGAGGAGGAAGTTGGCAGGGGTCTTTTTAGGAGAAATTCCATTGGAGAAAAGCAAGAGTCCAAGGTGATGTCAGTTTCTCATTGGCTAAGTTCCATCTCTTGTAGGAGATGCAATGTGCAGCTTTTCTAATTGACAATTCTTCTACTGGGGTCTATAGTTGACAATTCTCTCCATAACTGACATTAAGTGGCTCTCCCTTCTAGCCTCTTGGCTGTAATGAGGTTTCCCTTTTTTAATTTTCACAGTGTCTTCTCCATCACATCAACCTGTGGTCAGTGGGCCAAACTACCCGCTGTGGTGTAAATAAAATTTTATTGGCATACATCAGTGCTCATCCGTTTACATATTTTTAAATGTTTTTTTGTTTCTTTTTGAGAGCGATAGAGACAGAGACAGAGCATGAGAGGGGCAGAGAGAGAGGGAGACACAGAATTAGAAGCAGGCTCTAGGCTCTGAGCTGTTAGCACAGAGTCTGATACAGGGCTTGAACTCATGAACCGTGAGATCATGACCTGAGCTGAAGTTGGAATATCCATTTACATTTTGTCTGTAGAAGCTTTTGTACCACAGTGGCGGAGCTGAGTGGTTATGACAGAACCCTTCTAGCTCGCAAAGCCATAAACATTTACTATCTATTTCCTTACACAACAGCTTGCTGACTGATGTTCTAGACTGTCCTCCAGAGGTAGTCTACACTACTAGCCCATGTGAGAAGGACTGACATTAGTGGGGTAAGGCAGCTTCACAATACATCTATGAGGTAGGCACTGTCATTTTCCCCACTTTACAGATGAGGACACTGAGGCCTAGAGAGGTTAAACAGATTTCCCAGAGTCTCAGAGTTGAACCCAGGGAGTCTGGTTCTAGAACCTGCATGCTTAATCACCACCTCCAATGCCTCCTAAAAATTCTCAGAAAGGGAAAACAAATGCAAACCAGCCAGTTGCCAGAGGAGAGAGGTGTGGGGGGGGGGGGGGGGACCAAATGGGTGAAGAGGAGTGGGAGGGACAGGCTTCCACTTATGGAGTGAACAAGTCATGGAGATGAAAGGTACAGCATGGGGAATACAGTCAACGGTTTCATAATAATGGATGGTGACAGATGGTAGCTACACTTGTGAACACAGCATAACCTATAGACTTACTGAATATCTATGTTGTACATCTGAAACTAACACTGTATATCAACTATACTTCAATTTTTAAAAACCCAGCCACATACCAAGATAAATACTCTTCAATGGCAACATAGGAAGCTAGGAGGAAAATGAAGCAATGTTTTCAAATTTTTGAGTGAAAAAAAAAATATTTTCAACCTAAAATTCTGGACCCTGAGATCTTACAATCAAGTATAAGAGCAGAATAAAGACATTATCAATAATGTAAGCTCTCAAAATTATTTCTCACTACTGTACTCTTTCTTAAGGATTCCACAAGACAGTATGCTCTACCCAAATGAGAAATTAAAACTACAAAGAGAAAAACAGGGGTGCAGGAGTCAGTAGAACTAGGAAAAAAGAAAGTAAATTCCTAGGATGGAAGGAAGTCCACAGTTTGAAGCAGGCCTAGGGAGAGCCTGTTCAGACTGAAGCAAGAAGACAGGGAGCCTCCTGGGGGGGAGGTTGTATTCGTTAGCTATTGCTGCATAACAAATTAATGTAAAAGTTAACTCAAAACAACAAACATTCATCATCTTTCCACAGTTTCTAAGGGTCAAAAATCAGGGAACTGCTTCTGGTTAAGGGTGTTTCATGAAGTTGTACTCAAACTGGGGCTGTACTCATCTGAAGGTTTTACAGGGACCAAAGGCCATGTTCATTCACCTCCTGCTGGTGACAGCCTTCAGTTACTGTCCATGGAGGACCCTCTCTATACGAAGTACTCTTTTTTATTTATTTTTTTTTTAAATTTTTTTTTTAGTGTTTTTTTTTTTATTTATTTTTAGGAGAGAGAGAGAGACAGCGTGAGCAGGGGAGGGTCAGAGAGAGAGGGAGGCACAGACTGAAACAGGCTCCAGGCTCTGAGCTGCCAGTCAGCACACAGCCCGACGCGGGGCCCGAACCCACGAACCACGAGATCATGACCTAAGCAAAAGTCGGACACTTAACCGACTAAGCCACCCAGGCGCCCCCGAAGTACCCTTTTAAAGTACTCAGAACAATATACTGCACACCTGAAACTACTGTAGCTTTGTATGTCAATTATACTTCAATAACAATAAATTAAAAAGTGCTCAAAATAGTACCTGGCACATATTAATCTCAATATAAGTGTTTGATAAAGTAAATAAACTTTCCCAGGGACATTGAGCCAGCAAGTGGTGAAATGGGTTTGAATCATCACAGTCTGGGCTCTAGAACTGTCACTCTTAACCACTCCCTATGAAACTCACGGCAGTAAAAAATGTTTATAAAGATATAATTTGGGGGCCCCTGAGTGGCTCAGTCAGGTTGAGCGTTCAATCTTGATTTTGACTCAGGTCATGATCTCACAGTTCGTGGGTTCGAGCCCCTCATCAGGCTCTGTAGCCTTCTTGAGATTGTCTCTCACTCTCTCCTCTCTCAAAATAAATAAATAAATATAAAAAAATAAAGGTGTAGTCTAGAAAGTAAAACTCTCCCATACCCTTCCCTGACCTCCATTCCTGCTGCTCAGATGTGATCAGCATCAACAGCCTCTGGGTGTTCTCTGTAAAAGTATCTACATGTATCTCTTAGACTTTTTCAAATGGCCATTTTTAGAGGTTCAAAAAATAATAATAACTCAATGTCCAGTCTGTACCAGACTCTCTGTTATGGGTGTAAGGAGAGTATCGAGAGGGTTGAACAATGTTTCCATGTGCACTAAAGGACCTATGTTCTCAACTGTGGGACAGAAACCAGTATAATTCTTGGTACCGAGAGAATCCCAATCACCCTCTTCAGTATTACCACCTTTAACTAATGCCCAAAGTCTGATGCTTAAAACGTCAAAATTTAGGAGATTGCACCAAAGTGACACATTAAAGATACAAATGGCTTGTTTTATATTGCTGACACATGTTGGTTAGGGAAAACTGACCCAAAAGCAGGTTCAGAAAATATTTTTTTGATGCACTGGATTTACACACTATGAATAAACTATTTCTAGGAGCTTCAGTATGTGGCTTCAAGGAGGAGGAGAATTAAGGTGCAAACTTTGGAAGCTCTAGAGAAATATATTTTTCTATAGCTGGTGTAGTACGGAAATGGAATTGTATTCAACTTCTAGTAAGAGATCCAATTACCATGGATTAAACAATGTAGGGTTTATTCTCCGATGGAAAAGGCTGGAACTGGGGTTGCACCTCCACCAGGTTATTGGGGATTCAGGCTCCTTCTCTGATGTTTAGCATGTAACTTCCAACCTCAAGGTCTGGGTCGTTCACGTTCACATTACAGTATATGGAGCTCATGTCCTAAGCAGGCAGAAGAGGAAGAGATGAGAGGGATGTCCCCACTGAATATTCCTCTTTAAAGAGTTTTTTAATTTTTTAAGTTTATTTATTCACTTTGAGAGAGAGAGAGCACAAGTGGGGGAGGGGCAGAGAGAAAGAGGGAGAGAGAATCCCAAGCACTGTCAGCACAAAGCCTGATGTGGGGCTTGAACTCACGAACAGTGACATCATGACCTAAGCTGATATCAGACGCTTAACCAACTGAGTCATCCAGGCACCCCTCTTTAAAGAGTTTTAAAGACGTGCTTATAGTTCGTTGGCCATCCTTAACTGCTAAAGGAAACTTAGCTGGGCACCCTGCCACTCCAAATAAAATCAGCTTTCTGTGATTAAAGAAAGGGAGAACGGATGGGCTATAATAGGCATCTAGCAGTCTCTGCAATGGGGACTCTCTCCAAGAAAAGATACTACTTTGCTTAAGTAGGCACAAAACTCTTCATTTCCCCAAACTTATTGCTTCCCAAGAATCTCTCAGCTCTATAAATGGCACGATTCTCCATCCAACCTGTCGCTAAAGCCAAAAACCTATGAACCATCTCTGATTCTTCTTGTACCTTACTAGCCCCCACTCAAACCATGAGCCTGTTCTGTTGACTCTACCCTCAAAATATGTCCCATGCCTTTCTTTGTTTTGGTGTGTGTGTGTGTGTGTGTGTTAAGTAATCCTTACACCTAACATGGGACTCAAACTCATGACCCAGAGATCAAGAGTCACACGTTCTATCAACTGAGCTCGCCAGGCGCCCCTGTCCCAAGCCTTTCTCAATCAACCTCCACTGTCCCTTCCTACTCAAAGCCACCCTTCGTCCTACTTGGACTTCCTGCTTCCACTCTTTTCTTCTTTTTTTTAATGGCAGGTCCCTAGGATTCCCCAGACCTGAGGAATCATAATCTCCAGAGAAGATCTGGGAAGCTGCCTTTTTAATAAACCCTTAGGTAATGACGAAGAAGAAGATGATGATGATGATGATGATGGTGATGATGATGATATGGTGGTGGTAAGATACATATAACATACAATTCACCATCTTAACCAGGTTTTAAAGTTTTTTTTAAGTTTATTTATTTTTGAGAGAGAGAGAGCATGTGTGAGGGGCAGGGGCAGAAAGAAACAGGGAGAGAATCCCAAGTGGGCTCCACACTGTCACCACAGAGCCTGACTCGGGCTCAATCTCATGAACCGTGAGATCATGACCTGAGCTAAGACCAAGAGTCTGATGCTTAACCAACTGAGCCACCCAGGTGCCCCATTTTAACGTTTACAATTCAGTGGCATTGTATGCATTCGCAATGCTGTGTAACCATCACTACTGCCTAGTCTCAGAACTTATTCATCACCCCAGATGGACTCATACCTGTTGAGAGTCAAAACCCATTCCCTCCTGGCCCCAGCCACAACTCTGCTTCCTTGTCCATATGCATTTCCCTATTCTGGACATTTCATACAAGGAATTATACAATCTGTGGCTTTTTCTGTATGGCTCCTTTCACTCAGCACAGTATTTTCAGGGTTCGTCCAAGTTGTAGAACATATCCATACTTCACGCCGTTGAAGTGGGAGGCCAGAAGGGGGAGCTTTCACGTTAAACCACAAGTAGTCAATCACAGGAAGAACTGTCAATCACAGACCAGAGGAAACAACCCTGTTACAGCCCCCAAAAGGAAAAGATAGGCACTGCATCTCCAATGATAAATCGACCCCCACTGCAACTCAGCCAGTGAGAAACCATCATCACCCGGAACTTCTTTGGAGAAAACTCCAAGGAACTTTCCTTCAAACAACCCCTCCCAACTTCCTCCACCTTCTCCATAAAAATACATTCCTCTGCTCCATTTGTTGGACTAGCCTATGTTTTTTGCCATAGCTTGCTTGTCCTGAATTGTAATTCTATCCAATGCCCGAATAAGCCCATTTTTTGCCCATAAAATAAACTTGTGGTTTTTTTTTTTAAAGATTTGTCTGTTTAGGTAATCTCCACACCCAACATGAGGCTCAAACTCATGACCCCAAGGTCAAGAGTTGAATGCTCTACCAACTGAGCCAGCCAGGCACCCCCATAAACTTTTATTTTTAAGGTCAATATTACCTATGATTGGATTTACTGGGTCATATTCCAGTTCTGTTTAAACCACTGAGGAAGTACCAAAACCCTTCTCCGCTCTGCTCCCTTATAAGCCATTCTCTACACAGCAACCAAAGCGACAAATTTAAAAGTTATGGGGCACCCGGGTGGCTCAGTCTATTGGGCATCTGACTTTGGCTAAGGCCATGATCTCATGATTTGTGGGTTCGAGCCCCACATTGGGCTTTGTGCTGACAGCTCAGAGATTCTGTGTCTCCCTCTCTTTCTCTGCCTCTCCCCCGCTCACGTTCTGTCTCTCTCTCTCTCTCTCTCAAAAATAAACACTTAAAATTTTTTTAAAAAGATAAATAAGATAAAATAAAATTTACAACACATCATATTTCAGCCCCACTTAAAACTCTCCAATGGCTTCCTGTTTCTCTTAGAATAAAATCCAAACTTTAGACTGGCCTATGCAATATGGCTCCCACCTCCTTTCATAGATCTCTTAACTCTCTCTCCTCACTGACTGAGAACTGTCAGTTCCCACCTCAGGACCTTTGTACTTGCTTTGCTTTCTGGTTGGAATGTTCTTCCTCCTGACCATCCCCTGGCTGACTTGCTCAGACTTCAGGCCCCACCTCCAATGTCACTTCATTGGAAAGGCCTTGATCAACCATCTTATCTAAACCAGCTCCACCCCAGCCTCAATCATTGCCTATAAAATCACCGTGTTTTACTTTCTTTACAGCACCACTTATCTGTACTGGAATTAGATTGTTTTTGTATATTTGCTTTTGGTATCGTCTGTCAGAATAGGAGCTCTGAGAGACTAGGCTTGTCTTGCTAATCTATGTAACACCTGTTTGGCATGTCAGAGTGTTAATGAACATTAGTAGTTATTCAAGTAATCATTTGCTCATGAGGGAGTCTAAAAATATTGCTCAGAGTTAAGAAAAAGTTTGGTGGGGGTTTTGATAAGAAGTTAGGATTTCAGTACTACACAGCTTGTGTGAGTTATCTTTGTGCTGTGAAGTGACAAGCAGATCTCTTATGTATTGCAGGGGACAACCACTTTTCCTTTCCTCACTTCTAGGTTCTTTGGCTGGTCTAATAGTTGACATGAGACAGATTTTTTTTAACTTTTTTAATGTTTTATTCATTTCTGAGAGAGAGAGAGAGCGTGAGCAGGGGAGGGCCAGAGAGAGGGGGAGACACAGAATCTGAAGCAGGCTCCAGGTTCCGAGCTAGCTGTCAGCACAGACCCCTACGCAGGGCTCGAGCCCATGAACTGTGAGATCATGACCTGAGCTGAAGTCAGATGCCCTACCGACTGAGCCACCCAAGTGCCCCAACATGAGACAGATTAACAGGAGAAACACAAGTTTGACTTTGTACATATGAGAGATTGTACAAACATCAGAGTCAAAGAAAGGGTCAAAACAGACAGTTTGATACTTTTCAGACAAAGAAAGAATAAGTTTGTGAAGAACTGACACACAAAGCAGTTTGGGCTCAGGGGCAGCAAATTAATGAAGAAGTAACAAGGGTTGTTTCTACAGCCTTCTCAGCCTTGAATTCCCCATCTCTTCCAGGTGCAGGGAGGTCACTCTCCTTGAGGGGAATTTACTTCTTGCTTTCAGGGGCACTGGGGAGGGTCAGAGAGTCCATCTGGCACTGGCTGTTTCTTACATAATTTTAATTCAGAATAATTAATATACCAAAGTGACATATTTGGGGTCAGCCTTCCCTGAACCCCATCAATATCCAACTAGTATACATTGAAGTAGAATTGTGAGAATTCATATACAAAATTGGAAAAAAATACAGCAGAATAGTTAATGAAAAGAAACACCTCTGTGATTGGAAACGAACAACTTCTCAACAGAGAGAATGGCTTAATGTTTAAGAGCAAGAACCATGTAAGGCACATGAGGGGTGGCTCTGTGGGTTACGCAGCCAACTCTTGGTTTTGGCTCAGGTCATGATCTCGTGGTTCCCAAGATGGAGTCCTGCATGGAGCTCTCTGCTTGAGATTCTCTGTCTTCCTCTCTCTCTGCCTCTCTCTCTCAAAATAAGTAAATAAACATTTAAAAAAGAGAGCAAGAACCACAGATTTCACCACTTAGTAGATACATGACCTTGAAAACAGTATTTCACATCCATGTGCCATTAATACAAATACCTAACTAGGGTGCCTGGGTGGCTCAGTCGGTTAAGTGTCCGACTTTGACTCTGGTCATGAGCTCACAGTTCCTGAGTTTGAGCCCCACATCAGGCTCTGTGCTGACAGCTCAGAGCCTGGAACCTGCTTAGGATTCCATGTCTCTCTTTCTCTCTGCTCCTCCTTTGCTTGCCCTCTCTCTCTCTCTCTCAAAAATAAATAAACATCAAAAAAAATTTTTTTAAAAACTAATTCATAGGTTTAGTGTAAGAATTAAATGACTTTATGCTTGTGGAGGGCTTAGTCCAATAAGAAGCAGCCATAATTATTATGCCTTTATAGTTATTATTAAGTAAAAATATAACATTTCAAATACTGTAGTTTAGAGCAATGTAACTGTTAGAAAAGTTTGGCCATCACTTAAAAAGAAATTTAAAAATATATATCATGTCCATGGGATATGTGGGAGCACCATTCAAATCCTGTGACAAAGTTTAGTGAGCATCTATTCTGCACCAGTCAGGCTCAGAAATATAGAAATGGTTCCTGCCCCTAAGGAGGCCACATCCTTAGGTGAAGGCCATCAAAAAGAGGCCATTCTAAAACAATATGGTGAATGCTGATATGATATCCCCTTTGGTTAGAACAACTCCAAGAAGCTTCTTGTAGTTCCAAACACTCATACCTGTAAGAAGCTATCTCCTGGGAAGCTGAGTTTTTAGACACACTATGGCAGTCATTGCTGTTTGTCCCTCAAATCCATTCTCCTCTTCTTCCTGAAAAAAAAAAAGAAAAAATGTGAACTTTTGGCTCTGCATTTGACGATTCAGAATAAAGACTGCATTTCCCGGCATTTAAGGAGCCTGAGTTCTGGCCAGGGGATGTGAGGGGAAGTAATGTATGCAACTTCCAAGCAGTGCCCTGCAGTGGAAAGTATGCACCCTGCCTCTTCACCTCCCCTCTTCCCACCAGCTGGAATGCAGACACAGTGGTGCGCCATCTTGGACCATGGAGAGAGAAGCTTCTAGGAATGGCAGAGCAACAATGCAGAAGGAGTCTGGCCTTCTAACCAACATCCAGAGTAGAGCAGTCATGTTAATTTCAACGTGTATGTGGGAGGGAAATAAACATCAATTTTGTCGGAGCCATTGTTATTTTGCATCCTCTGTGACCTTCAGACAAATCTATTTCCAAAATGATCTATGGCATTCCTGGCCCCACCTCTGCAACTAATATTGTAGAAAGTCTGTGGTGAAGCCCAAGTATGTATTTTTTTTAAGCTTCCCGGATAATTTATTTTGATGTTCAGACAGTTTGGGGAACTATAGAATTGCAAATCTCTCAATGAAGCACCACCAGGAAAGGTCTTTAATAATAAGCAGGAACTAACCAGGCAAAGACTGGGGAGAAAGACAGTCCAAGTAAAGAGGGAAACGTGAGTCACTGAGCAACCACGTGGTGCCAGTGAGGAAAACCTCAAGGGGTTAGCATTCCTGGAGCACATTACAATAAACATGCAGGACTATGGGACGAAGCTGGAAGGGTTGCAAATGTAATCTGTATCACTGAGAGCCAGGGAAGCTACCAAAACAGACCTCACAAATTGTGGGAAACTATTTCGGAGTTTAAAGGACAGGAGTTGACCCAATTAGACTTTTGTTTTAAAAGTTTAACATCTTAGAACACTTGTCTTTATTTTCTTAAGTCTTAATTTTTTCAACTATTTATTCATTTTTGAGAGAAAGAAAAACAGGGCATGAGCAGGGGAGGGGCAGAGAGTGAGGGAGACACAGAATTCGAAGCAGGCTCCAGGCTCTGAGCTGTCAGCAGAGAGCCCGACATGAGGCTCGAACCCATGAGCCGTGAGATCATGCCCTGAGCCAAAATCAGACGCTTACCCGACTGAGCCACCCAGGCCCAGAACACTTGTCTTTATACGTTAATATAGATCTTTACAGGCAGGGTCATGCTACACTTACTGTGTTTCAATGCCAATAAATATTCATCCACAACACCATTTTAAACAGATAAATACCATCTCATTTTATGAGTATATCATATTATTCTTAACCAATCCCATTGTGGTGGCTTCACCGGCTTTAACTTAGCTAAGCCGGGACTACATGTTTAGGAATTCCCTATGGTCTGGATTACGGCTGGCCATGAGCAGAGTGTGGGCGAGGTCTGGCAACTGGAAGAGAAGCAGCAGCCATGTTTATAGTCTGTAGGTCAGTGTCAGCTCCCCTTGCCAGTCCCACCCTGGGAAGCTGATCTGCTGGTTCATCTCATTGGCGTGGGGCACAGGCATGCCTGTAGCTGCCCCAGCAACCGTGGGTGTCCTTCTGCTTCTCCAAACCTTGGGTCATGTGCATGTGATGGGAGCCAGCTTCTCCTGCCAGTTACCCACACCATCAAGGTTGGAGGTCGTAACAGATGCAGGTTCCAGTCTGTTCTTGTATGTTCCATGCTTTCCTCATGGGCTCCTGCTCATTTCTGCATTTCCCACTTCGTATGTATTTTTCCTTCCCAACTGGTGATGCTGCTAACTTTCACGCCCAACACCAGATTCCAAAAAGCCACCCACTTGCATAGTGGTCATGTTACCACTGATTGCCTGCTCCCACAATAAATCTCTTATTCCAGGGGCGCCTGGGTGGCTCAGTTGGTTAAGCAGCAGACCCTTGATTTCTAGTCAGGTCATGATCTCACGGGTTGTGGTATCCAGCCCTGTGTAGCCCCATGTCCAGCCCCGTGTCCCTGTTTGTGATTCTCTCTCTTCCTCTCTGCCCGCCCCCCCCACTTGCTCGTGTATGCCTGAGCTCGCTCGCTCTCTCTCCCTCTCCCTGTCTCTCAAAAATAAACATTTTAAAATACTAAAAAAGTCAACGTTTAACCAACTGAGCCAACCGGGTACCCCCTGGTAGGTCAAATTATTCACTTTGGATAAATTCCTAGAAATGGGAGTTCTGGATCAAAGGGTATGGCCATTTTTAAAGCTTTTAAGTCATGAAACCAAATGTGATCCTTAGAAGAATCACTAAATCAATTAGAATTTAATCAGCACTGAGGTTGGACAATTTTACACGCTTTGGGATATTTCTTTCAAAAATGTCTTGCTCATATCCTTGCCTATATGATGTTCATCTTTTTCTAATGAATTTGCAAGAGCTATTTATATGTAAAAGATCTTAACCCCTTTTCTGATATACATAATGCAAATAATTCTCCAGTCTGTCTTTTGCCTTTACATTTTTCAGTGTTGCTCTGGAGATACAGAAATGTTAAATGTTTATATAGTTAACACTATTAATACTTTCCTTGGTGATTATTCTTAGAAAAGACTTGGGCACCTCAAAATTATATTAGTATTCATTTACATCTTTTTTCTAAGCCATTTATTATTTCATTTTATGATGTGATTTGGTAGTCTAATATATAAACATGTGAAAGTAGACTGTCCTGGGTGTGTGTGTTTGTATATATTTCTACTTTCTTTTTTTGTCCCATTGATCTTTCTGTAACAGTATTCCAACTGTTTTGATTATTTTGGTCTCATGATAAATATTAACTATTTAACCTATATTTTTTATTAAACTTTTTAAAAATGTTTCTTTATTCTTGAGGGAGAGAGAGAGACAGAGCACAAGCAGGGGAGGGGCAGAGTGAGAGAGGGACACAGAATCTGAAGCAGGCTCCAGGCTCTACCTGTCAGAGCTGGATGTGGGGCTGGAACCCACAAGCCGGTGAGATCATGACCTGAGCGGAAGTCAGACACTTAACCGACTGAGCCACCCAGGTGCCCCTATTTAAGCATCTGTAAGTTAAATAGTTATCATACACTAACATATGAAACCAAAATAATGAAAATATAGTTATGTTAGTTAAATATTTGTTATGTTTAATAGTTATATTTAGGGGCACCTGGGTGGCTCAGTCGGTTAAGCCTACCACTTTGGCTCTGCTAACAAACAGTCCGTGGGTTCGAGCCCCGCGTCGGGTTCTGTGCTAACAGCTCAGAGCCTGGAGCCTGCTTTGGATTCTAGGTCTCCCTCTCTCTCTGCCCCTCCCCTGCTCATGCTCCATCAAAAAATAAATGCACATTAAAAAAATAGTTATGTTTAATAGTTAACATAACTATGTTTTCATTATTTGGGTTTCATGATAAATATTCACTATTTAACATAACTATGTTACAGTAATTTGCGTTTCATGGCAGCGTTCCTGGATGGTACGTGGTCCCTGGTTCTGTCTCTTGCTTCAACAGTGTTTGGAGGGAAGAGACTCAGGGACACCCCTTCTACCAGCCTGCGACCACCCTCCAGCCTTTTTTCCCGTCACAACCTTCAGAGCCATCTTCTCAGCTGCCCTCTGCCTCCTGGACCCACCAATGCCCTATTCTGAGCCGAGCTCCTTATTTCAGATCAACTACAAGCCCCCACATTCACGAGAATTATTCCATCGACGTGGACGCCGCGTCAACCCGCTGGAGGACACACACTTACGAGCCTCCACGCCAGCCTCTCTCTGGGCTTCTGTCTCCACCGCAAGGGCCTAGCTCTGCAGGGCGATTCGGCGACGAGAAGTGCAAACCTCTTTAGAAGATGCAAAACCTGCGACAGGGCCTCACCCTCTTCCCGGGCATTCAGGAGCCTTCCCAGGAAGAGCAGGGTAAAGCCCTGGCACAGGATCTACGCGCTGGGTTCTGTCCCCAGCTCGGCGACTTCCTGGAGACCCACTTCCTGGATGAGGAGGTGAAACTCACCAAGGAGGTGGTGACTCCCTGACTCCCCTCGGCAGGCAGTCGAGCCAGCCCCCAACCTGATCTGGAGGGACTAGGAGCCTCTGGAGCCTGCAGCCTTTGAGGGCCCCTCTGACATCCCTCTGGTGCCAGGGCTTGTGCCTCACCTCTCCCTGCAGCCACTACACAGTTTTTCAACCACCCTGGAGCCCTGGACTAAAATGGAAACAGTAAAGATTTTCACAAAAAAAAAAATGTTTCATGCTAAACGTGATTTGCTAAGGTGAGACTCAGCTTAAAATTCACTTTTTATTATTTTTTTCTTTTTCAAGTTTTTATTTAAATTCCAGTTAGTTAACATACAGTGTAATATTAGTTTCAGGTATAGAATTTAGTGATTCAATACTTGTATACCTCACCCAGTGCTCATCACAGAAAGAGCCCTCCTATTCTCCATCACCTGTTTATTCCATCCCCTCAACCAGTTCCCAAAATTCATTTAAAAAGATTTTTTTGTAATGTTTATTTATTTTTTGTGTGAGAGAGAGAAGGAGAGAGGTTGCACGAGCAGGGGAGGGGCAGAGAGAGAGGTTGAAAGAGAGAATCCTAAGCAGGCACCCCGGTATCAGCACAGAGCTGGAAACAGTGCTCGATCCCCCAAAACTGTGAGATCATGACCTGAGCTGAGATCAAGAGTCAGATGCTTAACTGATTGAGCCACCCAGGTGCCCCCCAAAATTTATTTTTTTAGGAAGTCTACTTCCCTGGGGCACCTGGCTGGCTCATCGGTGGAGACGGGGGCTCTAACTCTCGAGATTGTGAGTTTGAGCCCCACATTGGGTGCAGAGATTACTTAAAAATAAAGTATTTTTTAAAAATCTACTTCCCTTCCTTCCCTTCCTTCCTGCTGCACCACAGGTGCAGATGACTTTTTATGCATCTGCACCTGTGGCCACATGTGGCCAGTAAAAGATGGCCATAATGTTTTTAATACTTCTCTGCTCCAGAGAGGGAGTCTATTCCCTCCTCTATGACTGTTTCGTCCTGATACATTTTGGTAGAGGTCGTGTGCCAATTTCAGGCCTGGGCTGTCCCACTTCCTGTCTCTTGAGACACTGTCTATGGGAGCCTGAGCTACCAGGGAAGACGTCTACAACCTTCACATTGCTATGCTGGAGAGATGTCCTCACTAACGTGCCAGATCTGTGAGTAAAGTCAAATGAGACCCTACAGACCATCTCCTAGTTCAATACCACAGAATAACCTCAGCCAACACCTCAGGCAGCAGAGATAGTGCCCAGCCGAGCCCCGCCTAAACGCCTGACCCACAAAATCAACAGGTATAATAAAACAGTGGTTGTTTTAAGCTGCTAAGTTTAGGGTGATTTGCTGCTTACACAGCAACAGATAACCAGAGTATCAGATGATAGGCAGTGGCTTCCTGTGAAAGGAGTTAACTTTCCTGCCCCATTAGCCTCAGGCTGGGATGTGACGCTTTGGCCGGTGGTACCCAAGCAGACAAGTCATATGTAAGGTCCGTGCCAAAGAGTTTGCATGTTTCCTGCAGCAATTGTGCTTTGCGTTCTGCCGTGAGAACAGGATGGGGCTGCCCCTTCAGCATCGGCCCGAGGACACGTGGAGCAGATGTCTGATGACACAGAACATAAGCAACCAATAAACTCTCACTGTTGTAAGCCACCCTGGGGGTGTTCACTACCACAGCCACACTTAGAATGTAATACACTGCGTAGCTGTTGTCTCTCTTCCCTTTAATCATTATTAGTAAAACCCATTTCCCATGATTAGTGTCTAAATATGTCAGACACTCCGGCCTCCCTTAACGCTAGAGGTATCCTTGTTCTGAACCGTGACAAGTGTAAGGTGGTTTATGATGGCAGTGTACTTCTGGGAAAGACTGTCCTCAATGACCAAAAGAAAGGGACAATGAAAGGGGTTAGCTTTAGCTGCCTTGGCATCCACTCAGACACCTGTTCTAGACACTGTCCCCATGAGGATGTGATGGCTACAGCCACAGCAGCCATCTTGCAACCAAGAAACAACAAACTGGAGAAGCAGGAAAACCTGGGTGGCTCAGTGCCACTGACTTTGGCTCAGGTCATGATCTCACTATTCAATGGTTCAAGCCCTGCTTCGGGCTCTGTGCCGACAACTGGCAGCCTAGAACGTGCTTCAGTTTCTGTGTGTGTCTCTCTCTCTACTCCTTCCCTGCTTGTGCTCTGTCTGTCTCTCTCAAAAATAAATAAACATTTAAAAAATCTTTAAAAAGGGGCGCCTGGGTGGCTTAGTCAGTTGAGCGCCCGACTTTCGCTTAGGTCATGATCTCGCGGTTCGTGGGTTCGAGCCCCGCGTCGGACTCTGTGCTGACTGCCAGTTCAGAGCCTGGAGCCTATTTCAGAGTCTGTGTCTCCCTCTCTCTCTGACCCTCCCCTGCTCACGCTGTCTCTCTCTCTCTCCTAGAAATAAATAAAAAATATTAAAAAAGAAATCTTTAAAAAGAACCTGGAGAATTAAAAGCCAATATACTGAGGAATGGAAGGAGAAAAGATCTTGGATCCTTGATAAAATTGTTGAATCTGGGACTCTCTACCACCAAAAACGTCTTGTCATGCGAGAGAATTGTCTTCATTGTTTCAGCCACGGTTAGTTGGTAATTCTGTTATTTGTTGCAAAAAAAAACCCCTAACTCATGTGGTTATTTGTTGATTCTGCCTGCCTACCATGCAGCCCTCTTCTGGCAACTGCATTCTGATTTTCCTTTAGGGAATACACACACACACACACACACACACACACACACACACACACACACTGCATTTGGTCCAAGTGAGCTTGGAATCGCTAGTTTCTGGGGTGAGCACATGACCAGGTCTGGCTAATCAGAGTGGCCCATCCACCTGGCTACAGTGGGTAGGCTGAGGCTTCCTTCTGAGACATTGGGCCGGAATGTCGGGGAAGAGAGGCTCTTTCCATTGGGATTGCTGCTTAGGAATTAAAACAACACAGGAAAGCAGAGATGAGGAATGGAAAGACTAGTTTCCAATGATATCTCTGAGCTTTCAAGACTCTCCTTTGTCTGGTCTACCTTTGGACTTTCCTTCAGTTATATGAACCAATAAATTCCTATTTTTCATAAACCAGTTAACAACAGGAAGAATCCTGACTGATCCAGACCAGAGTCCTAGTTCACAGACGAGGCCAAAAGGCCTCAGATGAAGTGTTGGGAGGGGAGGGGCAGCCAGCTACTGGCAGGAAGAGGCAAGACAATTCCACAAGGTAGCTGCTAACATCTGTTTCACAGATAATAGAAGGTGAGGCCCTGAAGGGCAAAGCGACTTACCCAAGGTTATACAGTGAGTACTTAGAAGGGTGCAGATTCGATCTCAAGCCTAACAAAACTCTCCAAATGAAGTCTTGGTCAACTGAGCCATACTGATTCACAGTGTAGGACTATCACCAGAAATCAAGCCTCTATATTGCCTCTCAAACATCAAGAGACTTTTATTGGTGTTGGCTGGGTGGGGCTGAGGACAACCCAGAGTTTCCTTGTATTTGAGAGTCAAAGTCATGATTCTTCTCTTAACTGTCTCCCTGATCAGTTCAGAAGAGGCAGTGGCAGCCATAATTAGGTCTATCCAACATCACTACTGAGGTCCTTCTCCCCAGGGCTCCCTATACGCTGTCTCAGGTTCTGTCACCTTGGCAAGGAAAGGAGCTTCCCTTCAGAACTCCCATCTTTTCTTCAGGACATGTAGATGGCTATGTACACGGATCCAGAAAATTCCAGGTCAGCTAAAGCTCTTCAAAGTAACCCTGATGGAACGAGCTGGGACAGTTCCAGTGGCTGTCCTGCCCCTCTGGACGCCCCTCTCAAGTGAGGGTCCCAAGCACAAGCCTAGAGCTGCCTCCAGTCCCTCCCTGAGGACCCTGCCGGCAGAAAGCTTTTGCTCACAACATCTCCAGCTCTGTAATAAATTCTTTTTTTTTTTTTAAATGTTTTTATTTATTTCTAGGAGAGAGAGAGAGAGAGAGAGAGACAGCGTGAGCAGGGGAGGGTCAGAGAGAGAGGGAGTCACAGACTGAAACAGGCTCCAGGCTCTGAGCTGGCAGTCAGCACAGAGCCCGATGCAGGGCTCGAACTCACGAACCGCGAGATCATGACCTAAGCAAAAGTTGGACGCTTAACCGACTAAGCCACCCAGGCGCCCCATAAATTCTTTATCATAACACCTTTCTGCTTTTCTCTGGATTCGATCTAATGAGTGGACTCCATTTCCATGGCCAACCTGTTCCATACCCAATCTGACCAGCAGCCAGCCTGAGGACCAGGGTGTCCAGCCCACTGGCAGCTGCCTCTTTATAGTGCCCCTCAGCCAGTGGTTCCCACAGTGTGGGGAACACACAACTCGTACACAGGATGAGTTTTGAGAGTAACCTCTCAGATTTAAATAGCATCACTGAATCTCATGGTGAGAAGGCCATTTCCTTCTCAATTTTTTTTCCATCCTTCAGATCAAGGGAGAGAAGCTGTGTTTGGTGTCAGTTTGCTTTTACAACTCTTCAGCACGTGCCAATCTCCCTTTCTGACATTTTTGGGGGGTTCTTTGTATCTACTGCTTTTGTACAGTTATTTAACTTATGACAATTGGTGCTGGTGTCTAATTTACAGCAGTGATGTCACTTTCCTTTATAAGCTCAAACGTATCTGTTTTATTTTTATTTTTTTTAAGTTTATTTATTTTGAGAGAGAGAGAGAGAGAAAGAGAGAGAGTGTAGGCAGGAGAAGGGCAGGGGGGAGAGAATCCCAAGCAAGATCGGCACTGCCAGCATGGAGCCTGAAGCTGGGCTCAAACTGTGAGATCACCACCTGAGCTGAAATCAAGAATTGGATGCTTAACTAACTTAGCCACCCAGACACCCCAAATGTATCCATTTTAAATGAGTCTGTTTATAGGCAAATAAATGAATAATGACAGAGCCTAGGTACTGTATGGCAATAATAATCAAGGTGGCAAACAAATCACTTAAATTCAGCAACTGCTGCTCGGAGCCCAGGGGCTCCCCACAGCGGTCACCAGGCTCCCTCCTCCTCTTCAATGAGCGTATCCACAGGCAACTCCATCAGAGCTGATATTAAGAGGGTAAGGTAAGCCAGTGCTACCCCAGCCAGCCTAACGCCCCCCTTCCCCCATGACAAAAGTCTCCAACCTCCTGAGTTTGGGCTGGATCAGGAGGGTTTCTTGCTAATGTGCCCTTCCATCCACCAGAATAGGGAGTAGAGTCATGGGGACCCCCTCATACTGGGTTCTCCAGGAACCCTTGTTGGGTCACTAGCACTGACCATGGGCATAGAGCATGAGTGGTCATGAATTGTGGGGAGGCCTTCCCAAGAGCCTGTGGGCAAGGGGAATGCTCCATGTTTTATGAATGTTGGAGAATATTTTTTTTAATGTTTATTTACCTTTGAGAGAGACAGCGAAAGAGAGACAGAGATAGAGCATGTCTCTGGGGGTGTGGGGGAGGGGCAGAAGGAGAGGGAGACGGAATCCAAAGCACCTCAAGGTCATGACCTGAGCCAAAGTCAGAGGCTTAACTGACCAAGCCACCCACACACCCCTGGATGTTGGAGAACTTTTTTTTTTTTTTTTTTTTACAAATAGTTTATTGTCAAATTAGTTTCCACATAACACTCAGTGCTCATCCCCACAAGTGTCCTCCTCCATGCCCATCCCCCCCTCCCCCCCACATCCATCAGTCCTCAGTTTTTGTCAGCATTCAAGAGTCTCTCATGGTTTGCCTCTCTCCCTTTTCCCCACCATTTCCGTCCTTCTTCTCCCCCTTGTTCCTCCGTCAAGTTCCTCCTAATCCTCCTATACGTGCAAACATATGATATTTGTCCTTCTCTGCCTGACTTATTTCGCTCAGCATAACTTTTAATAGAGAGCTGTTACTAGGAGTCTGGCCAGAAGCTTTAGTATTTCTAAAAGTTTAGTCCTTCAACCTCCATCAGAATCACATACTAAAAATATGAATTTCCCTGTAGATTCAGAAGCTCTCAAATGGGGCCTACACTTTTTAATCAGATATTTACCATCAGGAAAATTTGAGAAACTATAATGGAAAAAAGACCTGCTATAAAGAAAGATATCTTGGGATGCCTGGGTGGCTCAGTCAATTAAGTGGCCGACTTCAGCTCAGGTCATGATCTCATGGCTCATGAGTTCAAGCCCCGTGTTGGGCTCTGTGCTTACAGCTCAGACCTTGGAGCCTGTTTTGGATTCTGTGTCTCCCTCTCTCTTTGCCCCTCTTCTGCTCACACTCTGCGTGTTTGTGTGTCTCAAAAAAAACATTAAAAAAAAAGATATCTTGGGGCTCAGTCAGTTAAGTGAATGACTCTTGACTTCAGCTCAGGGCATGTTCTCCAGTTCATGGGACTGAGCCCCATGTCAGGCTCTGTGCTGACAGCACGGAGCCTGTTTGGGATTTCTTCTCTCCTCCCTCCCGGACCCTCCCCTGCTTGTGTGTGCTCTCACTCTTTCAAAATATGTAAATAAGCTGGAAAAAAAAGAAAGCTATCTCTCCCTCCTTCCATATCCCTTTTCCCTCTCCCCACCCCATTTCCTCTCTATTTCTCTAAAGTTTAAAATAAAGGGGGCACTCTGAGTGCCCCCAACCACAGTGTGAATGTACATTCTGGACAGTCTCGTACATCTTCAGTTGGGTTTCCCTAGAAGTGCCCTGTAAAAGGATTGGAGGGCAAATTGTTTATCTGTGAGAGGATCCAGGAGGCAGCAGTCAGAGAGTGGGGATGAGACTGAGAGAAAGGAGCCAATACAGGGTGCTTTAACAAGCAGCCCCACGCTGTGGGTAACCGGGGCTCAATCCTGCTAGAGATTTCAAGAGTGACGAGAACATGCCTCTAAACTGTCCAGTGGATGGGTGGAAAAACTGGGTATTTATCTGCCAATCTCCACCTGCCATTGGCTGAGAGCTGCTCCTGGGGCCATTAACTCCCCAGCACTTCAACTTGCCCCCACATGAGCTAAGTACATGCCTATGCCAGACAAAGCCCATGGGTAGAGTATCATCTGTGCTGTAGGAAGAAGCCATCGGCTTCCTCAAAAAATAAAAAAATAGAGCTACCATGGGATCCACCAACCTCAGTTTTGGGTATGTTTCCAAAGGAAATGAATTTCCTATCTCAAAGAGAGAAGTGGAATCCCATGTTCATTGCAAGATTATTTACAACCCAAATATCCACTGGCACAGATAAGTGGATAAAGAAAAAGTAGCATATGCATACAATGGAATATTATTCAGTCTTTAAAAAGAAAGAAATTCTATCATTTGTGACAATGTGGATGGGCATAAAGGGTATTATGCTCAGTGAAACAACTCAGTCACAGAAAGACAAATACCATATGATTCCTCTCATATGAGGCATCTCAAAGTCAAATGCATACAGGTAGACAATAGAATGGTCATTATCAAAGGATGGGGGGGGGATAAGGGAAGCTATTGTTCAACAGGTATAAAGTTACAGTTATCGAAGATGAGTACAAGTCCCAGAAATCTTCTGTGCCTATAGTTAATAATATGGTTTTGTACACTTCAAAATTTGTTAAGCCAGTAGACCTCATGTTAAGTGTTCTAAACACACACACACATACACACACACACACACACACACACAAATACCATAAGTGATACAGGAAATTTAGGAGATGATGGATGTTTATTACCTTGAATCTGGTAATGGTAATATGAGTGTATACCTATGTCCAAACTCATCAAATTGTATATATGAATTATGTGCAGGTTTTTGTACATCAATTACAATTCAATAAAGCTGATATAAAATAGAAGCCACTAACATGTACAGTAAGGGTGAACGCCAAGCGGGTGGTATGCTGATAAATGTTTAACAATGGGCTCACCTCAGCAGAAAAGCCCTGATCTGTTGCATTTGCCAATGTCCATGCTGTAAACATCCCCACTACAGCCAATTCAAGCCACCAATATGATATCACTGAAAGCAGAGCTGGAAGCCATAAGCCATGGTTGACCCTCACGTGTTGATACCAGAGAAGTCCAGCACAGCACTGGAAGGTGGTATGAGCAGGGCACCAACAGCCTCTCCTATAGGTATGGCCAGAGCACTTTGCTATAGACATAGAATCTCACAGGTTTTTTAGTTTTTTGTTTTTTAGAGAAAGAGAGAGAGAAAGAGCAGGGGAGAAGAGCATATGCGGAGAGAGAGAACCTTAAGTAGACTCCACGTTCAGCATGGAGCCCAGTGCAGGGCTCAATCCTTTGACCCTGGGATCATGACCTGAGCCCAAATCAGGAGTGGTGTGCTCAACCAACTGAGCCACCCAGGTGCCCCAGAATCTCCCAGTTTTATGTGATTTTTTATACTCTATTCTGTGATGTATCAATATTTGAACATCTTATCATGAAAAAATGGAATTATTCTCCAAATCTTTGAATAATTTCATACCCTAGGAAGATACATGTTGTTTATTACTTTTACATCATCTCTTCCCCCACCTGCCCACCACCAGCACACTGGCATGCACCCACGGAATCAGTGAAAACCCATTTAGAAAGTCAGACTTCAAAAATCCCTCCATTGGGTCAACCTAACAGTAATGGACATCTCTTGTTTTGCCTGACTGGCATCATTCCCCTTCTTCTGATCATGACACTTCATTTTTCTTGAAGCAACTACTCCTTACCCCACCCTGACTCTTCAGGCTTTATTTCCTGGCTTTAGCAGTTAGCACATGACATAGGCCAGGCCAATTAGAGCACTCCGTTTCCCTGGTGTTGGGGACAAGAACCCATATAGGGCAATGACACTCTTTGTTTAGAATTACTGGAAAAGGAAATCCCTTCCCACTTGATCACTAGGCTAGTAGGGTGGAAGCCTGGAGCTGCTTGTGGCCATCCTCCCCATGAGGAAAGAGTCCTCCCCCATGAGGAAAGAGCCGTCCTGAGAATAAAGCAAACACAAAAGAAAGCTGATTGAGGAATAACTGAGTCCTGATGGCATCACAGAAGCCCTTTGAAGCTAACTGTGTCTGAAGATACTCCAGATTTTTCCAGTATTCTGAAGATACTTTCAAACTTTTAATTACATGAAGTAATTAAATGAATGAAGTCCATAAAATTCCTTTTTTACTTAAGTCACCATAAATTGGGTTTTCAGTGGCTTGCAACCACAAGATCGCTGATTCACGAATCTGAGATCAAATGAGCTAGAGTTTATTCAGTACACACTCCTCCAGCTTTCTTTCCTTGGCCCTAAATAGAGTTTAGCTTAGACACAAGAATACAGTTTACTGGGGACCTGCCTCTGCAGGGCTGAAGACAAATCCCAGGTCGAACTGGTCTGTGTAAACCAGCCAAAGGCACAAAGAGGGGTCACTTCAGGATCCGGATGCTCATTTTCTGCTCGACATCCATCTTCTCCAAGGACTGTTGGGGGGGGGGGGGGGGNAACTGGTCTGTGTAAACCAGCCAAAGGCACAAAGAGGGGTCACTTCAGGATCCGGATGCTCATTTTCTGCTCGACATCCATCTTCTCCAAGGACTGGGGGGGGGGGGGGGGGGATGGGTGGTAGTCAAGAGCCCAGTCCTCTAGGCTTTCAACCTCCTCTCCCATCCCCAAAGCCACACCCTTCCTTGGCTACCCCTCTCCTTCTGCCCATCTCCTTCCAACTGCCTTTCCCATGTCCATCTGTCCTAGGGACTCCTGACGTCAACTCCCCAGGCCTACGGGCATTCTGACCTTGGTGAACTCCAGGAAGGACACAGCCCCGTCTCCATCTTCATCCGCTTCCTGCACCGTGCGGTCGGCGATGCTCTCCAACTGCTCTTCTGTCACCTGCACCCCAACCATCAGCCGGAGGACCTGGGAGGAGCCGAGGGCACAGACATACACAAAAGGAGTCAGCCAAATCCCTCAAACCTTGCCCACATCATCCCAAATGTTACTCCCAATTTCGTAATCTCTCCCTCATCCATTTCTTCACTCCCCGCCATATCCCCCCCAGTTTCCGCTACTGCTTCTCCACTCAAACCCCCACCCATCCCTCACTATTCCACACTCACCTCAACAGTATGCCCAAACTCATGACCCAAACCCAAGCTTTATAACCCAACCTCTTCCCATCCCCCACCACAACTCCCCACTATTCCCAGTTCTTCCCATCCCCCATCACAACATCTATTCCAGAGTTTCTAAATCTCAGCACTGTTGACATTTGGGGCCAGATAACTCCTTATTGTGGGGGGAAATGAGGGCTATCCTGCATACTGAAAGATGTTTAGCAGCATTTTTTACTTCTGCCCACTAGATGCCAGTCATACTGTCCCCTCCCCCAGGTGTGACAACCAAAAATATCTCTAGATATCCTCAAGGTCACTCAGAAGGCAAGATTACCCCCCAGTTAAGAAGCACTGATCTATTGGGTCGTCTGGGTGGCTCAGTCCGGGAAGAGCGACCTACTCTTGGTTTGGGCTCAAGTCATGATCTCACGGTTTGTGAGATTAAGCCCCACGTTGAGCTCTTTCTCTCTCTCTCTCTGCCCCTCCCCCAATCACACTTGTGCACACAGACTCTAAATAAATAAACTTAAAAAAAGAATCTATTTCGAACCTCATACCCAACTGTTCCCTGTCCCATTTCCAAACTAAACCTCACCCAATCCCTGTCTCCCACTGACTACCCCAGTCACCTGCGACCACCATGGGCCAGTCATCTGTCCCACCCCCCACCCCCACAACCCTTCCCTTGGACCACCCACGCTCCACACATCACGTCTCTGGCCTTGCGTCCTTCCAACCTGTAGCATCTCGTGCCTGGAGATCTTTCCGTCCCGGTCCAGGTCATAGAGCTGAAATGCGACTGGAAGAGAATGGAGGGGGGAGAGGGTAGGTGGGTTTTCCCTGGTTCTCTTCCAGCAGAAGGTCACCCTGGAGGAGGGGTCCTCTATAGACAGGCTCGCTGTGAGAAGGAGGTGCCCGGGGCATCTCACCGGTGCAGTGTAGCTAGGGTCTCGCTTGGGGAGGAGTGGGTCCCCACAAACTCACAGCGAAGTTTGTTCATTCTGCTGTTGAGGGGTTCAGGTTCCTTGGGGTCTCGCATTCCTGGGTCCTCATCATCGACAGGTCGAAAATGAGCCAGGACCCTGACAAAGCCTGGGAAATCCAGTCGCAGATTCCTGGGGTGGGGGGGATGAAGCAGAGGCAGTGGTGGCCTGGGCCCTTCCTCTGCCTCCGTTAGCCACCCCCAACCAAGTTTTTCTCCCCATGTCCCCACCCGCAGCGAGGCCTCACCCATCAGGGAAGAAGCTGTCTATAATGCGTTCTCCCAGAGGGTTCACGGCCAGAGCCCCAATCTGCTGCAGGTCCACGCGGCTGTCGAGTAAACGGACGGGTAGGGCAAAGACCGGGGGCGGAGGGTTAAAGAGAGGAAGGGGCTCAGAGAGGCCGAGGTGGCGGGTCCGAAGGCCGGCGCCCCTCACCTCAGGTAGCCCTTCTTGTTCCTGTCCAGAGCCCGAAACCGGTGGTAGAGGCGGAGGAGACTGGCCTGCGAGACTGCGGGACGCAAGGCGGAAGGGTGACGCGCGGGCGTCGGCGACCCGCCGCCGGACCCTCCCCCGGCGGCCCCGGGCCGCGGCCGAGGAACTGGGACTCGCCGGAGGGGGCGCTCGCCGGGGACCCGGGACCGCGCGGCGGGGCTGCAGGGGGCGTGACGACGCCCGGAGCCATGTTCCCGCGCTCCGGCCGGCCGGGGCCCGAGGCGCCGAGGCCAGCCCCCTCCCTCTCCACCCCCCAGCCCTGCCGGGCTCGAGGACACCTGGCCGCCTGCCTTCGCCGGGCTGCCAAGCCCCGGGGCCGCGGACGGGCCCCAGACCTGGACGCCGGGAGCCCCGGGTGCCCGCGCTTGCGATCCGGGGCGCCCTCCGGGGCCGCCCCAGCCCCCCCGCCCCGCGTCCCCGGGTCGGAACCCGGCGCCGCGCTCACAGCCGGTCTCCTGCCGGATGCTGTCCGCGTCGGGGATGCGCGCGGCGTGCGAGCCGAGGGAGCCCATGGCTGCGCCTGCTGAGCCGTCCGGCCCCGCTCGCCTCCAGCTCGCGGGCGCGGCCGCCCCAGTGGCCCCAGGGCCGAAGGCCGCAGGCCTGGCGTGGAGCCAGGCTCCGGAACCCCCGCGTGCCTCGCCTCCCACCCGCGACCCAGGCAAACAGAGAACAATGCCCGGGGTGGCGAGGTCAGAGGGGCGGCGCGAACAACGAACGGGGCGTTTCGTCCCGAGGTGGTGAGGTCGCCGGGGCCCCGCCTGCCTCACGCCCGCCGGCTCTGCGTTCTCACGCTGCCGGACACCCGACCCAAGTCCCCCCGGGCGGGGCCCCCACTCACAGCTCCCGCGGTGAGTAAGGCTGGGGGTCCCAACCTTATCATCCGCAGGCAGAATCCACGTCCTTCTGGGAAGGGGGCGGGGAGGGGGAAGGGGTGAGAGGGAGCTGGACCCATTCGTCCCAACCCCCGAATGGCCCAGCCTGGGGCCCCTTCCCCTGGCAGGAGGGCCTGGAAGAAGAGACATTGGAGGACCCCCAAAGAAGAGTGCAGTGAGGAGGGTCGTGAGCGGTAGAGGGGAGCTGGGTTGAGTGGGAGGATCACTGAATGCAGAAGACCTGGATGGGAATCCCAGCTATGCGATTAACCCTGGACAAGCCAGTATGACTTGGTTGCGTGTGTTTTGTTCCGTCCACACAGCATAATTGTTGATGTTTAATGGAGTCGGTGCTTAAAAATCAGGAGATTTAACTGGAAATCCAGTTCCCAGCTTCTGAGAAAAGAGAAGTTTAAGAGGCCACTAGACCCCTTTACGTTGGCTGTACCTGGAGCCCAGGTCCCATGTGTAATTGGGGCATCTCAGCCTGTCCACTGGGCACAGTCCCCATCCGGCTTGGTCCACGTCCTTATGTACCTGGTGGTGCCTTTGGTGGAAGTTCCAGCCTGGAATACCTTGGACCTCTGGCCAGCCCTCAAGCACCATGGGAATCCACAGTCCAGAGACGGGGGTTACAAACATCACTGTGACCCAAGCTTAATATAATAATAATGGCAACAACAGCAACAACAAAAGCTTTCTTTTTTCTAGCACTTGCCATGTGCCAAGCACTTTGTGAAACACAGTGTACATGATTAGCTCACACTCCTCAAAGCACCTGCTAGACTGCCTGCTTCCTGCTTTTACACGGTGGAGGCTGCCGGGGGGCGGCTATGAACTATTTGTAAAGCACGTATCCTCAGTGGGGGACATATCCCCCCCAAGGGGGCAAAAAATCCTATTCTTTTTATGTATAAAACAGATCTACATATAGTGCATAAATAGATATATAGGATATCTGTGGTATTAAAATTTCATGATTGCGAAGAATAGTCCAAAAAGACTCCTTAAGTAAGGGCAGTCATGAAAAAAGGATTGAGAAATTCAGCTGTAAAGGAATGGGCACCACAGGTGTCCAGTTTTAAATCTATCATTATCCCATCTTCCCCCGTCATAATAACACATTTACACAAATTTCCAAGAAGAAAAAAATGTAAGCTATTTATTACAAGGGTTCAAGTTCATAGCCACCCTGGAGAGAGAGAAGCTGGAAAAGTAGTGAATCCCCAGTCGTAGCCTCCAGGCAGAGGCTTGGATCTGAACAGCCTTGAAAATATTGATCTAAGAAGTGCTTACTTCTCTTTCAGATACACCAGGGACGGCACAACTGTCATACGGAAGGCTTGATTCCCTTTCAGATGCCCCCCAAGGACTGAAGCGTTGGGGAAACCACACTGCTTCCTAATGAAGCCCAGCAACCACTCCTGTCCACAGCTGTGAGTAAGGATTAGGTTCTGAACCCAGGAGGGGCTGAGAGTCCCTGGGATCTGCAATAATCACCTCAGGCCAGTTGGGGATGTTGATCTTGGAAAAAGCTTCTCCAGCCTTAATCCCTGAGTCAGCTCTCCTCTAAGGTAAATTAGGCCAGAGAGTAATTAACAACTCCCACCCACACAGTATCATCACAAGCCTAGAGGAAAGCACTACACAAGGACCCATTCCTACTTCATGCACACAAGTAGGGTTTAAATCAACTTCACAGTATTCCCGGCCACATCTTTGTGAGGGAAGCATTTGAAGGGAAGATGTTGGGGCCCCTGGCTGGCTCAGTCAGTGGAGCATGTGACTCTTGATCTTGAGATTGTGAGTTTGAGCCCCACGTTGGGTGTAGAGGTTGCTTAAAAATTAAATCTTAAAAAAAAATTAAAGGGGAGAATTTCATCTGCAGAATTGTAGGGCAAAAGCAGCCATAGACCTTACTTGAGCAAATAGACCTGTCTGTGTTCTTTAAAAAAAATTTTTTTAATGTTCATTCATTTCTGAGAGAGAGACAGAGAGTACACAGGGGAGGGGCAGAGAGAGAGGGAGACACAGAATCTGAAGCAGGCTCCAGGCTCTGAGCCGTCAGCACAGAGCCCGACTTGGGGTCAGAACTCTCGAACCGTGAAGTCATGACCTGAGCCGAAGTCAGATGCTTAACCAACTGAGCCACGCAGATGCCCCAGCTGAGACCATGTTCTTGTCTTGACTGTTATTCTCTGCCCCATCCTGCTTCCTTCACTCTCTTAATAAATCACACAAACAGGAATCCCTGTCTCTGGTTCTGCTTCCTGGGAACAGGGCCCAAGACAGGAACCTTAAGGAACAGAGAAGTGAGCAGGGCAGCAGGCAGGTACGACTGGAGGAGAGAGAGACAATGGAGAGGGTACATGATGCCCTCACTGGATCCCATGCTTGCAGGCAGATGCAGGACGTGGCGTCCACAGAGGGGCAACTTCCTGCACCTCTGAGCTCAGGTTGTACGGAGCCCAGCAGGGAAGTGTGACTCAGAGCTAGGCTGAGACCACGCTCCCCCTCTCTCCCCTGAACCCCATGGCCTTCGGGCACCCCAAGGGTTGGAGGCATCTGGGGCAACACTGGCATTCCTGGACAATAGTAGGCTTCTCCTGATAGCCCCTGTGCTGCAGTCATTTCTAGCAGCTACCAGTGATGCCTCCTCCTTCGCGCGAATCCCCCAGAGTTGCTTAGGCAGAAACATATGTGGATATATATGGGGGTGCCTCCTAAGAGAAAGGAATCTGTCTGAGAAGCCTTTCCCAGCAGACTTGCCCTTAGTTCTCATTTGCTGAGTTTTTAACACAGGCCCATATAAAAACAAAAAAACAACACCACAGCCACACCCCCAGGAAAGGAATTGTGTGACCCTGGCAGCACATTGGAATCACCTGCTATTTTTTTTTTAATGTTTTATTTATTTCTAGGAGAGAGAGAGAGAGAGACAACGTGAGCAGGGGAGGGTCAGAGAGAGAGGGAGTCACAGACTGAAACAGGCTCCAGGCTCTGAGCTGGCAGTCAGCACAGAGCCCGACGCGGGGCTCGAACCCACGAACCGTGAGATCATGACCTAAGCGAAAGTCGGACGCTTAACCGACTAAGCCACCCAGGCGCCCCTCACCTGCTATTTTTTTAAATGCCAGATGCTAGGGGCCCAACCTCAGGCTATTTAAATCAGAGTCCAAGGATCTAGAGTCAGTGAAAAATTACAGCAAATCTAAAAAATAGGACTGGGTCATCTATGGGGGGTGGGGGAAAGTGGGCGTGGAGAGTGGAAGGAAAGGACAAAGGGGGTGGGCAATAGAAGGCGAGGAGAAGAGGCCACCGTGTCTCCGCCCTCCGGTGGTTTAATCGACAATTCCCCACGCAGGCTCTGTTCCTCCTACTCATTCATGTGAGCGATAGTTACTGAGCAGGCGTGTCCCTATGAGGGGGTCAGAGCCGAGAACCAAACAAACACGGTCCCAGCCTTGTGCTTTTTCACTTCCTGTTATGCCATTGATGTTCCCCCGTGTTGTGACAGGTCCTTGAAATTCATGGTGTGGGCTGCTGACCAGTACTCACGGTGTGATTATAGCACAGTTGATGCATCCACTCTCCCACTGAGGGGTATCCGGACTTGGGTCTGGAAAGCAATGCTGATATGAACAACCCTGTCGATTGTTCAGGAGCTTTTCTTGGGGAGAAGGAGCTTTTCCTGGTGCAGAAGGAGTGAAATCACTCCGTCACAGAACATGTGAATATTTAATCCGAGGAGATAGAGCCCAATTGTGCTCCAATAGACTGTGTTCCCTGGACTGCTGTATATGATTTTATGCTTTCATCCCCAATGTATAAGTGGCCCATATATTTATAATCCAAATGCTCAGGATTTGTGGAATGGCATTAAATAAGTAAAGAAAAGGAGTATTAGTGTCAGGATCAGAGGACTCTCATAGAAACATAGAATAGGCAGCTACCCAGCTCCCTCTGGAGGCAGACCATTCTCCACCCCTGCCTTCCTCTTTCTGGGTATTCCTCTCTCTCCCTTTGCAGATGAGCATCCTCTAAAAGGCTCCCGGTGCCTGTCTACTCCATAATTTAGACTTGCCCTTGACTTTGTGTTCCACAGCACCAGCTCTGGCCTGGATCTCACAGTATCTCATAGTTCCACTGCTTCCCAAACTCTCCTTCCATCAGTTCAGATTTTCAGGAGAATAGATCTACTTGGCTTAGCTGGAGTCAGGCATCCATGCCTGGTCCACTCTGAGGCCAAGGAGTCTTGGTCACTTTGCAGCAAACCTGACTCCCTAGGTCCACACCTGTTGTGGGGACTCTAAGGGCTATTCCAAAGTAAAAATTACAGGTGAGGCACGCATCCCCAAAGGGTTTTCCATGCCTTCCTTTGCTCTCCCTCAACGAGAAGAGGCCACAGCAGATGTACATGGCCAGTTGGCCTCAGGCAGATAAACTAGCAAGTTCTCCCTTGGCATTGGAAGGCATGAAGCAAAGGATTTAGCATACTGTCCCATCCTACCATGTAATTCTGACATGATAAGAATTAAGGCAAACAGACACTCTCATCCAGGACAATAGACTGCTCTTAAGCTGGAAGTTGAGTTCTTAAGTCAATATGCAATTCAAAAAGCAAGTGCAGGGAAAGCTATCCATTACCACAAACGCAATATATGTGGTTTTATGTCTACAAACTTGCATGGTAATCCATACATCTAACTGAATAATGTCTGTCAGATAATGAGATAATGAAAGAAAAATCACTGTATCCCCTTTGACGGGTAATCTTCCTCATCTCCTGACAACAGAATTTAAACTATTAGTTTTCCTCATTTCTGGGTATATAATTGGATTCAAATAAGTTAAAACATAGGTTTGATGCAAGCAATGGGTCAAAATCTAAACACTTATACACATCTCCATTCTCATGGAAAACTCAAGAAAACTACATAAGCCAGGCAGTTTGCATGCTTCAGGCCTTGAGATACTAGGTAATGATGTGAAATCATCACAATTGGCAAGACTTTTAAAAACTAAGCATCCAACTTAACTGTAGTCTTATGAAGACAAATGCCACTTAAAACTACACTCAGATACCGTTTTTCATTTTTGAGTTTGGAAAAAACCCAAAAGCTGGGTAAACATTGCTGAGGCTATAGGGAGACTCTCTATCAGCATTACAAATGTGTACACCCATGGCCCAGCAATTCACCTTCTAAGAATTCACGTTACAGAGACAGTGGGGCACTTGTAAAATGGCATGGGCAAGGTTATTGGATGCAGCAGTTTTTTCCAGAAAAACCCTGGAAACCACCCAAGTGTCCATCAGGTTAAATAAAGTACCAAGCTATGAAACACAGGGAAGCTATTAAGAAAGAAGAAGAAGAAGAAGAAGACGACGACGACGACGACTTCCTATAAAGTGATGTGGAGAGATGACCCAGCTAGATCAGATGAGAAAAGCAAAGTGCAATACAGTGTGTATCACTGTGAACAAACATGCTATCTTTCCTGTAATAAGTTGGAGAATACAAAATAAATATATGTACGCATATGCATTCATATTTGCATAAATAAACCTTGAAGATACCTAAGAAACCAACACAAGTGGTTACCTGGAAGGTGGGAGGGCACAGTGCAACTTGAGTGGGTGGGTCACAGCAGGTGAAGGGGGACTTGTCACTTTATACTTTTTTTTTCTTTTTTTTTACTTTATACTTTTTCATCTGGTTAGGTTTGGGGGATTAAATTATATTTATTTATTTATGTTTAAAGCTTATTTATTTGTTTTGAGAGAGAGAGAGAGAGAAAGAGAGCACAAGCAAAGTTTATTTATTTTGAGAGAGAGAGAAAGAGAGCAGGTGAGGGGCAGAGAAAGGGAGAGAGAGTCCCAAGCAGTCCCCACACTGTCATCATGCAGCCTAACTCGGGGCTCAAACCCACGAACCATGAGATCATAATCTGAGCTGAAACCAGGAGTCAGACTCTTAATCGACTGAGCCACTCAGGCACCCCTAATTTTATTTATTTTTTAAGTAATCTCTATACCCAATGTGGAGCTTGAACTCATAACCCCGAGATCCAGAGTCACACACTCCACCAACTGAGCCAGCCAGGTGCCCCTCATCTGGTTAGGTTTTAGACCATGTGAATGTATTCCCTATTCAAAAACTGAATTATAAAACTTGTTTAGTTCAACGTAAAAAGAAATAGAGTCTAGCATCCAGAATGTAAAGTCAAACCTCTGCAGTCTGAGAGCAGAAAGTATTTTATTAACAAAATCTGATTTTAAAAGTATATTTCATCCCTAATGCTTTTCATCTATGACTATCTATATATGGGTATCATATCAAAATAATTATGTTGAATAAAAGGAGCCAGACTCCTCTCCCCACAAAAAGGTGCGTCTTGGCTGATGCCACTTCCATGAAACTCCACAACATGCAAACTAATCTATAGTGACAGAAAGCAGCTCGGGGGTTGCTGGGGTGTGGAGGAGCAGGAAGTGTGGGAAGAAGCAATTACAAAGGGACACTAGGAAGCTTTTGTGTATGATGGGTATGTTCACTATGTTGATTGCATGATGGTTTTATAGGCATATACATATGTCAAAACATATTAAATTGTGCACTTTTTTTAATATGTGCAGCTCATGGTTGATCACACCTCAACAAAGCATTTTTTAAAGTTAATGTCACCATGTCCTCAATTTTTTAAATGATTTTTAAAATGTTTATTTATTTTTGAGAGACTGAGCATGAGCAGGGGAGGGGCAGAGAGAGAGGGAGACACAGAATCTGAAGCAGGCTGTTGTCAGCACAGAGCCCAACACAGGGCTCGAACCCACAAACCTGTGAGATCATGACCTGAGCCTAAGTCAGATGTTTAACTGACTGAGCCATATAGTCACTCCTCCTCAGTTTAAAAAAAAAAATGTTATGGGGCGCCTGGGTGGCTTAGTCCGTTAAGCGTCCGATTTTCGCTTAGGTCATGATCTCGCGGTTCGTGGGTTCGAGCCCCGCGTCGGGCTCTGTGCTGACTGCCAGCTCAGAGCCTGGAGCCTGTTTCAGAGTCTGTGTCTCCCTCTCTCTCTGACCCTCCCCTGCTCATGCTGTCTCTCTCTCTCTCTCCTAGAAATTAAAAAAAAAAAAGTTAGTTATTTTTGAGAGACAAAGGGAAAGCAAGTGGGGAAGGGGCAGAGAGAGGGAGACAGAGGATCCCAAGTAGGTTCTGCGCAGACAGCAGAGAATCCACAAACTGCGAGATCATGACCTGAGCCACATTCAGACATTTGTCCAACTGAGCCACCCAGGTGCTCCACTATTTCCTCAATTTTTAATTTCAATTTGTTATATTCTATAACAAATATGTTTCTAATTTAGGGTGGGAATTATGTATGTAAGTTATCAATAATTTTACATACATTTGAGGGTGCATGTTCAAAAACTTTCTGGCTGATGGGGCGCCTGGGTGGCTTAGTCGGTTAAGCGTCCGACTTTCGCTTAGGTCATGATCTCGCGGTTCGTGGGTTCGAGCCCCGCGTCAGGCTCTGTGCTGACTGCCAGCTCAGAGCCTGGAGCCTGTTTCAGATTCTGTGCCTCCCTCTCTCTCTGACCCTCCCCTGCTCACGCTGTTTCTCTCTCCTAGAAATAAATAAATAAAACAAAAAAAATTTTTAAAAAAAACAAAAAACAAAAACTTTCTGGCTGAGAGAGGCAAGTGCGTGGGAAAGATTGGTTGAAGCCGGTGCAAAAGCCACATATTTAACTGCTGCACTCTACTGCCCCCTGCTGTAAGTAGATTTCATAAGCACCCTTACTTTCATGCTCAAGATTTTTTCTTCTCTCTTTTTTTTACGTTTCTTTCTTTCTTTTGAGAGAGAGAGAGAGCGGGGCAGGGGCAGAAAGGGAGGGAGAGAGAACCCCAACCAGGCTCCATGCTATCAGTGCAGAGCCCAATGCAGAACTCCAGCTCACGAACTGTGAGAGCAAGACCTAAGCAGAAACCAAAAGTGGGTTGCCTAACTGACTGAGCCACACAGGTGCCCCTCAAGCTCAGGATTTTAATGATGAGGAAGGATGACTCCAGGGGCAAAGGACTTGTATCCACCTGGAAACAACTCTTCTAAACCACACACGTGCACACGCACCACACTCACACACACATGCATTCATACATACACATACATGCACACCTATAACACACACATGTGCACACACTTACACACACCCATACACACACAAACACAGCAGGAAGCAGCTGTAGATCTTTTTACCACCACATCTGTCTCAACGGAGACCAGAAGAACTATTCAAAGCCATCAGTGAGAAAAAAACAAAAGCAAAGTGATGAGGCCTAAAGTCAACTTCAAAACCTTTTCACAGGGAGAACGTGGGTGGAAAGGGGTCTTGGACTCTCCTACAGGCCGCCATTCCCCTTCATCCTTTCTCAGGGTAACGGAAAGACTTAAAACCAAGCCTTTTGTCAGGTAGTAGACAAGAACACTTAACTCTAAGAACTGTCCTGGCCATAGTCCAAGAACTCCTTACCAGTGAGCTCTTAAGAGAAGCCCACGCTCAGGTAAGGACCTGACAGGTGCTTCTTCGCGGTTGTTTCCAAAGACTTCCAAGATGGGTGAGCCCGCTGCTTCTGTCTAGGTTTTGGTTTGGGGGGAAATTAACATTTTTCCCCCAATGTTCTTATATTTTGTGAAGAAAATGAAACAAAACTACTATGTGTGAGACCCATCACACTTTGACGAGAAGGGCACACTGATCCGTAGGTCTGCTTCTCTGCTTGTTTTTAACCTTTTACAGAAGTATAACCAGCCACGTCCTGGTAAACTTTCAACAACCGGCTTTCCAAATGAGGTTCTGAAGTGCACATTGGTTGATTTGTAATTTACGTTAACAACAAGGAAGTGAAAAGTAACACAGCAAAGACATGTTTTGGAACTTCATTCATTCTTCCATGATGTGAACACCATCTTTCCTGAACCAGATCATAGGTTTCCAAGACTAGACGAGTATCTCCTGGATTTCTTGTATGGCATTCCCAGACACAAAGCACTTTTAAATGTAACCTGCATTATTAGCATTCGCCTCACCTTCTTCAAGCCAGGCAATCAACAACATAATCAATCAAGCCTTGCTCTGCAGCATCTGCTGACTTCCATGGTGTAAATTCTGCCACTATGGCCCATTTCAAGCTCCTGATGCGATGTCACCCAGCGTGGAGTCGGAATGCAGTGTGCAGGAGCAGTCATTACATGGGTCTTGCATCATGCAGATACCATGGATGTGAACATCTCAAGAACAGAGAGAACAGTAAAGTCATTAGGAAGTGATGAGTTTTCAGTCTTTATTACATCTGTCTTAAATATAATGTATTTAATTGTAGGTTTATACAATTCAATTTTTGACAATGGTTGTGATGAACTGGCAGCTCACAAAATTTGGGGAGATGTAACAACGAGCTCTCATGAACCACTCCAGCGCACGCATGAAATATACAGGAAGGAGTGCACTACAGGGGCACCTGGGTGGCTCAGGAGGTTAAGTGTGGGACTTTGCTTCAGGTCATGATCTCCTGGCTGGGGAATTTGAGCCCCGCGTCAGGCTCTGTGCTGCCAGCTCAGAGCCTGGAGCCTTTTTCAGATTCTCTCTCCCTCTTTCTCTGCCCCTCCCTCACTGTGCTCTGTCTCTCTCTCAAAAATTAAGAAACATGAAAAAAAAATGGGTGCCCTGCAATCAGCCACCCATATCGAGAAACGCAGCATGACCAGATCCCCTCAAGCGGAACTCAAGGTTCCTGGCTGTCACTAGCCTCTTTTCCTCAGCTCCTTGGTGGGTAACCAGTCCTCTGACTTCAACCGCACGGCTTACTGTGCCTGCTTTTGCAGGTCCCATAAATGGAATCACAAACCTACAGTCTGAAGTGCTACCGATAGAGGCCTCTCGTGAGGCAAAGACGGAAGGCTCCGACAGAATGTTCCTTCCAAACCCGGCCCTGAGAGCTTACTTGCCTCTCTCCGCTGTAAACGGTGGGGTTGCTCATGACCCAGGGTGGGAGGAGATAGACAAATAACCAAGCACTCTATTTGAGCGTGGGTGAGTCCCCAGAGGAGATCTGGGGCCACAAGTTTCCCAGGGGAAATAGGGGTACCAAGTTTGCGCAGAGGAATCCCAGCGGGGGCTTTAACCTCAAACCCTGGTGTGGTCTGACAGTTAGCTAGCTGGGCGATGAGCAATGAGGACTCCTTCTGTCCAGATCATAACAGGCGCGGCTGTCCCCGTGGCTCCTTGATCCAGACAAGGTGAACCCCCTGAAAAACACATCAAGGAAAGCATAGAGGGAAGGAAGCACAACACAGAGGTTACGTTCTGGGACTCAGGAGTCCAGCAGAGCTAGGTTTCAATCACTGCCCCTTCATTTACTAGCTTTGTAAATGTGGGCAAATTCCTTAACTTCTCTGAAACTTTGCTCATCTGTAGAATGGAAAGAAGAAGACTCTCTCACCAGTTGGTTAACAGATTAAGTAAGTTCATATATGCAAAGCAAGAAGTCATCTGTATTGTTATTTTTATTCTCAAGGGATGAGGGGAGGACTTCTGTTTTGCTGAAATATTAAGGGCAGAACTAACAGAATATGGAAACCTGGGGATTAACACTGGTCTACATAGTATACAAACAGCTACTTTGCTTGGGCAAGGACTTATATGCGTATGAATGTGTACACACCTCACATATGTACATTGACTTTTTCATAAATAGAATAGACAAACCATTTGGGAGGAGCAGCTTTTCTTTTCCTTTTTGCCACTTTTACACCTTTATTAGTATAATATACAAATATACACACTTTAGTATACCATAGACTCTTTGTCAACAAACCAATACATTGCATTCTATATTTCTATCCATGCTTGTATAAAATAATTTACATATACACACACACAAGGTTTTACGAAAATAGGTTCCTATAATGCTCTTTTCTGTATCTTGCTATTTTTAACATAACATAAAAGTCTTCCCAAATTAACAAATATATTCTATTATTTTTGGTGGCTGCATATTACCCTAATGGGTGGATGTTCTGTAATCAGGTCAACCATTTCTCAAAAGGTACATACTTTGTTTCTACTCATCTGCACAAAGCACAATGCTGCAATAAATACCCTTATACCTCTACCATTAGAAACCTTTTAAACTATGTCTCTATATATTTTTTATATAAAATATTTTATTTTGGGGGCACCTGCGTGGCTCAGTTAAGCGTCTGACTTCAGCTCAGGTCATGATCTTACAGTTCATGAATTAAAGCCCCACATCGGGCTCTGTGCTATCAGCATGGACCCTGCTTGGGATCCTCTGTCCCCCTCTCTTTCTGCCCCTCCCCTGTTCATTTTCTCTCTCTCTCTCTCTCTCTCTCTCTCTCTCAAAATAAATAATTAAACTTTGAAAAATATTTTATTTTTATGGGAAAGATCCCCCGGAGAGGGTTTTCCAGGCCAAGGGGACTATGCATTTTTTCATCTTTTATTAAAAAAACTTTTTTAGATATTTATTTATTTTTGATAGGGAGAGAGACAGAGCATGAGTGGGAGAGGGTCAGAGAGAGAAGGAGACACAGAATCCGAAGCAGGCTCCAGGCTCTGAACTGTCAGCACAGAACCCCACGAGGGGCTTGAACCCACGAACCATGAGATGATGACCTGAACTGAAGTCAGATGCTCAACAGACTGAATCACCCAGGCACCCCTGCATTTTTTATTCTAAATAGTTTTCAGATTGCATTCACAAAAGTCTGAAACAACTTCCATTTCCTCCAGCCCCATATAAGAGTATGCTTGTCCCGAGATCCCTGGCAGCAATAGGATTAGCCTTCTTATTTTTCTTTGTTTAGGCTTTTTACGTCTTTTTATTATGGGCATTTTGAAACATCTTGAAAACAAATACAATAGTATAGTGAGCCCCCAAATACTCACAGCCCAGCTTTGGCAGTTATCAACATTTTGCCATTACTTAGCCTTCTTTTAAATTTTTGCAAATTTATGGGCATAAAGTGATATATGTGTTACTTTTTAAAAATCCCATTTTTGCATTTCTCTGACTGCTCATGATTTTGAGCACATTTTCACATGTTTGGAGTTGATCTTATGTGAATTCCTATTCATAGTCTTTGCATAATTTTTGGTTGTTTGTCTTTTTCTTGCCAATTTATAGGAGCAGTTTGTAGTATAGATGTTAATCCTGGTTTGTCTTCCGTCTTGCCAATATTTTTCTAATCTGCTGTTTGTTTATGGTATCTTTTGTCTTTCTAAAGTTTATCTTTTTTATATATTTTAAATATATCTGTTTTTTTTTCTTTTATAGTTCCATATTTTCTTTACTGCATAAGGAAATTCCCTCTACAACCAGCAGCACCAAATGTAAGCTAGTACAACCACTTTGAAAAATTGCTCAGCAAAATCTACTGAAGCTGAACATGCATGCATCCCTATGATCTAGCAGGTCTGCTCTTAAGTAAATAGCTGACAGAAACGCGCAGATACGGTCACTAAGAGATAAGTGCAGGAACATTCATAGCACTGCATAATAGCCAAAAACTGGTAGGAAAAACATCTAATGCCCATCAAGGGCAATTACCAGTAATTCATATAATTACTATTCATATAATAGTAATAGCAGTAATTACCATAATAGTAATTGTGGCAATTTGTGCAATGTAATACAATGCATTTTTTAATTGAAAAAAGAGCCAGCCATAGAGGAGAACATACTGTATGATTCCATTTGTATAAATATCAAAAATCAGCACAACTAATTTATGGTGTTGTAACTCAGGATAGAGGTTACTCTTAGAATGTGTCACAAGCAACCTTGTGGGGTTCCTGGTCATGTTCTGTTTCTTGGTCTGTGTACTGGTTAAATAGATGTGTTCACCGTGTAACCTATGATTTGTATACTTTCTGTAAATTTCATATATTTTAATAAGAAATCGAGAAGATCCACTCGAAAGCCTGCACACATGGGTATTTATATCAGCTTTATTCGAAACTACAGAGATTCGGAAGTAATCAAGATGTCCTTCCATAGGTAAATGGATAAATAAACTGTGTTACATCCAGACAAAAGAATACTATTCATTGCTAAAAAGAAAGACGCTATCAAGCCACGAAAAGACATGGCAGGGGCGCCTGGGTGGCTCAGTCGGTTAAGCGTCTGACTTCGGCTCAGGTCATGATCTCACGGTTTGTGGGTTCGAGCCCCACGTTGGGCTCTGTGCTGACAGCTCAGAGCCTGGAGCCTGCTTCAGATTCCGTGTCTCCCTCTCTCTCTGACCCTCCCCTTCTCATGCTGTCTCTCCCAGAAATAAATAAAACATTAAAAAAAAAAAAAAGACATGGCAGAGCCTTAGAGGCATACCATACTAGTAGGAAAAGAAGCCCATCTGAAAAGGCTGCCTACTCTGTTATGATTCCAACTACTATATGACATTGTGGAAAAGGCAAAACCATGGAGACAGCAAAAAGATGAGTGGTTCCCAGGGATTGGAGAGGAGGGAGGGATGCGCAGGCAGAGCACAGAGGATTTTGAGGGCAGTGAAAATGCCTTGTATCATATTCTAATGGTGGATACGTATCATTATACATTTGTCCAAACTCATACAATGTACAACTCAAGAGTGGACCCTGACGTAAACCGTAGACCTTGGGTGTCAATGATGTGTCCACGGAGGTCCATCAGTTGTAACAAAGTGGGAGATGTTGATAATAGGGGTAGCTTATGAATGTGTGGGGGCAGGGAATATATAGGAAATCTCTGGCCTTTCCACTCGGTTTTGCTGTAAATTTAAAACCGCTATAAAGGGGCGCCTGGGTGGCTTAGTCGGTTAAGCGTCCGACTTTCACTTGGGTCATGATCTCACGGTTCGTGGGTTCCAGCCCCGCGTCGGGCTCTGTGCTGACAGCCACCTCAGAGCCTGGAGCCTGTTTCAGTCTGTGACTCCCTCTCTCTCTGACCCTCCTCTGCTCACGCTGTCTCTCTCTCTCTCTCCTAGAAATAAATAAAACATTAAAAAATAAATAAATAAAACCGCTATAAAAAATAAAATCTATCTTAAAAAAAAGAGAAAGGTAACAGATGGTAGCTACATTTGTGGTGAGCATAGCATAATGTAAGGAGCTGTTGAATCACTGTGTGGTACACCTAAAACTAATGTAACATTGTGTGTGGGCCATACTTCAATTTTTAAAAAGGCAAATACAAGAGGCAGAAAAAGGGAGAGAGTAAAAAAGAATGAGGGGGAAAAGAGAGAAAGAGACATAAAGATTTACTTGCTTCTTGATAATTATGCTGAGGCACTTCATAAATTTTCCACTGAATTAAAATATCATCTTTGTCGTTTATTAAACTCTCACTTACAATGATATATATTTATGGGTTCTCTATTTGATCCAACCCATATATGTATCTACTTGTCAATTCCCATGCTAAAATTATATTGATATTATAGTTTAACAGTATCTTCTGATATCTGGTAACATAAGCCCCCTTCCCATCACTCTTCATTTTCACACTTTTCTCAACTATTCTCAAGCATTTATTCTTGCATATCATCTTTATGTTAGGCAAGGTTTTTAAAGCCCCGAGTTAATAGAATTTCATTATACTTATAACTAATTAGGAGAAAATTGACATTTTAATTACATGAAATCTTCCTACACAGGGTCACAGCTTTCCATTTGTTCACATTTTGTTTTATATCCTTCATAAGACTTTATCATTTTCTTCATACAGGCCCTGTGCCTTTATAGTTAAATTTATTCCTAAGCATTTTCTTTTTATTGCTATTGTGGTAGGAATATTTTTCCTGTCACTATTTCTGTTTTCTCCACTCTTTTGCTAGAATGGAGAAAGGCTATTGGCTTATGTCTATTTGTCTAGGAGCAGAGCATTTAAGAGCACAAATTGAGGTATGGAGAAGAAACATAACTTCACTTCTGTTTAACACATAACTCCATTTAACATTTTATTTTAAGCTCTCTTTGTGCCAGGGGGAAGAAATTCAGCTCTGTCTGGTTTCTCCTAGCTTTTCTCCAGGGTGGGGTTAAGTTCCATCGAGTTTGCATAATGCCAGGAGGCAAGGGGACACTGAGTCCTTGATATCATCCGTCCCACCTGGCATCTCTTGAGATGCCATTGGGTCCTGTCTCTCATGCTTACTGGTTTCTGCTGCAATTGTTCCTCTTTGTTTCTGAGCAGTCTTCCCCCCGCCCCCACTTTTCTCTCTCCTTCCCCTCTCTCCCACTCCCCCTCAGATATCTGGAAATATTCCCCCACCTCCACATCACACTAGACAGTGGGAACCTCCCTAACCATCCCCCACCCCCGCTGCCCAGACACAGGATAGAGCGTCTCCACTCTGAAGCCAGACACAAATCCCCTCTGCCCTTGATCCCACAAAGCTTCATGGGGTCATGTCTTTGGCTGAGGAAGGTGCCGTATCTTACTCTCTGAGCCCGGGGAGGGAGGAAGCGGGGAGAATTTTCCACTTTTCCATCCTCCTCATTTATTCTCTTAGGGCTAGGTTCCTGCCCTATTCAAGCACTCAAAACCTAAAAGATGCTTCCTTTTCTTTCTTTCTGTTCCTCATCCTTTCTCTAAGGCAATAAATTCAGAGCAACCTCGCCTGAATAGAAGGGCTATCAGGGAAAATGAAGCTCTGGAGGGGAAAACATTGTTAATATTTCAGCATAGTAGCCCACTAAAACATATAGGCATGTTAATGGAGATGCTCTGTTTCTAAGTGGAACCATGAATGAATTTTTTCTTATTTCTGTTTCTCCGAATCTTATACAGTTTCTACAATGTGTGATATTCATATCATCACACACACACAAAAATGATTTATGTGAGTTCATTTGCAGGTTGCCTATGCAAATCAAGTTGATTTGCATGAGAAATGACTATGAATCCAATCATAATTGACAGACGCAATGTACATTCCAAGGAAATGTACAGTTGTACGAAACATAAAGCATAAAGGAGGGTTCATTCACACCCTCAGTAGCTTGGGTTGGTTTCTACAGTGACAAGCAATCACTTGTGCTATGAATTTAGGACCATCTTGCCAATTGGGAGCCTTGGAACAGCTAAGCGTGAAGGGGTCACCAAGCAAACCAAAGATTTTATGATGCACGCATTTCTAATGGAGTCCTTTCGCCACGAGGCAGTCGGGTTTTCTAAGGCTACATTTGATGAAAACGTGATTAGAGGGTGCCTTAGATCAGGTAGGTTCTTAAAAACAGAGCCTGAGGCAGGGATTCTTGCTCAGCGATGGGATGAACTCTTCGAGAGAAGTGGGGGGAGTGAAGCGTGAGAAACTCCTCAGCATAAGTTGTACCAGAGGTTGTACCTTAAGGCAAAGGGGCCCGTCTTTTGTTCCCCTGTCAGTCAGTCACAGCAGGAGGGCATGGGATACTCCAGGCAGCCAAAGGCAATTTTGTGGAGAAGCAGGCAGGCACCTGTGACCTCAGCAGCCCGTTCTTGGAGCAGCAGAAGGATGGGGTTCCAACCAAGCATGATTTAGTTGGGGTTACTTGGGCAGGCCTAGGTAATTGTGAGCTGATTACAGTATAGGTCGGGGCTGTGTGCGGTAGCAGGTGACACTGGAGACACCAATGTTGGTGGCATCTTTGGGGTGTAGAGGAAGGCTATGGGCCAGCAAACTAAAGAACTCTTCGGTGACTGTGTGGGCCGTGACCAAGAAGGCCAGGGATGATAGAGAGGAGGAGGCAGAGAGAGAGGCAGAGCCTAGCTGTCTGATCTTCAGATTGGCAGTGATTTTTACACAAGGAAGAAGGAGAAATGCATGAGCCCAAATGGACCCCTGCAGGCCCCGCCTAACCAAGTCGGGAAGTCTGCCTACTACAGCAGGGACCGTAACTAGCCCTAACCCTAACCACCACAGCAAGGGGGCTCTGATGCTGTCCTGTCTGATAGCCAAGGCGTGAGGGCGTGGAAGTGCTACAAAGACAGGTACCTTATCTGTCCTGCTCACCAGGCTGCATAATAGGTAAATATTTACTGAATGAATGAGTCCATCAGCTCACCTATATTTCATCACCTCTCAGTGGAGGCCCTTAGCATAGTAACAGTGAGCACAAGCTTGGAGGTCAGACGCCTGAGTTTGAATTCCGTCGCTGAGCCTCAGCTTTTCATTAGCGCGTGAAGATTGAATCAACTAATAATGAAGGGTGTAGAGCGCTTGGTACAGCGCTTGGCACGTGAGAAAGTCTCCACGAATGGCCTCCGATGGTGACCTCCCCGAACCATCTCCAGCAGGGTGACTGGGGAAGTGAGTGTGATCCAAAGGGCGGGGGAAAGAGCAGGACGCAGGCTGAGGTTGCGCCCCAGCCTCTGCGTACCCAAGTGGCCCAGCCCGGGGCGGAGTCTCCTCCCGGCCAGGCGGGGGCCCTGCTGTCCCCTGGAGGCACTGAGGGACCGGCTATGGCGAGTGGGGCCCAGGGGTGCGGTCCTTGGCCCCCGCTCCGCCTCGGGCTCCTGCTCCAGCTCGCGGCGCTGCTCCGGACGCCGGGGCCGCAGGTGAGAAGTGGGGCGGCTGCGGAGCCTCCCAGGTCAGGTCCGGGGGCAGGGCGGGTGGGGGAGCGGGTAAGGGGAGCGGCACAGCGGAGCAACCGGTGATGCCTTGCCCTCCTCCGGGTCCAGGTGGCCCCAAGTCGGTCCCTGGCTCTGGGGGGTTGCCATTGCCCCCACGAACACCTGGTTGGAGAGATGTGCCAGCGTGGAAAGGCGCTGGTCGATGGAACAGCCGTCCCTCCTGTAGCTTGGGGGTGCAAGTGGAGGGGCGGGACAGGGTGGGGGGTGCGGGTGTGTGTTGGGGGGGGTGTTGCTTGGCCTCCTAAAAGTCCTGGGATGCGGCTTGGACACGTGGGATCAGCTGAAGGGTCCTCTGTCTAGAAATGTGACCATACACCCAGTTTTACAAACTCAGGCGATTCACAGCCTTTCTCCCTAACCCACCACTGGACCCTCTGGGTCAGAACCTCTGGGATAAATAAGTAGGAGGTGTGGGGATCGGGTCCAGCCCTGCCAGGAGGTAAGAAGTCTAATTTTACAGAAATGCAGGGAGCAGGCAAAGGTGCCCAGACTAGAATCCACTGGTCCTGCCTAAAACCCCCAGAACTGCTAACTGGATCATGGAGTTGGCTGTTCACACCATTCCCCTGCCCTGCTTGCAGCTCTGGGTCCACCCTCGGTTGCCAAGTAGGAATGTGAGCCAGGTGTGGCCACTGCAGATGTCTCCAGAAAAATTAGAAAGGCTGGAAATGAAAAAAAAATAGAAATCCGGGTTTTTAAAAGTGAAATCGCTCCAATTTTAGAAATGGTAGCTAATTAAAAACACATTTGTAAACACGATGATGGTCGAGCCACTCAGCTGTGGACAACTAGTCTGCAGTTTCTTCTCGGATCACAAAACAGGCTGGGGAAAGAGAGGGGCCAGGAGGCAGTTTGCTGCCTCTCCACCAAGACCGTTGGCTCAGCTCCACACCTGAGGGTCCTGGAGCAGGATGTGGCCTTTGCAGGGGTGCGGCGGGGCCACCCGGATGTTAGGGTTCCTGCTAGGCGCTCAGCCTCACCTGTTTGCTCAAGGAGGGGCTAGAACAGGTGAGTTAGCCCAGCAGAAACCAGATGCGAGGGCAGCTCCAGCCCTCCCCCCACTTGGCCACCCTGAGCCTTGGGCCAGGGGACCCCTGGAGCCTGGCACCAGAAGTAGCTGGGCCGGTTTGGGGGTGGCAGAGGGGGTCATCCCAAGGAAAGCCAGTCAGTGTGACAAAGGAAAAAAGTTCCAGGCACTGGAATCAGAGAGATGCCAATACCCTTTCTGCGTGCTTTTAGGCTAATTACCCAACCCGTGTGAGCCTCAGTCTCTCTCCCTGGCGCTGGAGACAGTAGCACCGATCTCACAGGGAGACTGTGAAGGCCTTCCACAAAGGCCTTCTGTCTTCTTTGGAAAACCAGAAATAATTGAGGGGTGGGAAAGAGGACAGACTTTAGACACCATGGGAGCCGCCCCCCCCCGCCCCCCGCCAGCTCCCACTGTAACCCCTCTCTAGGGTCCAGGAGATCAACGGCGGGGAGCCAGTAGCTTCTCCAGTCTTGCTTCCTTCTTTGTCTGCCCCCCTCTGCGAGAAGAAGAGTCACAGCCAGGCTTGCATCAGTGAGGACAAGGGGTGCCCCTGGGGTCCTCAGAGGAGGTGACTTTGTTTCCCACTTCAGGTCCAGAGCCTCAGGCCAGAGAGCCTACTGCTAGTGTCCACCCTGGACGGAAGTCTCCACGCACTGAACAAGGAGACAGGGGACTTGAAGTGGACCCTGAAGGATGGTGAGCAAGGGGCAGTCATTCTTCCTTCCTTGGACCCTGAGTTGGGGGGTGGGGAGGTCACCGTGGCATGGAAGATAAGAGCCTGGGGTCTGGAATCCAACAAGTCAGTATCTTCAGGCAGCTGCCCCACTTTCCAGCTGTGTGCCTTTGAGAAAGTCACTTCACCCCTCTGGGCCTCAATGTCCTCACCTGTAAAATGGGGCCAAGGGTAATGACCTTTCTTCACAGAGTTCTTGGGAGGATTAAATTCCATGAATGTCACGTGAGTGGCTCAGTGGCTGGCCCACAGGAAGCACCCCATGAATTTGAGCTTTGTCAGTGGGCAGTGTGGAGGGGGTTACTCATGCTTCATGTCCCTGTGCCCGCAGATCCCATCATCCAAGGGCCCATGTATGTCACGGAGTAAGTGAACCTGCGGTCTTTGAAGGAGGGGGCATCTGGGAGATGGGGAAGCCACTCCTCCAGTTGTCTGGAGGGAGTTCGGTGGGCTGGGGGTAGGGGCATGTTGGAAGGAAGGGAAGGGGTTTGGATCTGGAGCTGTGTGGTGCCTCCTACCAGCCGGAGAAGACGGAGGGAAACGGGGCCTTCAGGAAACCAGGGGGCATGAGCTTAACCCTTCCCCTGTTCCTCTGTGCCCCACAGGACAGCCTTTCTGTCGGACCCAGCTGATGGCAGCCTGTACATCTTGGGCACCCAGAAACAGCAGGGGTTAATGGTGTGTCTCCTAAAGTGCTTGGGACGGGAGAGGGCCTGGGCTTCTGTTAGCCAGAGCATGAGGAGCCGCATGGTTGGCATCTGCGTGTCCTGTAGAGAAGCTCTGAGTGCGTTCTGGGAAGACTGTACAGAGGGGCCTGTTGAAAGGGAGTGGTGTGGTGGTTTGAACTGTCTGCAGAGCAGGCTGTCAGGCCTGTTGCCCTCAGTACTAGAGTGTGGTTCAAGTGGAGTTTGGAGATGTTTAAAATTTTGATATAATTCCCAAAAAAAGAAAGAAAAATGCAGGGCATCTGCGTGGCTCGGTTGGTTAAGCGTCTGACTTAGGCTCAGGTCATGATCTTGCAGTTTATGGGTTTGAGTCCCTGGAGCCTGCTTTGGATTCTGTGTCTCCCTCTCTCTCACTGCCCCTGCCCCACTTGTGCTCTGTCTCTCTCAAAAATAAATAAACAAAAGAAAGAAAGAGAGAAAGAAAGAAAGATGTAAGAATGGTAAAAAGAAATTCTTTATTCCCTTTACCCAGATTCATCAGTTTTTAACATCTTATTACATTTGCTTTATCATTCTCTCTTAATGGATAGGTGATAGATAGATAGATAGATAGATAGATAGATAGATAACGTATATACACCATTTAATTTTCTTTCTTTAGATTAAAAAAAATTTTTTTAAATATTCCCTATACCCAAGGTGGGGCTCGAACTTACAACCCTGAGATCAAGAGTCACATGCTCCACCAACTGAGCTAGCCAGGCGCCCCTATACAATTTTTTTTTCTGAACTGTTTGTGAATGAGTTGCAGACCTACCTCTTTACTCCTCAAGGAGCACTATGTATTCCTAAGAACTGAGTATAAATGATCAAAAGCAGGACATTTAACATGGATGGGATAGTATTATCCAATCCACAGTCCATAGTAATTTTTCAAGTGTGGCATGGGTGTCCTTTATTGTCTTCCTCATCTGGTATCTGACCCAGAATCACCTGTTGTGTTTGGTCATCATGTCTCTTGGGTGTCCTTTAGTCTGGAACTGATCCTCAGCTTCTCTGAGGCTGTCATGGTCCTTGAAGCACTGAGGTCTCTGCAACTGTTTAGAGGAGGATGTCAGGCTAGATCCATCAGGTGGCATCTTGGAGTGGAGCATGGGATTTTCCACAGTTCGTTAAGAGGCTGTGTAGCAAAGTGGTTAAGTGTGCTGGCTCCAGAAACTGGCCACTTGGGTCCAAGGCCTGGCTCTGCCATTTACCAGCTGTGTGACAGTAGCTGAATTACTTACCATCTCTGGAAATGAAAATTATAATAATTGTACCTAGTGAGTAGGTTGTATGTGTTTTTCTGCTCTTACTCCTTCCTGAAAATTCTTCCTCTCAGAGGCTACCGTTTACCATCCCCGAGCTGGTTCATGCCTCCCCATGTCGAAGCTCTGATGGCGTCTTCTACACGGGTAAGTGTCTCTCCAGCCTGCGGGTCCAGATCAGGCAGGGATGGGGACTTTGTCACAGGGGGTCAGCTGGGCACAGGACAGCAGGCTGCACACCCTGTCCAAGGCCATCGTGAGGGCTGGCAACTTTCTACCTCCACAGGCCGGAAGCAGGATGCCTGGTTTGTCGTGGACCCTGAGTCAGGAGAGACACAGATGACACTGACCACAGAGGGTCCCTCCACCCCCCGCCTCTACATCGGCCGGACACGTGAGTCAGGCCCCGCCTGCTCCCCAAGCTGTGGGCATCCAGCCCCCTCTTTTGTGCTGCCCAGGCCTGGCAATTGGCTATCCAAGTTGAATCCAGGCCAGTCAGTCAACCTGTCAGTCAACAACCATTTCACTGAGTGCTAAACAAGGAGCTGAGGACACAGCAGTAGCCCAGACAGGCTGTGATGCTCACAGACTCTGGCCTCCAGGACGGGTGCCAGATGGTACTCCCTGGGGTTGGTGGGGGAGGACTATCACATGGGTATTCCTGGTAACCCTGCTTCTGGGCACTTGCAGAGTACACGGTCACCATGCATGACCCCAAGTCCCCGGCTCTGCGCTGGAACACCACCTACCGCCGCTACTCAGCACCCCCCATGGATAGCTTGCCTGGGAAATGTGAGTGCCGCCTTTCTCTGGCTCACCTTGGAGCAAGGTCCCCAACTCAGGGAACCCTGAGTGGCATCTACGACCAGGCCCCACCACATTCTGAATGACATACCCTTGATGGATGACCCTAAGTGAACCCCTTAACATCCAGCCTGACCCCCCTGTACCCTGAGCAGTCCTTAACATTCTAACTCCTCCATATTCCCAATGAGCTGAGCCAGGTAACTCTGGATGACTACCCATGTCCTGAGTGACCCTAAGCAACTCTCAAACACTCTGAGGAGTTCCCACAAGTCCTAACTGACCCTCAATGCTGAACGACCCCTGAGAGATGACTCTAAGTGACTTCCTCAAGATTAACCTCTCCATTGATATTATGACTGTCCCACCCAGTTGCCTGAGTGAGCTTACAGGTGTTCCTAAGTGACCCCTCATACTCTGACGTCATCATTTTGCATGAGAACGCAGGCAAGTAACACTGAAACATCACAACTGACACCCCCAGGGCCCCTGACTAATCCCTTCACACTCTAAATGATTCCCAAGTGACCTATATACCTCCAGGCCACCCTGATTGACCTCTCCTGGGTGACATGACATAAATAAGACCATGAATGACTACCCCACATCCTAGTGACCTCTCTAAAGTGACCTGGACTGATTCACACACCTGAGCCACCATTGGATGACCCTGATGGACCCCTCCATTCTACATAGCTCTCTAGTTGACCCTGACTGGTCCCCTGACTGATCAAAGTGACCCAGTGAACCGTGACTGACCTTCCCACATCTTCATAAGTCTCCAGGTGATCTCACCTGACCCCACACACCTGAGTGGCCCTCCTGATGACCTACCTCGGGGCAGCTTCTCCCCCACCCCCCGCCCCAAGATGCTCTGAGATGCCTCACATCTGAACTCCCTGGCCACATCTCCCCACCTGTCTTTCTTGGCAGACATGAGCTACCTGGCATCCTGTGGGATGGGCCTGCTGCTAACTGTGGACCCAGGAAGTGGGACGGTGCTGTGGACACAGGACTTGGGCATGCCTGTGGTGGGAATCTACACCTGGCACCAGGACAGCCTGCATCAGCTGCCCCATCTCACGCTGGCTCGGGACACCCTGCATTTCCTCGCTCTCCGCTGGGGCCACATCCGACTGCCTGCCTCAGGTGCCCAGGGCACGGCTACCTACTTCTCCGCCTTGGACACCCAGCTTCTGTAGGTGCCCATCCCCGGGGACTGGGGAGGGGCCCTCTGGGCAGGTGTGATGTCTAAGCATGATACACTTGTATAGCTGAACTAGGGGCCCAAATATTTCAAACTGGTTATTTACCAAACTGATTGGCAAATAACCAGTGCTTAGCACCAACCCCCACCCAAGTGCCCCCAGGACCTTCTGGATAGCCCTGCTACTCAGCAACTTCTAGGGTAAAATCTAGCCTAGAGGGGCCTTCAGGTCTCCACTGCAGTGTATGGATGGAGCCTATTCTGCTCGGTAGGTGCTCTGCCTGAATTGTTAAAGACTAACTACTATCCTTACTTACAGTACTGAATACCCTAGAATCTCCAACTTAGGAAAAAAAAAACTGGTAAAATCAGGGATTATCTATTCATTCAGTTCATTACCTATTCATTCAGTTCATTACACAAATACTAATTGGGCACTTACTGTGTACCTATCACTGGTTAGACTCTGGAACAATAATACAGCCAGTGTTCCCACCTACAGAAATCTGAGTCTAGTGGGGGAGACAAGTGTGTAAGTGGGCAGTTATAAAAGAGTATGATAGAGAATAATATAAGAGAAGTATAGATTTGCCATGGGAATATACAGGAAAGGTACCTAAATTGAGACCAGGGACAAGAGGCAGTCATGGAAAGCTTCCTGGAGGAAAAGACATCTAAATTGAAAACTGAAGGATGAATAGAAAAAAGAAAGAGAGAGAGAGAGAGAGAGAGAGAGAACATGGAGCCAGGGAACAGAGATTAAATAAACCTGGAGTATAGATCTGAGCAGTGAGTAAGGTCTGAGGGTGTTAAGCAGGGATCTGGTAGGATCATTTAAAAGGTGTGGACATTTTCCCCCAAGGCTAAGGAAAAAATCATTGGAGGGTTTTAAGCAAAGAAGTCATTTGATCATCTTTTCATTTTAGAAAGACAACTCTGGCTTCAGTGTGAAGAATATCTTAGAGACATATAGTGAGGAAGGGCACACGTATAGAATATTGTGTTAGTTCAGGCATGGACTAGGATGGCAACACTAGAGATGGAAATAAGTGAAAAGTAAGAGATATGAAGAGGGAAAAACAGTAAGAATTTGGTGATCAGGGAGTTTGGTGATTGTGAGCAAGGAGTCAAGGGTCATGGTCAGGTTTCTAGAAGCACATGGGTGCTGCTGTTTTCAGAGGTAGGGAGCTCTAGAGGAAGAAGGGGATGAGGAGGAGGAGGTATGGAACGAAGTGACAAGTTCAGATTTAGAGAACTGAGCTCTTGAAAGAGGTCTATGCTAGATACAGATTTAGAAACCATGACTATAGAGCTTGTATCAGTTAGCTTTTGCTGCATAACAAAGCACTCCCAAAGCTTAGAGCTTAAAAACAATGAACATTTATTATTTTTCAAGATTCTGTGGGTCAACTGAGTGGTTTTCTGATCTGGGCTATCCTAGTTAATATCTGCAGTCAGCAGGTGGTTTGGCTGAGTCTGGATAGTTTTGGTTGGCCTCTCTCACCTGTATCATAGTTAGTGGGTTGTTTGGCCTAGGTGGTGTCAAAGGAGGTCTCTCATGCCCCAGATGGCTAGCCTGGGTTTCCTCACATGGCGGTCTCAGGGTTCCAGAGAACAACATGGGAAGACAAGCCCCAAAGCACAAACACTTCTCAAGCCTCTGCTTGTGTTACATTTGTTCTTGTCTCCTTGTCCAAAGCAAGTCACATAGCTAAGCCCATAGTCTATGTGGGAGAGGACAGTACCAAGACACCAGTTCAGTGGTAACTGAAATGACTTATCATCAACACTCATGCTTCTCCTCTTTTTCTTGTCCCTCATTAGGATGACACTGTATGTGGGGAAAGACGAAGCTGGCTTCTATGTTTCTAAAGCGCTGGTTCACACAGGGGTGGCCCTAGTGGTGAGAAGGGGTCTCTGATGGGCTGGAAGGAGAGGATGCAGCAGGAGAGGAGTGCCCCCACTCATGACTCTCTATCTTCTGCCATAGCCTCGTGGACTGACCCTGGCCCCTATGGATGGCCCAACCACAGATGAAGTGACACTCCAAGTCTCAGGGGAGCGAGAGGGCTCACCTAGCACCGCTGTCAGATACCCCTCAGGCAGCGTGGCCCTCCCTAGCCAGTGGCTGCTCATTGGTGAGATTCTCCTGGCTCAGGTTTGGAGTAGATGAAGGATCTATGAACCCAGCTCCTGAGCTGGAAGGCTGAGGTCACCTTCAGCAAGCTGACTTTTGCTCTGCCTCTTAGGACACCATGAGCTACCCCCAGTTCTACATACAACAATGCTGAGGGTACATCCTACCGCAAGGAGTGGCACTGTTGAGAACAGACTCTCAGAGAGCATGCAGACCCCAGCCCTCTTCCCGGAGGTCAGTGCTAGCAGGGCAGAGGGCATGAGAGGGGGGACTTGGCAGGTTGGGAGGGCAGCTGTTGGACCTTTTCCTCAGGCTTCTAGGAATAGCATTCGGGGGGGGGGGGCGGTCAATTGATCCCACGCAATTTCCTGGAAGAAAAACATACACATATGGTGTTATTGCCAGAAATGTATAAGAAGTTTCAAAGGATATTGGTTATCTAAATTGTAAAATATGGATCACAGTTTTAATTATTCCTCAGTGTAAAAATTACAAAATATTTATCAAGTGAGAAAATGTAAACAGAAAAACTATAAAAGCATGTTCCCTTGGAAGAGGGTTGGGCAAGAATCACTAGTACTTCAAGGTTAGAACAGTCATGACCTGGAGCAGTAATTTTCAAGTTCTGGTTGCTAATCAGAATCACATGGGAGCTTGCTCAAACCCCACTGAATTAGAATCTTTGGATATGGATATCTGAATTTTTGGTGATTCCCCAAGACTATCTGTATTTTTTAGTGATGTCCCAGGAGACGGTGGTATTCAGCTGGGTTCTGAAGACCACACTCCTGGGACACAATGATGTTTCAGCACCACGGAGAGCACCATGTTTCCCACCATGTAGACTAATCACTCACTGCCCCTTCAGCTAAGCCCAGCAGCCCTGTCCTGGGTGATGGAGAAGGGCTGGGGGTTCCACAGTGGATGAGTGTGCTAAGAGTGTTCCTTTGTCCTCAGCTCCTGAGCCTGAGCCATGAGAAACCTTGGAACCTGGAGCTGCATCCTGAAGAGAAAACCCCAGACTTGTGTCTAGGGCTGGGACCCCAAGACCTGTTGACAGCTAGCCTCACTGCTGTCCTCCTGGGAGGGTGGATTATCTTCCTAATGAGGCAGGTAAGCCCATTGCTCATGACCTGAGGTACGTCTTAGAGTCTTCCTAGAGGGAATTCTTCCCCTTTTCTCCAAGACTACTCAGCAGCTGTCTTCCTCACCCAACTCTGATTCTGCCCCCTGCCTTCCTCCCAGCAGCTCCCCAAGCCCTTGCTACTGTGTTTTATATGTTCATGGTCCCATGCCAGGCTGTCTCAGGCACTGCCGCTGGGCTCCTCCAGGGGCAGGGCCTGGCCAAGGCTGATCCCTCTTCGGCCCCGTATGTCAGCAGCAACAGCTGGTGAAGAAGCAGCAGCTGATGGAGAAACAGCAGGAGGCCCTCCTGGCACCGACAGATCCTCCTCACATCACAAAGAGTGCTCAGTCCCAGCCATCAGGGGCCACCCCACAGGGCCAGAAGAGCCTTCAGAGCCCCTCAGAGCAAGCCCAGGCAGTCGAAGACCCAGAAGGTGAGCTTAAGTGAACAATAAAGGGCAGAGTCAGGGACAGAGAAAAGAGGGTGCAGATTTAGTTGGTTTATTAGAAGTCATTATAGTATGGTGGTTAAGCCCAAGTGAGTTAATGAGAGAATATTTCCAAGCCAGCCTTCTATGTAGTTAAGCACTGTAGAAATACCTGTCATGATTTTTTATCATTATTTTCAAGGACGCTGGGTGCACGTAAAACTGGGTATAGACCTAACTCCACTATTTGTTACCTTTGACAGGTTGCTTTCTTTCCTCCTCTGAGTTTTGATTTTCTCATCTGTCGAATGGAAAAAAATAACACCCAAATCATTGCGAGAGGCTACCAGCATCATTATGATTGAATCATTCCTAGGTGATATTAACAACGTTTGGGTTAGTCTGACATCATATTTTGTAACAGTAATAGTCAATTACCTAGGTTTCATTTTGTTCTTTTTTCTTTCTTTAGGATTTTTAATTTTTAAGTATTTTTTAAAGGTGTGAACCAGTATTTTTATTTTTATATATATATATTTTTTTAAATGTTTTATTTATTTCTAGGAGAGAGAGAGACAGCGTGAGCAGGGGAGGGTCAGAGAGAGAGGGAGTCACAGACTGAAACAGGCTCCAGGCTCCGAGCTGGCAGTCAGCACAGAGCCCGACGCGGGGCTTGAACCCACGAACCGCGAGATCATGACCCAAGCGAAAGTCGGACGCTTAACCGACTAAGCCACCCAGGCGCCCCTATTTTTATATTTTTTAATGTTTATTATTTCTGTGCTTGAAAGAGCACAAGCAGGAGATGGGCAGAGAGAGGGAGACAGAGGATCCAACGGCAGAGAGCCTGATGCCGTGCTTGAACTCACAAACCATGAGATCATGACTTGAGCTGAAGTATGACACTTAACTAAGTGACTGAGCCACCCAGGCGCCCCCTAGGACTTTTTATTTTTAAACACTTCTCTTCTCTTTTGTCTATTTAATTTCAAACTGGTATCTGTGCGATGTCCCAAGGGGGACTCCACGTGCTTTTGTTGGGCAATCTGGGCTATTTCTCCTGCTTCTTTGGGTCTGGGCTGGACTGGCCTTCGGTGCCTAGCATGAGCTGCTGCCAGCACCTCCTGATCACAGCCCAAACCCCCATCTCACTCCATGGAGCCACACTGCTGGCCCCTTAACTCCAGATGAAGCCCACCCCACACTTGGCCTGATGCTTCGGTGCTGCTCCCAGCACCCACCCCTGTGTTCACCCTGCCTCTGCTGAGACAGAACCGCGCCCCTTCCTGAGGGTCTATTCTGTCAGAAGGTGCTCACGGCAAAGTTGCCTGAGCCTTGAGGGGTTACTGTTCTTGTCACTTCACTGGCTCTGGAGGGTCCACATAATACTCACCCACTGCCCCCAGAATCACTCATCTCCTCGGGTCTTCGGACTCAAGCTGAGTCTTTCCCCAGACAGACCAGACTCCATCTTTTCCCAGAATGGTTCTCACCAAAGGGCCCTGTGGTTCTTCCCATTGTCCTTCATTAGCCCCTCATAACCACAGTCTGTCAGACCCCAGCAACCCTGTCCCTGCCTTCTGAGCTGCCAGAAATGGGCCTGCCCTTACCTGTGCTTCTAGGCCCTGAGACCATCACTCTCGAGAGTCCAGGGTCTTCAAATTTAGGTTACTGCCCGCATTTTGCCAAGAGAGGAGAGTGAATTTTTACCAAAATAATCCAGAGCAATACTGAGGGACAGCTTGGTACCCTTCTCACTGATCCTTATGCTAATTTTCATTTGCTTTTCTTGGAGCTAATTGCAGAGGCTAGAGCGGGCAGCTCTGAGTAGAGTGTTCTCAGGGCTCTTGGGGAGCCATATACATTGAAATGTATGAATGGTGTCTCTTGGAGCTGAGCAGGGCATAGCCATGCCTGGGTCACTAACTTTTGCAAGCTACCCAAAGGATAGAGTGTAACTGTCCAAGTCTACCCTTGGAGTGTAGACTAAGTTACACTTAGAGTGTAACTGTCCAAGTCAGCCCTCTGCTTGCCTGAGCCGACTTCATCCTTCTTAACAGGAAACCAAGGCATTCCAGGGGCTCCCTGCCACTCTAGAACTAACTCTGGGATGGCTTAGCATGGGAATGCTCACTGCTGCCCCCTCCCGTGGGGGGTATCTCTCCTGGAACTGCACTCAGCCTCACCATTCTGCCAGCTGTTTGAAGCCAATTCCTCAGTGAAAAGGGTTTATTATAACTGGCAAAGGGAGGAGTGGGGGCGGGGGGGGGGATTTCTAGCAGAGGAAGTAAAGAAATTAATCTGGGCAGCAACCCCTGGAAGGGAGAATGATAAAGAGGATAATCTAGCAGCCCATACCCCCGCCCTTCTCCCACACCTTCATTTAATCCACAGTAATGTTGGGTGCGATCATCAACAGGAGTCCCACTTTACACATGAGAAAACCAAGGGCATAGGGGTTGAGTAACTTGCCAAGGACCACAAAGAGGAAGTGGCAGTCCCAGGCTGAGCCTGGAGGGTGGGATTCCAGAGGAGTGGGAGGGATGAGCAGAGGGGAGGCTGTGGGCAGCTAGCAGAGACTCCCTGAGACTCTGTCATCTTCCCTAGCCGAGCAGCTCACGGTGGTGGGCAAGATTTCCTTCAACCCCAAGGACGTGCTGGGCCGCGGGGCAGGCGGGACATTCGTTTTCCGGTGAGTGGCAGCCAGGAGCCGGGCTGGAGGCGTGGCTCTTGCCACACTTTTGGCCACTGTCCCTCCGGGAGCCATTCTTTCCCAAGGCTCCCCGAGGTGGGTGCAGGTGGGAGCCTTTTCCTTCGTCTTCCCTCTCCGAATCTCCCAGAGGCCACTTGGAGGGGCGGGCCGTGGCTGTCAAGCGGCTGCTCCGTGAGTGCTTCGGCCTGGTCCGGAGGGAGGTCCAGCTGCTGCAGGAGTCAGACAGGCACCCCAATGTGCTCCGCTACTTTTGTACGGAGCGGGGACCTCAGTTCCACTACATCGCCCTGGAGCTCTGCCAGGCCTCCTTGCAGGAGGTGAGCCAGAGCTCGGAGGGGACGTGGGGTGTTGGTGGGGTCCCGGGTTGCAGAGTGACGCTCTGTCCCTCACCTCCTCAGTACGTGGAAAACCCTGAGCTGGAGCGCTGGGGCCTGGAGCCCCAGGAGGCGCTGCAGCAGCTGACGTCAGGCCTGGCCCACCTGCATTCCCTGCACATCGGTACGCCCCGCCCCCACCTTCCGTCCCTGGCCTGGGCCCCGCCCCCACCCTTGGCTCCGCCTTCCCCACCGCCTCTCTCAGCTCTGCCCACCTCTGCTCTGTGCTCAGTGCACCGGGACCTGAAGCCCTCCAACGTCCTCATCGCCGGGCCTGACAGCCCTGAGGGCAGAGGCCGGGTGGTGCTCTCAGACTTTGGCCTCTGCAAAAAGCTGCCTGCCGGCCGCTGCAGCTTCAGCCTCCGCTCGGGCATCCCTGGCACGGAAGGCTGGATGGCACCGGAGCTCCTACAGCTTCTACCCCAAGACAGCCCTGTGAGTGAGTCCTCCTGCCGCACCCCAGGGCGCGGGGCTCCCTGCCGGCCGCATGCCTCTTCGGATGGGATGTGGCCAAGCCTTTATCAACCTCTGTAAAGTGGGTACAGTTCCATCCCTAGAGGAACTGTTCTCAACCAGGGACTATTTCACTGCCCAGGGAACATTGGGCACTGTTTGGAGACCTTCTTGGTCGTCACACCTGGCAATGGAATCAGAACTTGCTACTGGATTGGGTGGGTTAGAGGCCTAAACACCCTACAATGCACAGAACAGCTCCCCACAACAATTATCCGCCCGCAGGTGTCAGTAGTACTAGTGTTGAGAAATCCTGAGCTGGAAAAAGGTTTTCAGTCCACACTGTGCTGCATAATCGCTGGGGGACTCTAAAAAGCCAGATGCCCAGGCCCCACACACTGTGATTCTGACCTGATTAGCCTAGAGTAGGGCCCAACTGGTTCCAACGCATAGCCGGGGAGGGCCACTGGTGCCAAGGGCTTGGGGAGCACCGAAGGAGCAAATAGAGTTGAAGCCCAGAGCAGTGTCTGACCCCCAGAGACGCTTGAGTCTGAGACCCCAGGATTTTTGGATTTTTGAGCTGTCAGGGTGCAAATGGAAGATGAAGTCATGCACACAGGCGGGAGTTAACAGGAACGGTCAGGCACTAGGCAAAGCCACACCTGAGTTGAGAGAAAGCAGGTGGGCACCTGGCCACCAAAGGAACTGATGTTACGAGCCTGTACAGATTTATTTTATTAGTGGCCAGTATTTTAACTTTTGGGAAATTCCACATTATAATCTGGATTTTGGAATCCTCTTGGAAATCAAAACTCAGTCTCCAGGGAGAGTCCCCTGGAGGCAAGCAGCTGGAGCTAAGTCCAGCTGTCACCTCTGGGAGGGCCGGTGCCACTTCGTTGCCTCGTGCCTGGCCAGCTTCGCTCACTGCTGTTACCTGCCAGACCTGGAGGAACACAGCTTGGTCACCTGCGCTAGTGGCTCAGTGGCACAAAGATTTTGGATGCAGACCATGGGCCCCTTCCAAGGGTGCAGAGGGGAGGAGATCCCGGGCCAAGGAAATGGCACCCAGGAAGCACCCTGGAATTCTAGTCTGAACCAAAGCCCTGGCTACTGTGTCAACCCATGGGAGAATCGAACCAGGCAGGCTTCCTGGAAGCAGCGACTGCTTCCTGAGGTCTGTCTCTCTGCCCCCAGACAAGCGCAGTAGACATCTTCTCTGCAGGCTGCGTGTTCTACTACGTGCTTTCTGGCGGCAGCCACCCTTTCGGAGAGAGTCTTTACCGCCAGGCAAACATCCTTGCAGCGGCTCCCAGTCTGGCTCACCTGGAGGAAGAGACCCACGGTGAGGGGTCTAGACCTGGCAGAGAAGGGAGGAAGCAGAGCATGGGGCTGGCCAGGACTGAAGCCATCCCTCGTTTGTCCCTGTTACAGACAAGGTGGTTGCCCGGAACCTGGTTGAGGCCATGCTGAGCCCCCTGCCGCAGGCCCGCCCCTCTGCTCACCAAGTGCTCACCCACCCCTTCTTTTGGAGCAGAGCCAAGCAGCTCCAGTTCTTCCAGGTCAGAGGGAAAGCTTGGGAACGGTCCCAGAAAGTCCCAAGTCTGGGTCTTGAGTGATAAGGGGAGGGGCAGAGTGGCTGGGGAAAGAGTGGCCTGTTCCGGGCACCCCAGCTCCTCCTCTAAACCAAGCTCGGAGCTAGAAGCTGCCGTGCTGACACCCCAGTCTGCCCCCTACCAGACTCCCCAGCCCCAGCTACTACTACTACGAGCCTCAGCTCGTACTGTGTACGAGACACGCCCCATGCCTAGTTGTCACTCGTGCTACACTGGTGCCCAGATAGCCCACCCCATTTGTGGGACCTTGAGCAAGGGACTTTGTGCCTTGGAGCCTGTTTGCTCATCTGTAAAATGGGGACAACAGTACCTACCTCAAAGGCTGGTGAAGCCCTGGCAGGTAACACGGAGACATGGCACAGAGAAGCTCTACTCAAGGGGCTTCAATCCTTACCCTAAACCAAGAAGTGTTTGCTGACTTGCTCCCCCAAGCCATAGGGCACTGCTGGCTTTGTGGCCTCTGAAACTGGTCACAAGGCTCAGGAGCTCTATGGGGTCCTAGGATGTCAGTGACTGGCTGGAGAAGGAGCCTGAGCAGGGGCCCCTGGTGATGGCGCTGGAGGCAGGGGGCCTCGCGGTGGTCCGGTGCAACTGGCACACGCACATCTCCGTGCCGCTGCAGACAGGTAGAGGCCGGGCTCGGCCCAGGGTGGGTCCGGGTGGCGGAGGGGTCTGCTGGGGGCAGCTTTGCCAAGGAGTTTCCTGCCCACAGATCTGAGAAGGTTCCGGACGTACAAGGGGACATCAGTGCGAGACCTGCTCCGTGCGATGAGGAACAAGGTGTGCTCTAGGGTTTGAGGGGGGCCTGGGTGGCGGGGCAGTCTGGTCACGGCTGAGCAGCGGCTCTCTGCTCTAACTCCCTCCAGAAGCACCACTACAGGGAGCTCCCGGCTGAGGTACGGCAGGCGCTAGGCTGCGTCCCGGACAGTTTTGTCCAGTACTTCACAACCCGCTTCCCGCAGCTGCTGCTCCACACGTATGGGGCCATGAGGAGCTGTGCCTCCGAAAGCCTCTTCCTGCCCTACTACCCGCCCGCCTCGAGGCCCAGGGAGCCGTGCCCAGGGGCTGCCGCGAGCTGAGGTCACTGACAAGGAGTTGAGCCTGTGGCTGAGGCTGGCCTCAGCAGCGAAAGAGACAGACAGAGACTTGGCAGCCTGGGGCTTCTGGAGCAAAGATGTGCCCAGAGCCCAGGCACCCCTCAGGGACTACAAGAAGAAAAAGAAGATTCACGTGTTTAATGTATATAAAGGCAAGGAAAGGACAGTCCCGGATTCTAGAGCGATATTCTGTACAATTCACATGGCGGGGTTGAGAGGGAAGGGGAAGAGGTCACAGAACCCACACCCGAACATGTACAAAAATAATTTACATGGCAACACCCGCCAGCAAGGATGATGTAGCTCTCCCCAGCCCCCAGGGCCGGGGGGCACATTCTAGAAAACAGCACCATGGGAGCTAACCAGTACGGGCCGAGGTGCTGTTGGGGGTGGGGAAGGGCACCAGTCCGGAGGGGAGGAAGGCCTGGGAGGAAGGCCTAGGAGGAGGCCTTGAGACGGTTGGTGGCTGAGCGGGAGCTTAGGAGCTTGTCCACCATGGTGCGGGCGTAGCGCAGCCGGCTGGCCAGCTCCTTGGAGCAGCCATACTCCTCCAGCAGGCTCAGGCGGTATGTGCGGAAGTCCCGCTTCTCGTCGATGTAGGTCACAGCTGCCATCAGCGGGCACAGGATGAGTTTGGTGTGGTCCTAGGAGGCAAAGGAGGGCAGAGAGACGGAAGGGGAGTTATGGGCAGACTGAAGACCCCAGCTGCTAGTGTGTGTTGGGGAGTGGAGGGGAGACATTTCGGCTGATGAGGGGTTCCCATTCCCCCACCCCCTCTCTTCCTACTGCCTGATGCCAAGGACGGGTCCCACACCGGCCCCTCCCCACCCAACCCCGGGGGCCTGCTGCCAGGCAAAGGCAGCCTGCCCAACTCTTCCCCACGCCGGTTCACCTGGAAGAAGTTGATCTGCACAGAGCCGTTGCTGAGGTGCAGGATGATGGCGCTGCGGGTGCGAAACCAGGTGCGCAGGTAGGGTAACCGGGCGAGCTCATCGCCTTCCCGGGGCGTGATATTGGCGCCTGCCTTCAGCAAGTGTTCGCTCATGTAGTTCCGGAAGTACTTCAGGAGGGTGATCTGGTTGGAAGAGGAGGGAGGGAGGCCAGAGTTGGAGCCTGATCCCTGGCAAGTGCCTGCCTCCCGACGACCCAAGGCCACAGGGACCAGCCAGCTCTTACCTTCTTCATCAAGGAGTTGGGGTGGGAGCTCACGGTGAGGTAGGACTCTGTGCCATCACGCTCTATGTACTGCAGGCTGTCGCCGTCATTGTAGAGGATCAGGCGTGTTGAGTCGTTGAAGAGTACCCCCACACTGTTGTCACACAGCTGGTACCCTGGTAGGTGGAGAGGGGCTTCAGGATGGGGCAGTAGGGGGCGGGGGGCACTGGAGGTGGAAATGGGACAAGAAGACCTGGGAGCTACACAAGGCAAGAGCCTGGAACAGCTCAAAGAGTCACTTGGCCGTATCTGAGCCACCCACCCATTCTGGAAGCAACCTACCAAGGCCGTACTTGTCTGAATAGTCCACCCATTTGCTGACCCAGAAGATGGGGATGCAGGCAGGATCCTCAGCCTCCTCTGTGACAGAAGCAGACAGATGGTTGGTCAGGACCAGCCTCTTCCCCTCCAGTCCACTCAGGTGGCCCACACCAGGGAGGGCTGCTGGGCACCCTGCCCCGGCTCCGTCAAGAGGCCTGGGACCCAGAGAAGAGCCAAGCAGGGCTGTGTCACCACCAAGCCCTGGCAAGAAGCAGGACAGACAAGTCCCAGTGCAGAGCACCCTGTCCCATTCATTCGGTCAGTCAGTCCATCCACTGATCAAAGGCCTACCGTGTGCCAGGCACTGTTGCAGGTACAGTGAGCAATGGCCTAAAACCCAGGCTTCACGGAGCTTGTGTTCTTGTTATAAGGACAGAGGCTGAGCAGCGTAAATATGGACAAGATCTCTAAGTTACTTCTATCATGGTGAGAGTCAGTGGCCGATGGATTAGTGAATTTTCTGGTCTGAATGATTAAAAAATTGTGAGACAATACACAATTCCAAATATGTCAAAATGTTATGTTCGGTGCATGCAATAATCCCCTATTTAAACGCAAGAAACAAATACAGAAATGAAGAATTATGGAGAAATCCACAGCAGCTGAGGGGAAAGACAAGTGCTAGGAGTGGGGGCTGGAAATGCTCATGGAGGGGACACACTGGGGCAGCCATTGGGAGGAGGGGAGTGTTAGCCATGCACAGATGTGGAGGAAGTACATTACAGAAGGGAGCAGTATGAGCAAGAGCCCCGAGGCTCCTGAAGATGAGGCAGGAGTCCACTGAACAGCAGAAGCAGCATGTGCAGATGTATAAAGGCAGCACGCTGGGGTGCCGGAAGATGGGGCACTTGTGGAGACAGAACAAATGAATCAGGAAAAGAAAGGAGGGGACTTGAATGCCAGGCTAACCCATTTGGATTTTAATCTACAGAAAATGAGGGAACTAAAGGTATTATGGTGACCGGGGCCTGGATAAGCCACTGACCCTCTGCAGCTGAGACTTCCCTGGCCTCTCCAGATGCCTAGGCACCCGCAACCCCAGGTTCCAGCAGTGCCCACCTTGCCTCACCAGGCCCCGCTCTGAGGGCTTGGAGGCATTGACGCTGTGTAGCTGTTGCAGCATGTCGCCCAGGTGGCAGTCAACCGCCTCGTTGGTCTCCCGGACCACTGGTTCCTCTTTCTCCCGGGGCCGCTCGGGCATGGGGTTCTCCATGCCTGGGAAGAAGATGACACACAGTGATTAGCTGGGTGCAAAGGCAGCGGAGTGGGAGGGGCATGGGACCGTCTGCCAGAGCTGGTATCCTCCCCAGAGAAAATCATTTTAGCTGCCATTGCTTTGGGTAAACTGAGTCAGTGTGGGATTAGAGAGCAGCAGCTGCCATGCTCATGTGACAGAAACATGGTGCTCACACCTTCAGGTCAAGGTAAGCCCTTGAGGAAGGTTTCACGGCCACACACAGCCACTGAGCTTCAGATGCTCAAGCCTCTGCCCCAAAGCTGGGCATTTGATAGAAACGAGATTTTTTTCTACCCCTAAATTTTATATAGATGTCAAAAGAGTCTGAAAAGATACACTTGCGGAGATTTTTCTCAGAGGTTCTATTTGAGTGGTAGAAACCTGGATGATTTTTATTGTCTTTATGCTCAAGTGTTTCTTTCCCCACCAACACATGGTAGTTCTTGTAGAATATGGCATTTATCTTATAATATTTTTAAGATCAGAGTTTTCAATTAAAAAAAACTATGCTATACTAAGAACTTAAATGTGAAAATAATATACTTGGGGTGTGCTTTAAAAACCCTAGCAAAAAAGGGGGAGAAGGTGGAAACAGATCAAAATAAGTATAGGCAAATGTTGCTAACGACTCAAAATGGATGATGCATACATGGGGATTCTAATAATTAATTAGATTAGTTAATTCTCTCTACTTTTGAGGAAGTTTGAAAATTTCCAGGAAAATATGTTAAAAAAAAAAACCTTTAATGTTCAAACTCAAAAAGAAAAAAAAAGAAAAAAGAGCAATCTTTAAAATAGCAATATTACAGGGTACCTGGGTGGCTCAGTTGGTTAAGCATCTGACTTCAGCGCAGGTCATGATCTCATAGTTTGTGAGTTCAAGCCCTGCATCAGGCTCTGTGCTGACAGCTCGAAGCCTAGAGCCTGCTTCAGATTCTGTCTCTCTCTCTCTCAAAAATAAATAAACATGGGGCGCCTGGGTGGCTTAGTCGGTTAAGCATCCGACTTTCGCTTAGGTCATGATCTCGCGGTTCGTGGGTTTGAGCCCCGCATTGGGCTCTGTGCTGACAGCCAGCTCAGAGCCTGGAGCCTATTTCAGAGTCTGTGTCTCCCTCTCTCTCCGACCCTCCCCTGGTCACGCTGTCTCTCTCTCTCCTAGAAATAAATAAAAATATTTAAAATAAATAAATAAATAAACAAAAAAATAAAAAATAAAATAGCAATATTACATTATAGCCCAAAAGAATAAATCCATGGGTGTACACTGGTATAAATGACCAAATACATAAATGAGAGAGAAGCGACAGCTCTTCCTTATAGAAGAATTCCCATGAATTAATTTAGAAGGAGTAGGGAAGAGAATTTGCATTAGAATACCTCCGTAGCAACTGCTCCAGGCCAGATGCATAGATTTACCTAGGATGCTAACATCATTGGGCAAAAGTTTCAGGAGAAATAGGGTCTTCTCAAAGTAGCTCGGCAAGTTATTTATTCATTACAAAGGGAAAACCTGTAGCTCTGCAGTGGAAAAATCCATCAGGCACTACCCTAACCAAGTGACCAAGATTAACATCACCAACAAAAAGAAATGGCAAAAACAAAAAAAGAAATCCTTAACAGTATTAGATTATGACAGAAACAAATTAATTTATGTTAAATTGGTGCAATATTAAATTGGTGCTATATCCACACAGAGGGAAAAAAAAAAACATTTCAAATGACCTTTTTAAAAACATTATATAGGGGCGCCTGAGTGGCTCAGTCGGTTTGGCTCAGGACATAATCTTGTGGTTCGTGGGCTCGAGCCCCACGTCGGGCTCTGTGCTGACAACTAGCTCAGAGCCTGGAGCCTGCTTCTGATTCCGTGTCTCCCTCTCTCCCTCTCAAAAAAAATAACATTAAAAAAAAAACCCATTATATATCCTTAGTGAAATATTCTAAGGACGAATGGAGGTTCAAGAAATCATTTAATAAGAGGAACTTGTGTATAGATGCTGAAAAAGCTATGTTTATTAGTGTGAGGAAACCAGAGGGTCAGTTGAAAAGAAATACAAGAATAAAATAAAATCATGGGGCACCTGGGTGGCTCAGTTTGTTAAGCATCCGACTTCAGCTCATGATCTTGTGGTTCATGAGTTGGAGGGAGCCCTGCTTCGGGCTCTGTGCTGATGGCTCAGAGCCTGAAGCCTGATATGGATTCTGGGTCTCCCTCTCTCTCTCTGCCCCTCCCCCATTTATGCTCTGTCTCTCTCTCTCTCAAAAATAAACATTAAAATTTTTTCAAAAAAAAAAAAATAAAAATAAAATCAAAGAAGTAAAAGTCATATAATATTGTATTTGAATTGGACACTTCTAAATTATAAAAAGAAAAAAAAAGTAGTAACTCCACAGCTGACAAGATTTTATCAATGTTAAATTTCTTGAACTTGCTAATGGTGTCATATGCTGTGGTTATGTGAATGAATCTTTGTTTTTAGGAAATACAGAAGTATTAAGTGGTAAAGGACAGGACATATACAACTTACTCTCAAGTGGTTGGGAGAAAAAAGTGGATACACACACTCATACAAAAGCATATGTAACTTTACGTATATTAAAAAAAAGAGGTAAAGTAAATGTAGAAAAATGTTAATTGGTAGAGAAAAGGAATTATAAGATACAGGAGCTTCTGTCTATTTGTCTGCCTTTTCATAAGTTCGAAATAATACCAAAATAATGTGGTGAAAAAAATGTGACTCAGAAATAGCAGTACAAACTCCAGATTTCCCCCCAAAAGTATGCACTTCCTCATTTTGTCCTTTGAAGAGAAATAGACATGATGACAACACAAGCAAGGCATGTGGTTTTATAAAAAAAAAAAAAAAAAAAAGTGGCTGTCCTTTAAGAAAAAATTTCTTAACATTTATTTTTTTGAGAGACAGAGTGAGTGGGGGAGGGGCAGAGAGGAAGGGAGACACAGAATCCAAAGCAGGCTCCAGGCTCTGAGCTGTCAGCACAGAGCCTGACATGGGGCATGAACTCACAAACTCAGATCATGACCTGAGCCAAAGGCGGAGGCTTAACCGACTGAGCCACCTAGGTGCCCCTAAAAAGTGGCTATCCTTTTAAAGAGAGGCCTACTGAACTTATGGGAGTAAAATGGCAAGACATCTGGGATTCACTTCAAAAATATTTCAAAGAAACAAAAATGGAACAGTTAAGCAAATGTGACAAAAATTTTGCTAACTGTTGAATGTGGGCCAGGTGGGGTGGGGGAGGAAGGGTGGGGGTCCACTGCATTATGCCCTACATGTATATTTGGAATTTTTCATATTTTTTCGATGAACCATGAAAGAGAGATGTTAGGAATTTTTAAAAGAAGTTTTTTGGGCATGGCATTCAGTCCACTCTCCTCTTTTTGGGCACAACAGGTCTGGTCCAGGCATGGTAAGGTCTGTCTTTCTTGCTAGGGCCCGACCAGGGGAACACACATCTGAAGCCTAGGCTCTCTCTGGGGGTCTGCTGTCTACACAGACCCTTCTTTTACCTTTATTGAGGACTGTGAGAGGCTTCCGGTTGCTGGGGTCCAGACTACTGGGAGCGATTGAAAACCGCGGTGCAATGGTGAGGCAGGTGATGGGGAGCCGGGCGGGGATATAGCCGGAAGTAAAAAACTCATCATTGAGCAGCTCGTGAATGGTTGGGCGGGCAGTAGGATCTGTCTGAAGCATCTTCTGGATGAGGGAGGCGGCCACGGGGTTGATGTGCTGGAGCAGAGATGGAGAGCTGTAAGCAGGAGGTGATGGGGGACCCAAGGGCAGCACTGCCACAAAGGAACCATGGCCCCTGGCCCACATAAGCATGTTCGGTGGTCATAAATCTTCCAGGTGCTCCACTATTGGCTTTGCTGAGTTGACAACTGTCCAGAATGATCACTTTTCCTTCCTTTTGAGACTCAATATTAATCTGATTTCCTCTGAATTTTTTTCTCGCATAATTTAAATTGCTCACCAGTAGAGTAGTGCTTGAGAATGTAGGCTGTGAGGTCATAAAGACCCGATTTAAGTCCCTGTTCTGTCCCTAATGCCAGCTGGGACAAGTAACCTGACTTTCTAGGGCCTTTGATTCTTCATCTGGAAAATGAGAGGACATGGTACCGAGCCTGGAGCCCTGCAGCGTTCAATGGGAGATAACCCAGCACAGGTCAAATGCATAGTGACAGTCTAGCACTAGCTGTGCACTTACTATGTGCCAGGACAGTGTTCCAAGCACATCGTGTATATTAGCTTGTTACCCTTCACAAAAACAAGGGGTGGCAGTCTCTATTACCATCTCTCTTTTGCAGATGAGGAAAGAATACATACCTACTGAGTGGGAAGCCAGCACTAAGGTAGTCTCACTCACCCATTCTGAACCCTCTGAACCCTCCAGGATCTGCCCATCTGACAGTTAATGATCCTTTGTGACAGATTTCCCGTCTGTCCTTATGGAGACGGGGCTCTTGATTTCACATGAGTCAGGGATCTCAAACTGGAAAGCAGCCACAAGTCAGGCTTCTGCAGAAACAGGCTATTCCTTTCAACGCGCTGACGGCAGTGGTTGTGAAAACGCACACCACTCTGAACCACAGTGGTTCAGGGTTCTGTGAGCACTTACTGTCTACAAGGTGCTCTGCGAGCGACTCCAGAGGTAGTGACTCCACTTCATAAATGGGAAACTGGAGGTCAACAGATTCAGATTTGCCCACTGTGATCTGGCTGCTACGTGGCAGAGACCAGTCAAATCGAGAAAGTCCACTACCAAAGCTGAAGTGGCCTTTCTACATCTGCCTCCTGCTGTTCTCCAGGCCCCCTTTTCTTGCTCTTTACACATTTTGGGTTATATACCCAACCTTTGAGAATCTACAGATCCTTTCCCCTTACAATAAATGCTTTTGTGCCCATCTGTCAAGTTCCGTAATTTCTGTGTAAAAACACAAATCCACTAAAGCTCTGTGGCTCCCCTTGCAGTGGGGATATCTCTGTCCCCAGGATATGGCTGTGTTCAGTCAACAGCTTTTTGGGGGAAAACAAAACAAAATAAATTTAAACTTCAAGTGTTTTTAGTCACCTTGGGAATACTGTAGTCATTTTTCTTGATCCGGAGGTAGGTCTCTTTTAGGCAAGAGGTCTCAAAAGGTGGCTTGCCCACTAGCAAGGTATACCTGTAAAGCACAAGGTCGGTAGATTTGGCTCAAGACCCCCAGCCAAGACCCAGATGCCAGAGGAATCATCTCAGGGCCAGAAGGGAGGCCAGGCATCTGGAAACTCTGACTTTTGGGGTCCTGAGGACAATCCTCAGGTCCACAGGAGCCATGGGCTGGGATGAGCACTCAGGAGAACAGTCACAGCAGCAGTGACTTTTCTACTATAGCCTGTAGTAATCCAGGGCCCCAGATGCTGCTGGATAGTACAAATCAGGTCCAAGTGCATGGGGTACCTGCCCCTACAGAAGCAGCCTCATTTTGATAGTTCTATATTCAACGCCTGGAGTTTTCATTTTAAAAACTCCACTGCAAATAAGTATAAAAGCCATTGCTACAACTCATTTCTAGCTCTCTAGTACCCAGGTCAACAACAGTAAAAAAGATAACACCTGAAAAGGCCCAACCCTCTGCCCACTGCCCACCCACCTTGGAAGGCCTTGATCCAGACAGACCACAGGCGCCTCCTGCCAGCTCCAACTCCTGACCCAATTCCTCCCTCCCAGGACTGCTTTCTAGATCAGGGCTTCTCAACCTCTACTGTGCATGAGAACCACCCGGGGATCTTGTTAAAATCTGGATTCCGATCCAGTCAGTAGTCTGGGTCCTGAGATTCTGCATTTCTAACAAGTTCCTAGGTGATGCTGCTGCTCTGTGGACCACACTTTGAGTAGCAAGGACCTAGAGCAGATTTATGGAGACCCTCACCCCCACCCCTACCCCTCTCCCCTGCCTTCCCCAGGCACACAGCCCAGGCTGCAGGAATCCTACAGGATACACCAGAGACAAGGAGAGCTATGGAAACTGGGCTTTGTGTTTGGGCCATCTGTTCTCTGGAGCAGCCTCTCCATAGGCAGAAAGGTCCACAGGATCAAGTCAGCCAGGCGAGATGTCCAAAAGGGCCCCTGCTAAGGCCAGATGGGTCCTGAGACAACTCCCAACTTACATGATGCACCCAATGGACCACACGTCCACCTCGAAACTGTGCCCTTTCTTGCTCAGCACCTCAGGAGCTATGTAATTAGGAGTCCCGCACAGGGTCTTCTTGCGTTCCCCGTCATATTCGACTTTGGTTGCCAGTCCAAAATCCCCTGGGACAGAGGGAGGAAGAGGGGGTGCTCAGATGCTGGCCTCTGTCATCTGCCAATGCGGAAAGCTGGGACAGGTTTGAATGTCAAGAACCAGGGTCATTTCCCCTTTTGCCCCTGTATCTTGTAGGGGGCAGGGCTGCCCAGGCTTCTACCCACCCTGCTGGCCCAGGGGAGGGGCCTCCCAGGGAGCCTCCTTGCCCCTCCCCCTGCCCTGCCCCTTAGAAGGGCCCTTCTAGAAGGGAGTTGATGGAAACAGCACAACTCAAATGCCTTTAGGGATCAAGCCAGTAAAGGTCAGTACTGCTATTTGGCAAGTTTGTGAGGAAATGAGAGGGAATGGTGGACTATGGCAAATCCCAGGGGGCCTAGAGGAACAGCAGCTTTTAGCAGAGCAAAGTGCTGCTGGAAGGGATACTGTCTCAGAACTGCTAGAGCGTCCAATAATATATGTTTAATATGCATAAGAGGAGTCCCAAATCCAATGTTTTATGTCAAGCATCCCAATTTGAAAAATAGAAATTCAAATTCTTTTTAAAAAGTACTGTGTAGGAGCACTAAACAATGCATCACCAGGATACTGGCTTGTAGCTCTTTATATTTTAAAGTTCTGTACTAAAGACGACTCTAGAGGCAATCAACAGCCCAGACTTCTACCATTCTCTTCCTCCCTCCCTGTCTTCTTCCTATTTCCCCTCTTCCAGCTCCTCCTCATTCCCACTTCCGGTGGCGTCCAGCACCCCTGCGGGTCCAGCACTCACCTATTTTCACCTCCAGATCCTCGTTCAGGAAAAGGTTGCCCAGCTTGAGGTCCCGGTGAATGACGCGGTTTCGGTGCAGGTACTGGCAACCAAGGACGATCTGCCGCAGATAGTAGCGGGCTTCGGGCTCGGTCAGTGCTTTCCTCCGCTTATGCAGCTCCAGGAGAGACTGAGTAGGGGGAAGGAGAGGAGGAATGCGGAGCCCGTACCGATGCACTAGATAAAGGTAGCCCTGAACGGCCCACCCTCACCCCTATTCCTTCCCCAGGACAGCTACGATCTGTTCTCTCGCCTAAGCCTGGCCACAACCATTCACAGCACCCCTTCTCCCACGAGCTCCCTCTCAAGCCCGCTACCTAGGATACCTCTTCTAGCCCCACTCCCGGAAACTCGGAGTCCCCAGGATCCCTCCCCAGGCCTTTTCGCAGCAGCAGATCCCGGTCCAGCCGCCTCCCTTCCCGGAAGCTCCTTGGTCTGGCTCCAACCACCCGCTCCTGACACAGCCCTACTCCGGAAGCTCCGGGTCTGCAGCACCCCTTACCCGGGACTCCTCCCTTAGCAACTCCGGAAGCCCTTGCGTCCATTACCAGGGTTCTGGTCCTATCCTCGCCTCCCCGGCTCCGCTCAACACCTAGCGCCCAGGAGCTGCCTTCCTTAGCAGCAACAGGACTCCAGCGCCACTTAATCGCAACCCCTTCCCCTGGCAGCTCCAAGTGCAAAGCACCCTCTCCTCGAGACCTTGACAATGCCTAGCCCAAGGTTCCCAGCACCTGTTCTTTAGCAGCTCCGAGCCCCGGAGCCCCCAACCACGGTCCCCAGGGAGCGACACTCACTCTCCGGCGGCAGAGCTCCAACACCACGAACACGAAATCGTTGTCCTCGAAAAAGCCGTGGAAGCCTACAATATGTTGGTGGGCGAGGCTGCGGTGAATGGATATCTCCATGGACATCTTCTCCTTCTGGTGCGGCTTGAGCAGCAGCGACTTAGGCACGATTTTGCCGGCAAACACCTCCTTAGTGTCGGCGTCTGAGATCTCGAAGCACTTAGCAAAGCCGCCCTTCCCCAGAAAGCGTCCCCGCAGGTAGCGCCGCCGGCTGCGCGGGTCCACTAGGACCTCCGGGATCTCTTTCGCCGGCGGAGCGGCCGCTGGAGCCCCGGGAGCTGCAACTCCGGGGCCCCCAGCTTTCCCTGGGTCGGCTGGTGCCCGCGCCAGCTTCCCTGCAGTTGCAGCCGCACTCATGTTCCCGGAGTTGCTCCGCAGACCTAGCAGAGTCTAGGCAGGCACTTGGCACAGCTTCGCTCCTCCTCGAATTCAAACGCGGCGCCGGGAACGTTACAAGAGCCTACGCGCCACTGATTGGCCGCGGGGATTTAAAATCCAAACCCGCCCGCCGCGCGGCACGATGGGAGCGCTCTGCACCGCTGCTGCCTTTAAACCCTACGCAGCCCGGGGTGGGGGGAGAAATTTGATTGACAGGGACTCGCGGACAGCAGACACGTGGGATGCCTGGGAAACCGTACACGGCGTGGGGATGCCGAGACCCAGCCCGAGGAGAGGGGGAGCTCAGCGCTTCTCCCTTTCTCGTCGGCCCCGGAGGTTCCCGCAGTTCCCATGCACCTCCTCCAGGAAGCTTTTCCATACACTTTACTCCACACTCACCTGCCTTCTAGATTATAAACTCTGAGAATAGAGACCTGGCGGGGCCTTAAGCACCTGCCTCCTGTGTCCTCAGCTCCAAGGCACCCCAATAAACTAAAGCCCGGTGCTTGCCAGCTGCTCCTAAACACCTCGGGAAGATAGAGCGGCTCTACTCAGCATATATGGCTCAGGGACCACCCGCATCACCATCACCTGGGAGCTTGTTAGAACATTTCAGGCCTTACCCCAGACCTCCCGAGTCAGAAATCTGCCTTTGGGTGTGAGTGCCAGGTGATTCCCACACATCCTGATGTTTGAGAAGCATGGTGCCAGCCAGGCACCCCCACCCCCCATGCAAGAAAGTCGACAATCCAAGAAAGTCGTCTGGCTCATTCACTGCTAGATTTCCCAGGGCCTGAAAGAGTGGACCCTCGGGTCTTTGGTCTGAGGAAGGATGGCTGTTTGGCAGAATGCCCGGCAAGCTGGTAGGCCAAGGCCAAAGTCGTCCTGCAGGCGTGTTGTGTTTGGCCTCCTGCTTTTGAAAATCTGGATTCATTTACAGTACTTAGAACTCAAGAAAGCTCACATAAAAATCTAGATTTGTGGCTTTTCCAAAATAAAAAAAAAAGCAAAAGAAAACTAGAAGCTCTGACAGCCCTCTACCCACATCCCTTCCCTGTTTGCCATTGTTCTCAGCCATCTCCCTCTGCCCATTTGCCTGACTTTCACAAGTACTAGAGTAGCAACCCTAGAAAGGCAAAATACCCAGGTTAGAAGTGCTTTCTATGTGCCCCTTGGCACCCTATGATGTCTCTGATAGAGCCCAGCAAATATCAGCCGTATTGTATCTCTTTACCTGCCTCCCACTAAATGGAGAAGAAATGATGACATCTTTCTTAGCCTATGTCCCAAGCTCCCAGAGCAATGCCTGGTAAAAAGGGGTAACTGAAAGGTTTGCTGAATGAAAGGAAGGTTTTTTATTTTTATGCTGGTGGTGTATAATCTTCTCTTTATTGAAGTTTAAGATATGTAGAAAGTATACATATCATAACTGTACAGCTCAATGAATTTTCACAGCTTGAACCCACCCCCCATAAACAACACCCAGACTGAGAAAGAGAACACGACCAACCCCCCAGAAGTCCCCCTTGTTCCCTGTTTTGGGAGTCCCCAAAGAGGCGCCCCAGTTTGATGACTTGTTACGAGACTCACAGGACCCAGCATATAGTCTTACTGCCAGCCAGCCATAATTTATTACAGCGAGAGGCTACAGAGCAAAATCAGCAAAGGGAAAACGGCACATAGAACAAAGCCGAGGAAACAAGGCGCAAGCTTCCGAGAGCCCTCTCCCAGTGGAGACACACAGAACACACTTAATTCCTCCAGCAGTGAGCTGTGACAGCAAGTGTGAAGTGCTGTTTGCTAGGGACGTTCCTCAGAGGCTCAGTGCCCAGGGTTTTATACTGCTGGCCAAATAGACTGGCCAAGTAGACACCCTCTGCCTGACACATACCAAGATGTTGGATTCCTGGGAGAAAAGCAGGCATTTAACATAAACCATATTGTTTGCATGGTTTAGGCACAGTGAACCATTCTTAACCATTTAGGGACTGGTGAGAACCTGCTCGAAATCCAGTTAACCTGGATGCCAACCAAGGATTAGCCTTGCAAACGAAAGCAGTCTCGGGCCTACTGTGTTAACTCCCTTCTGCACTGTCCATCCCCTTGACCCTTGGCCGTGGCCATGCTTCTTTGCAGCAAATGAATTATCAATAGGACCCCACGGAAAAGGACGAGACCAAACTGCAGTGCTCATCTCTGTTATGCCTGCTGGGGGTCCCATTAACCATCAAAGTCTACCTTAGATATCATGTTATAGGTCAACTATATCTCAATTAATAAAAGAAACAACAGTCTATCTTAGAAAGGCAAGTGGCTTCCTCCATAAACTTCCGTATGATTCATTTTTACCTGGCCCCAGGCACCAATTCAGGTACAGCACAGCTGTGGCCAGTAAGTTTAAGCTGATCTGAAGCCTTCCAGGACTGAGGCAGTGTGGTGACAGTGCACCAAGACAGAAGTACAATCCCAGAGGGCACATTGTCCCCCTGGAAATGACTTTGCAATGTTAGGGTACTCCAAGCAGGACATATGCTAGGCGATGGAGGGTAACAGGGTCCCCAGTGTAAATCTCTTACCATGGTTCTCCTGTGCTAGGGCTTCCAGTCTAGTCTGGAAGGTCCAACCAGCCCTTGGTATCGGAAGGGCTGCCTGAAGGCAGTCAGTTCCCAACAATTTTGTTTGTCCATGATACAAGTTTACCCATATCATGAGTGTGCATTCTGTGTGGAGGTGCAGGGGCCCAGAGTCAGTGCTGCCTGGTGTGATCACAGGCTCAGTGGTCTGAACTCAAAGCATCCAGCACATGGAAAGGTAGCACTGGAGCTCTCCGTGAGGAAGAGGGGAAAGTTTCCACGCAGAGTTCTGAAAAACCAAGATCACAGATGCTCCCCTAGTGCCCCCAGGCTCCCCAGGTGCCAGGACTTTGCCTTTTCATTGCTACAAAATCTGTAGGCCCCGTTGTTGAGCGACCCAACAACATTCTTTCAATCCCTTCTTATTCTCCTCTAGGCCTTTTATCTGCAAGGGCTGTATGCAAGAGGCACAAATACATTTCTTGCAGATAAACATTTTTATCTAACTTAACCAGAAACACAAATTCAGGCATTGGTCAGGATGTGTTAAGGGGTTCAACTGTGACCGCTCCGGCATTCCTATGCTGAAGCCTTAGCCCCCAGGACCTCCGAATGTGACTCTCCTGGGAGACGGGACTTTCAAAGAGGGGATACAATTAAAATGGAATCACTAGGGTGGGCCCCCATCCAATCTCACTGATGTCCTTAAAAGGAGAGAAGATCAGGACACAGCACAGAAGGGCAACTATGTCAAGACACGGTGAGAATCTACAAGCCAAGGACAGAGGGCTCGAGAGACATCAAACCTGCCAACACCTTGGTCTCGGTTTTTGGGGCTCTAGAACTGTGAGAGCACAACTTCCTCTAATTTAAGCCCCCCAGTCTAAGGTATTTTGTGCTGGCAGCCCTGGCAGACTAATGGAGGATGAGAGCTTGAGTTTTCAAAAGTTTCCAAATGGGTGTAACATCATCTCCATTCCTTTTATTCAGTGAACAGCCTAGACCAATCCCTCTCTCGAGACAGCTATATTCAAAGAATGACCTACCTTACTAGGTGTGTATGGGGGAGGGGGGTGCAGTAAGGAGGTAGAGTCGGGCTATCAGCCCACTCTGGTAAGTTGCAACTAGTCTAGAAAGCTGGACACAAGTCAACACCAGTGAGACGTCCCTGCTGAGAAGGCCTAGAGTCTGATCTGTCAACAGCGGGTGGAGAGGTCACAGTCCCTGTGATGCGCCCTCCCCCAACACTGGCAGGGATCACAAATCAGGGTGCAGGTAGCCTCCGCATTAGTGATAAAGAGCTGACCGGCAGCTTGATTGTAGATGGTCCCGTCAGAGAATAAGGCCCCTCGTGTGGGCATGTGCGTGTGGCCGGATGGTCTGGCCAGCATCCACGATGCAGGTTTCCATAATCAGAGCTCCACACAAGGGGTCCTAACCCTCCAGCGGTCCCAGGGTCTGAGTCCTATTCACGGAGCCCGTGTCTGCTTCCAGGCCAGCATAGCTCTTGCTGGGGCTGAAACAGCTCACGGCGGCCAGTTTTCAGCGTAGTCACATCCGGACATTCACAATCAGTGAGTTTGGGATTCCAAGACAGCCAGCTACTTTTCTTTGGCTTGTTGCAGAAAGACATCCCGCAGTACCAGACAGCCATGGTCCAAGGCCAAGAGACGAGCAAGGTTGCCTTTTCATGTTGTCAGTCTTGGAGTCCAAACTGACCCACTCAAAACCACGCACATCAGGCAGGCCTGCCCTGACACCTCTGGGTGTCAGACATTTCACCTGGGGCTCACTGGCCATGCAACTGCTTTCCCAAATCCCAAATGTGCGTTTCCATCCAGAAACTTCCTCTCTTTTCAGGATGTCTCCTCTTCCAGAGGTTCCAACAGGCACAAACCATAGCAAAAATCATCAGTTACATGAGAACTTGTTCTGGTTCCAGCACTCAAAGAATTTAAACTCCAACACACCCGCCAGAAGCTGTATCTCACCAACACCTTCTTAATATTTTTTTTGCATCTTTCTTTGATTGAGATGATCCCTCTAGCATTTATGAAACTGTGAAGTATGTGACATTTTACATCAATTTTATATTTCCAGATACAAGAGCCACAAAATACAAAGTCATTTTTAAAAATTTCCCTTTTTCCCTCATTGCACATTTACTCAAACCCCTAGCAGTAAACTCAGCATCAAGAGAATTAGAATTACAGGCCCGAAGTGCTAACTCTTCTGTAGAGGCAGAAACAACTCCCATAAGAGAAGACTTTTAAGAAATGGAATCAACCAATAATACATTTGAAGGCCACTGAGCCCCCACTGCATGTATATTTTATTTATTCCATTTAGGAACATTCATTAAGAAATGACAAAGCACTGGGGCGCCTGGGTGGCTCAGTCAGTTAAGCATCCAACTTCAGCTCAGGTCATGATCTTATGGCTCATGAGTTCAAGCCCCATGTCAGGCTCTGTGCTGATAGCTCAGAGCTCAGAGCCTGGAGCCTGCTTCGGGTTCTGTGTCTCCCTCTCTCTCTGACCCTACCCCGCACATACTCGGTCTCTGTCTGTCTCTCTGTGTCAAAAATGAATAAACATTAAAAAAAAGAAATGACAATGTATTGAAATATCAGTAATTCCCTTTTGACTTTTAGCAACTGTTTTCTTTTTCATATTCCTTTCTAGCTCTTGTCACATGGAGTTTCCATTGATACAGCTGCAGTTATGCCACATTAATACAATCTATCTGCAGAGCGTCAGGGATACTAACAGTGAACCCCCATGAGCACTTCGTATATACCAGGCATGGGACTAAGAGCTTTACAGAGATGATCTCACTGGATCCTCAAAAAGACCTTATTCCCATTTTGAAGAGGAAGAGATGGGCACTTCCAGATGAGGTTATTGCCTGAGGTCCTATAGCCAGGGAACTGCAACCCAACTTGGCTGCCTCCAGAGTACACCTCATCCTGCCTCTGGGGGCATTGTCCATCTGGCCAGCTGCAAATCCCAGACTCACTTGTTCACTCCCTCCCTCCCTCCTTACCAACAAGCAATATGATATATTGGTTAAACTGAAAAACTCTGGGTTCAAACACCAGTCCCTCTTCCTTACTAGCTGTGTGACATTGGGCAAGTTACTTAACCTCTCTGTGCCTCTATTTCCATGTCTATAAAATGGGGATATTTATAGTGCCCATCTCCTAGGATTCTATCTGTGATGAGCCCATCTCCAAAGGTTCTTGTGAAGAGATTCTATGAGGATGGCACTTCAAACACACTAGATGCATAGTCATGTCAGTTTGCTATTATTATTGAAATAAAAAGAACCTGTACCTACTCCCAGGGAGCTCAGGGACTCCAACAGTCCCTGAGTTTCAGATCTCCTTATTCTCCCCCTCTGGCCCTACTGCTTTCGCAGGCTCTCGCTGTTCCCATGCCAAGTCAGAAAGTACATCTGGCAGACACCAGACGCTGAGATGAATACAGCTGAAAAGAGGTATGTTGGTAGGGCCCAGAAAGACCACGGCCGGATGTCTAGACCCAAGGTCTGAAAGCCAGAGAGGGTATGGACTCCATTCTTGTGTCTCTTCTCTTGCTTGATTTTCTTATCCATCCACCATGCGTGTGATGCCCAGTGGACTCAAAGATATAGAACAAGGCGTCTCCTCCCCTCGGGGAAGCAGGTCGTACTGTGCTAACTCTTCTTGCTCCAGAGTCTGGGTCAGAGTGCCTAATGAAAAGTAGGTGTGGCCAAGTCACCAGCACAATCTTCAGGAAAGCAAAGGATTCAGGGGCCGGGCAGCAAGGACAGTCCTCAGCCCCGAGTACTCTGGTGGCCCAGCATACTGGGGGGACTGCATAAAACATGGACTTTGTAACCAGGTAAGACCTGGCTTTGATTCTAGCTCAGTCATTAGTTAGCTGTGTGACACTGGGAAAGCTGATTTAACCCCTCTGAAGATCAGTTTCCTCCTCTGTATAATGAGTTCTAAAAATCCCTACTTTTTTGACAGCCAGGAAAATTAAATGTTTCTAATAAAGTGCCCAGCATCCCTTAAGTGCAAAGCAAGGAAGGGTGATCTCTGTTTCCCATCTCTTCTTTGTGGTGGATTGATTCTAAATGAGCTGATGTTCTTTCTAAATTTAAAAATATGTAAGAATGTTGTACCTTACTCTATGAGGGATTTTACTCAAGATTGTTCACTTACTAATAATAGCTGTTAGAAACTACCAGTCACTGAGCACTTACCCTGAGCCAGGCTCCTGCTTTACACATATGAGTGCATTTAAATCCTCATAGCAACTCCAATGCATTGTCCCTGTTTTACTGATGAGAAATCTGAGGTTTCACAAGGGGAGATAAGTTGCCCAAAGTCACGAGGCTAGTACACAGCAGGGCTGGGGTTTGATCTGCCTGCCTCCAGTGCCCACACTCTTCACCACTATGACCTGAAAAAGGGCCCCCAGGCCTCCATCAGAGAAGTCTGTTTCCTTGGCTTTCTCTCCCCCACTAAGCTATAACATCCTACAGACAGGGTCTGGCTCCATCTTCTCCGCTGTATCTCCAGGAGCTGGGGCACAGCCTGGCACTCAGCCGGTTAAATGAGTACATGAGTGATATAGCGTGTGGTCAGGGCCACACCTTCCAAGCCTTAAAGGTATCAAGTGCATATTCTAGAAAAGCACATTAGTCCAGGCTCTAGAAGTGTTTCAGTGATCACAGACTTGTAGAAACTGGTCCAAGTTGTCAGGACACTTTGTTGACAACTGTTTTGAAATAACAGGCCTTAATACATTGTCTCAACACTGTCAATGTCGGTACAGGGGCCTTGCGACTCCATAGAAGCTACCCCCTGGGGATCAGCCAGCTAGCTCGGATCACCCAAGGCAACCACCCAGGTCCATTAAAGTCAGTGTGTCCTAGAGAACGGCTGAGGGCAAGTCAGAACGTGTCTAGGCTCCATGTTCTAGACTCGTGTGGGCTCTCGCTGGCCACATCAGTACACCCTGAAAGACCTCCCTAGCCACCAAGATCCCTTCTTCATAGCTGAGAAACTTCCAAGGATGTCTTAAATAGAAGCAATGTTTGTCTGATTCACTTCAAATCTGCCATCACCCACATGGGACAGAGTGACTAAGAAAGGAAGCGTGGCCTCAGGCTCTGAGTGAAATGGCCCAGGCAGAAGTGACTAATTCTGAAGCTACCGCACATCCCAAACCACCACAGCAACCCTGTGCAACCACATGCAACAGAATCAGTCAACAGAAGGCACACGAGTCAGTCATTTAACCTTGTCCCCTGTACCTGGGATCTAGGCTGGGTTGAGACTCAGGGGAAGAGGGACTCATTCCATTAAGTATGTGCCAGATGCCCAGAGGCTCACACCTGACTCCTCAGGAGCTCACAGCTAGTGTGGGCTCAGACAAGAACACAAGTACATAACTAGAATTCTACCTAGACCTTGACAAGGGCCCCTCTACAAGGTGCTATGGGGTCCACAAGGAAGCAGTTCCAGGCAGAAGAGCATCCTCTAAATGGCTCTTTATTATTATTATTATTATTATTATTTTTTTTTTTTTTAAGTTGGCTCCATGCTGGACATGGAGGCTTGAGCTCCCCACATGGAGCTGGAATTCACTTCCTGAGATCAAGACCTGAGATGAAGGTGGCTCAGTTGGTTGGGTGCCTAACTCTTGATTTTGGCTCAGGTTGTGATCTCACTGTTTTTGGGATCAAGCCACGGTGCATCAGGCTCTGTGCTGACAGTGCAGAGCCTGCTTGGGATTCTCTCTCTTCCTCTTTTTCTACCCCACCCCTGCTCATGATCTCTCCGCCTCAAAATAAATAAATGAACATTAAAAAAAAGAGGGGCACCTGGGTGGTTTGGTTGGTTAAGCACTGACTTTGGCTCAGGTCATGATCTTGTGGTTCATGAGTTCAAGCCCCACATTGGCTCTGTGCCGACAGTTCAGAGTCTGAAGCCTGCTTCAGATTCTGTATCTTCCTCTCTCTCTGCCCTTCCTCTGCTCACACTCTTTCTGTCTCTCTCTCAAAAATAAATAAACATAAAAAAAAAAGACCTGAGCTGAGATCGAGAGTCGGAGGCTTAGCCAACTGAACCACCCAGGTGCCCCTAAATGGCTCTTATCAACACTTCACTTGGGCTAAGCTACATCTTCCCTGTGCCAGGCCCAGGTACCTATCCCACCCCCAAGACCAAGAGTAATGAGAGATTGGACAGGCAGGAAGAGTAGGCAGGGAGACAGAGGACAGGGAAGACAACTGGAGAAAAGGAAGAGGCCTGAACTGGAGAGCAGGTGATTTTTCCTGCCCAGCATTCATCCATCCCCCCTCTGGCAACATCACCCCGCACCATAGCCAACAGGTGCCAACTCTCGGACCATGTAGAGGTGTGTCCCAGGTCTAGGCAATCAGTGCATTCCACCTTCCTGGCCACAGTGATTACTTGAGGCTGCATACACCCCAGGTTTGGACCAATGATGGACAGGTCCAGGGGTTTTCTAAGGAAAGGGGAGCTGTTTTTACCAATAACGAGCTACAGGGTCGCCCGTGAAGCCTGAGAATGAAGCCAGCTCAAAGGAAAGCAGAGTCAAGGGCTGAAGAGACAGATCTCTGATGATGCTGTTGTGAGTCTTAGAATGTGGCCTGAAGCCTAACCTGGCCCTGGCTTTATCAGCTAGACGAGCCAATTAATCCCCCTCTACCCTAAGCCAACTGGAAAGGGTCCTAGCCAAGGTCTCTCCCATCTGTCTGCTCTTCTGGGAGTACTGTGATGATAAGGAGACTTTCTTCTCTGGGGTTTTAAAGGTAATTATCTGGTGACAGATTGTCCCTGGGGTGAGAGCCACCATGGAGACAGAGTCCAGCTGGCCTTGCCCAGGACACATATGACCATCAACATCCTTTCCAACAGTATCAGTAATGAGTAATTATAGACCTGTTTACTGTTTGTAGTAGCTATTGTTTCTAATAGCTAATGTTTCTAATAGCTAATAGCTAATGTCTACCCAGCATTTCGGTTTGGTGATGGGCTTCGCTTTTCCTTAGCCATGGGAGGATGGAGGAAAGCTCAGGACCCAGAGTAGGTTTATCATAGGGTTGCACTCCCTTGGGCAGTGATTAATCCAAGAGGGTATGGGACTCTCCAGAAACCACTGAGGACTTTTATGTAGGATTTACCAAATTAGAACTGGAGGGAGGCAGCCTTTCTCTCAGGGCTAGTAAGCTGGGAGGGTAGAATCTGGAGCTGTCAGCTGCCACGGGCCCCAGTGCACAAGAAAGCCCGCTTACAATGGGAGAAAAGGAAGCCAACACAGACCTGGGAGAGCTTTCTTACTGTTTCTCTATGTCCAATCTCCCCCTCTCCCTTTTACAGTTAGAATCTCCTTCCTCAGAGTTTTAGCTACCCCGCCAGTGACTAAATTTGAAGCCTCCCTTTTACCTATATAAGGCCATGTGACAAGATAGTAGGAACTTGGGTATTGGATGGCTTCCTGGAGCCCAGCCACCTATCTGCCCTGAACAACCTATTTCTACACTGCTAGGTGAGAGAGAGCCACTGTAATTCAATGGTCTCTTGGTTACAGCAGCCCAGTCTGTACCTTTACTAACATATGGATGGAAAAGATATAGAAAACAAAGCCATATTGAGTTTAAATCTCTGGATATAATTATCCCTGCAATGATAATATTATTACTTATGGAGTGCGGGAATGATCTTTAATGTTTACATCTAGTACCTTATTTAATCCTAACCAATTCTACAGGGGTGCCATTGTCATTCTCATTGTACAGATTAGGGTGCAGGGCAGAGAGATTAAATAACTTGCCTAACGTTCATATTACATTGCCTCCGAAGCTAATCTTCTCCATGATAGGTTGTGTAAGCCAATAAAACCCTTTTCTTACTTATACTGGTTCAAGCTGGATTTCTGTCACTTGCAACAAAACTAGATTTTTTTTTTTTTACAAATAGTTTATTGTCAAATTGGTTTCCATATCGAACTAGATTTTTATCTAATCTAGCTTGCAGATTCCTCTCTATAGTGCCAACCATATGGTATAGAATTTTGAGACACTATTTATTGACTGCAAGCAAGACACAGGTCCCATAAAACCTGCTCCACTTTAGCTTCTTAAACGACCATTGCAGGGGCGCCTGGGTGGCTCAGTCGGTTAAGCATCCAACTTCGGCTAAGGTCATGATCTCACAGTTTGTGGGTTCGAGCCCCGCGTCGGGCTTGGTGCTGACAGCTAGCTCAGAGCCTGGAGCCTGTCTTCAGATTCTGTGACCCTCCCCTGCTCATGTTGTCTCTATCTCTCTCTCAAAAATAAATAAAACATTTAAAAAAAAATAAAAAAGAAATAAATAAAACATTTTTAAAAATTTTAAAAATAAAAGAAAATTTTAAACGACCATTGCAGCCACAAGACAGCAGGGCACATTGTGAGGAGACCGTCTTCTCAGGGGTTCACTGGGCTTCCGGCCTGGGGCAGCCACTGCTGGATGGCTCAGCCCACACCCACTCCCAACTCCCTTTCCCTTGCCTGCCTGAAGAACCAAAATACTTTCTCAGCTTTCTGAACAGTGAGGGGTGGCCGGATGATACAATTTCGGGCAATGAAAGGTATTAGAACAGGGAGGAATTCCAGCATAGTGAAGGAAAGTATGGGCTCTCCACGGAGACAGCCTTGACTCACTACCCCATCAGCTGTATACATTTGGGCATTTTACTTAACCTCTGTTCCTAGGGGAGAGTAACTGTACCTACCCCTGGTGGTGGTAAGGACTGAAGAAGTTAATAAAGTACAGAAGTCAGAAGAAGAGTACGTGGTACATGGGTGAACACTCTGTAAGTGTTAGTGATTGCCATTTTATCACCTGTATGTGCCAAAGGTGGAACTGCCTCTAAGGCATATCGTTAAGTAAAAGGAACAAGGTAGAGACCTGCACACCTACTATGTGCTTGCAGCTGTACGTATACAGAGGCTGCAGTACACATATGTATGTGCTGCTGCATGCCGATGGTTTCTGGTAGGACAGACCAAAACCCATTCAGAGCAGTTGCCCCGGGGCAGCAGAATGTGTAACAGGGGTTCTCAGTTCTACTTCACTGCATGTTCCTTCTCTACTAGCTGGATTGGCTTTTTGGAATCTCGTACCTGAGTTACTCAAGGCTTTTAAAATCGTGTTGAGGAAGCTTTTAAAAGATCCCACTTTCTCTTAATTTTCACAAAAGTGGGCAGTCAAAAAAAATTATATGTCAATTACATTTCCACGAAGTTGGAAGAAATAAACTGAAAAAGAAAATGGACAGTCAGTTGCATAAAGTGGTAAGCTTCCTTCTGGAGGCATTCAAACACAGGCTGGATGGTAATCTGTTAGACACGCCCTGCAGGGTTTCACTGGCTGACAAGAGGCAGGTTAGACAGCATCGAAGCTCTGCCAGTTCCAAGATCCGCCTTTATGGTGGCACAGAAGGAGAAGGGAGCTGGGGGAGATACCAGGAAATGATACATATACATACATACTTACATAAAAACAACAAAAAAAATTGCAACCCTCACAGACTACTGGTACCACGTGGGACGCACAGCAGATGTGCTCCAAGGGCAAGCCTAGTCTCATCTTACCAGGGCAGAGCTGAATAACACGGCTACACTGCCAGACGGGTGTCCTGTGACTACCTGGGTCAGTCACTTCTTCATTGTATGAACTGGACCAGTTATCTAAGATCTTTGAGGTTTTTTCTCATCTGTAAAATGGGAATAACATCCACCCTACTGGGTTGTTGTGAGCCGTAAGCCAACTAGTGAATGTCAAGTCTGCAGCAGGGCACCAGGTGTGCAGTAAAGTAGCCTCACTGGAGATAGAGAGGGATCACTTTCAAATGATTTATGTGTCAATCTTTTAATGCACAAACAAACAAAAAAAAAAAGACAAACCAGAATATGGTTTTATATCGGCGTAGTAGAGATCATCACATGGAGCCATTTTAACCCCACAACCAGATATTAAGTCGGGATAGCTCCTGCTAGATCCTTAATCTTCAAGGCTAAACTTCCTACCCTGTTCACAGCAGAATCAGAGCACTGAGCAAAGGTAAGCTTCTCAGGCCTTCCCTTCTAACTCTTCCTTTTAGACCAAGAGGTCAGAGCAGAACCAGGCAGGGTTGTGTTATTACCCAGGAGGAGGTAAGAACAGCACTGGTAACTTCATTTACTCCTTGGGGCTCTGTGCCCACAGAGTGATTTAAGAGGTGCCCGTATATGACTGTAAGAGGCCCATGTATACGATTGGGTCCAGGTACAGATATTTTGGTCTGAACTGTGAGGTTTATGGCAAATACAGAATGGATGAATGGTTCTAGGCTAGAGAATAATTGTCACAAATACTATGTCTTCAAGGAAATAAGGCATATGTTGTTGCCTCTAAATACCATGAGGCAAGGAGTGACTGCCAGACTAGCCCGTCCACACGGGAGGCTCAAACCTGGGTCTTTGCAAAAATAAAACCTGGGTGCTGAGGGCCTCCCCTCTAGCAAAAGCCAAAGGCCCTAGAACAGAATGCTAGAAAGTCTTTTATTAATCACCCTGGGTTAAAAGGACAGTTAAGGTCATTTTGGGAAGGAGAGAAATGCTAACCACCTCTCCCTTCAAGTTTCAGTAGCAAACAGGAATCTGGGCTCTGAAAAGTCACACTTTCCCCCTGCCAAGACCATGAGCAATTGTGGCAACTGGCAAATGTGTTAGCTCAGGAAAGCTGAGAGCGCTCCATGTGAGCAGCTAATGGCCGAGAGCAGCACACCAGCTCTGTGACCTCCACGCTGGGACAGGGCTGTGCTCGGCGGGCCTGTTTCGGCAGGATCCAGTCATCCACAGGACCGAGGGGTAGGAGTGTTGGGAACAGATGATTCTGTGTTCCACAGATAATGGTATGGAGTGACTGTTAATAGATAAGGTTTAAGCACAGCATTTGGACACAACTCCTCCAGGCATTCTGTTATTAAAGTCTTAAGAGCTTAGAGCCTGGAAGGATTGAGAAATTCTAAAGAATTAAACAAAACCAGACAAACAAAAAAAGAGGGTGGAAGGTATCAGAGACACAAGAGCTCTCTGTAGATGCTGGCTGGCTCACTTTGTCCCCAAGTTCATCTTAGAGCTCAAGCAAATTCGATACACGAGGCAGGGACATTAGACCTGCGTCAAGGGCAAAAACTTCTGGTAGTAGCTCTTGGTGACGTCAATCATCAGCTCCTGGGTACATTCTGGGAGCTCCCCTGAAAACAGTCCTGGGGAAAGAAAGACCTAGTCAACCAACAGGAGCCGAGGGAGGACAGCAGCTCTGATTTCGGTTTAAACCCCTAGAGGCCTCTTTTCTGTACTTATGAACATCTAACTCCAAGTCTTCCATCTTCAATGCTAGCAGAGTATTTTTACTGACCACATCTCTGAGATGGAATTTGTGTGTGGGGGGGAGACAAATAATACAATTCCCTGAATGGATACATAAATTCCAGGTAAAAGAGATTATTAAGGCACCTTTGACTCCACTGGAGGCTGTTCCAGGATGGGTTTGTCCATCCCCTGAATTCTGGTGTGATATCTCCCGGACAAGCCAAGGGGAGCACCGTGGAGGTAAGAAACTGCTCTGCTGTTCATACAGTGAAACTGAATGCAGTCCCCAAACCCACTACATACAAGTCATGGATGGAAGTAGAACAGAAATATCCTATACAAAGGCAAAAAATTGTATTTAAGGATTTCCAGGAAAAGTCACTCTCATACATTATGGGGGGGGTGGGGAGTATACATTTGTACAACTGTTTTGAAGAGCGATTTTGGAAAATCTAGCAAATTTTTAAAAGTTCATACCCTGTGACCTGACAATCCAACTTCTAAGAATCTATCCTACAAATAACCTAGCCCAACTGAACAGTATGTGTACAAGAATATTAACGGCAGCAAAGTTTCTAATAGTGAAAAACCAAAGGCAATGTCTAATGATCCATTATACCTGGGAATTGATGAGTTACACTGTGGTAGGTACATTTATGGAATGAAAAACACATAACCATTAAAAGGAATATATCTCTTTACATACTGATAAGAAAAGATGCCCAAGATACACTGTTAAGAAAGCAAGTTTCCAAACAGAATAGAGAGTGAGAGTCTGGGGGCGCCTGGGTGGCTTAGTCGGTTAAGCGTCCGACTTTCGCTTGGGTCATGATCTCGCGGTTCGTGGGTTCGAGCCCTGCATCGGGCTCTGTGCTGACTGCCAGCTCAGAGCCTGGAGCCTGTTTCAGTCTGTGACTCCCTCTCTCTCTGACCCTCCCCTGCTCATGCTGTCTCTATCTCTCTCCTAGAAATAAATAAAACATTTAAAAAAAAAAAAAAAAAAAGAGAGTGAGAGTCTGTTTATACAGGTGTAAACAGTTTCATACACCTGTATTATATACCCAAGTATGTATATATACATGTGAATACACATACCTACACATTAACATACGTACAAGAACAAATACATGCATATTACAGAGAGAGAAAATAACAGGTCTGATGGAAAAAAGGTCTTAAAAATACAAAATTCACACAGGAACCTTTTACGAATGAGCAGCCCGTGTTAGATTCATAAACCTATGTTTGGTCTGCATAGTATTTAATCTTTTTAAAAAGTTAGCAGCCAATATTTAAAAGTCCAGGGATATCACATAAAAATTCAGATTTTCAGCTCCTCATGAAACATCGGATCTCATCATGTTAGGCCTGTATTCTTAGACAGTTATGCCAGGCTATTCCTTCAATCACTTCTGTCTGACTCCTGTACGCAATTTTGGCCAAAATTCTTTCCAGATGGTTTGCCTTTCATTTTGTTCCACTGCTCAGTTTCAAGAGGTGGGGCCCTTAGAAAGTACTGGATTCTAAATAAGGGGTCTTAGGTGCTAGTCAAGGCTTTCCCATGAGCCAGCTCTGACCCTGTACACACCCCACACCTCTCTAGTTCCCCCCGTCTATGCAATGATCTCTAAGGTCTCAGGCAGCTTAAATCCTCCATCAGAACCTCTGAACACATCAGAACCTCTAAACCACTTATTTGGATTTCAAATACAAAGTGGTGCCTCCCTGCCTCTGCCCTCGGTGCCCAAAGACCATAGTTGGTTCTAAGGACCTTTAAAAAGTTAAAAGTGATCAAGATATTTCTCTGGTGGGGGCGCCTGGGTGGCTCAGTCGGTTGAGTGTCCAACTTCTGCTCAGGTCATGATATCATGATTCATGGGTTCAAGCCCCAAGTCAGGCTTTACACTGACAGCACAGCCTGCTTTGGATTCTGTCTCCCTCTCTCTCTGCCCTTCCCCTGCTCTCTCTCTCAACAATAAATAAACATTGAAAAAAAAAAAAAGGATACTTCTCTGGCAATATACTTCTCACCTCAGATCAGGTACCTGTTTAACAATCAAACTAAAACAACTGTAAGGGCTGTTCTGATCTGCACTTGCTAAGAATGATTCAACTTTCCACAGTTGAATTCTGCCATAAGGGAGGATGACTCAGCAGGGCTCTCCTTCCTCCTCTGCAAAGGCAAAGGTGCATCAAACAGCAGATTGGTCAATTTCTTCCCCAAAGAGTCTGAGTGGATGATTCTGTACATCTTTGAAACTCACAGTTAATGATCTAAGTAATGAGTTTTTTAATTGGAAAAACAACTAAACCACCCAGTGGTAGATCTCATCTACTGTCAAATCTCTCTCTACATAGCATCTTCCATCTGTGCATCTCTGGGGAGCTTCTGTACATGCTGCATGACTTCAACCATATAAAACAACACAGAAAAGAAAAGAGACCGTCTTGGGCTGAGAGCATGGGACTTGAGGTTTTCTTTTTCCTTCTGCTTTCCAGTGTTTTCCAAGTTTTCTAGGATGAGCATGTATGACTTTTGTTTGCTCACATGTTTGACCATTTGGAACTCTTGAGTTCATGAGGGCTTTACTTGAGGGCATTCCATCAGCCAAGGTCAAGAGGCAATATATTTGCTCTTCTCAGGTCCTATAGGTATCATTGGTCCTAGACTATATATTATGTCAACTTTTCAGTTGGGCTTTCCTGGGCAGTGTGGGAAGTATAAACTCCCAGTCAATGTGAAGCCATTGTTAGAATTCTCTGGACAAACTTTTTCTTTTTCCACCCAGAGCCCAGGCCAAGAGAGACTTGCTTCTTTGTGCTTTTCCTGTGCTAGTGGTAGGTTTATTCTATATCAACTTTTTATCAAGAGATCACCCTTCAGGAAGATCTCTCTGCCATGTGTGGATGCAAGGCTCTATCTCTCATCCCCGCAGGAGTATCAAACCCTAAACCACTCTATTATGAAGATACATAAACTTAAACATCCTTATAGTGTGGATTTAGTTTCCTCTTTGCTTGAAATTTCCTTGTGAACCCAATTATACATTTAAAAAGATACTGGTTACGTTTCAGATAGCATTTCGAGGGACTCCGTCACAGGAGAAGCTTTTAAATTAGCTAGATCAATATATTGTCAGAGACAGAAGATGTACCCATTACTTTTGTGATGGAAAAACAACTTGAGCTTTGATAATCAACACCCAAGCTTACCTGGGCAGCCAGAGAAGACAGTGAATGGTGGTACCACAGTTTCTGGGGGTAAAACCGTGTTGTCAAGAATTTTGCAGCAATCTTTCAACACACACCGGCGTCCCTGAAATGAAAATCGTCACTAGGAAACAGATCAGGAAATGGAGTAAAAGTTGTCTGGTCTGCTGTGTAGGATGCTATTTTATATATTCTCCATTCCTGATATCATACGGCAGGGACAATGACAAGAGGTTTGGCCACAGTTCTCTACTTTGGGTGGCATCTCACAAGCAGAAGGAGGTAGGAGTGTGCTTGTGTGCGAGTGTGAGTGTGTGTGTATGTGAACTCAGGGAGGGGGTTGTATGCTAGGGACAGTTCAGGTTATCTTAAGCATTACAGAGTGAAATGCAGTCTTCCAAAAGTTGTACAATTTCCTTTTTTTTTTTGTTATTTAGTGGACATCTATTATTTTGCTTGTTCAACATTCATTCTCCTTTCTTCTGGCAACAGGACCCATATTGCCCTTGGTTACCACCCCCTGCCCATCACAGTTCCCGTCCTAACCCCAAACTCTAAGCCTGGACATGGCAACTGGTTTAGGGAATGAGCCAGATCAGTCTGATGAATCTCAACATCAGAGCTTCTGCTGGACTACTGGGAAAAGAAGCTCTTTCCATGGCTAGGATGGACACCTGGACCAGCTGTCTTGTTTCCGTGAAGGAAGAACCTGCCTGACAGTCTCATAGAGAAAAGTGGGGAAGAGAAGGAGACTAATTCTCATGACATCAATTGAACCCCTGGAGCCATTTTGTGCATAGAATTAGGATCTACTTTTGTACTCTTGGTTCATATTAGCCAACATGTTCATTTTGAAGGTTTCAGCCAAGCCTTGTGCTTGACTTCATCCACTGCCTTCACTTTTCAATTCTGCTATCACCGACAGCATTTTGAGGGCAAGAAAAAAGGTCTGATAGATTCATTGTTTCATGGGTTAAGGCGAAGGAGAGGCTTCTATATACAGATTAACATTGTGCCTCAGACTACCTGCAAACTAAATGAAAGATTTGGTCTTTATTGACTGCATTTACATCACCAGACCCCGTGAGTTCACTTGTGTTTTGGTCAGTTGGTCTGATAAAGCACATTTGGCTGACAATGGGAATTCCTAACAACATCAGAACAATGCTAACTTATCCAGATCTCAGATTTTACTAAGGGATATGAAAGCCGTATTAAAAATTTCCCCATTATTAAATACCCAAATCAGGCACCTGGGTGGCTCAGGTGACTGAGCGTCTGATATCAGCTCAGGTCATGATCTCACAGTTTGTGAGTTTGAGCCCTGCATCAGGCTTGCCGCTGACAGCATAAAGCCTGCTTCAGATCTTCTATTCCCCTCTCTCTCTGTCCCTCCCCAACTTGTGTGCTCTCTCTCAAAAATAAACAAAACATTAAACATAAATACCCACATCATTATGTATTTCTAGGAATTTCCAAGTAAATTGCCAAAAGAATTTTTTACAAAGTTTATACTTCTCAGTCTGAATTTTTTAAGTGACTGCTAAGCTGTCTGTGGCTAATGGATAATAGCCTTGGCAATGCTTGACAGTATCTGCAGCTCAGAAACAAGTTATAACTGCAGCTTCTCGTTCACTCTTAGAAAGTTCTCTCCCATAATTACCTACTACTGGCAATTTCTTTTTTATTCATTTCTTTCTTTATTTTTGAGAAAGAGAGAGCATAGATATGCATGCACAAGCAGGGGAGGGGAGAGCGAGAATCCCAAGCAGGCTTTGTGCTGTCAGCATAGAGCCTGATGTGGGGGCTCAATCTCATGAACTGTGCGATCATGATCTGAGCTGAAATTGAAACTTGGATGCTTAACCACCTGAGCCACCCAGGTGCCCCTATTGGCCAAATATACAGCAGATGGCCAGCTCCCCTGGTGAGTCCCAAATTAACTCAAAGATACCCTATGGCACCTAAGCCCCTAATAATACAGACTAAGGACACGAGGCACTGAGTGAAATGAAACTGAATATGCTGCATCAGGCATGCTACATTCACATACAGGGCATCTGCAGACAAAGGGCCTTAGAAAGGAAGAGCAACGTGAATAAAACTTTGCTCTGTGTCCCACCAGCCACCAGAACTGCTGTAGTAGGTACCTATCGTGTCCACTAGTTAGCCATTTTGCCCACTCAGACAAATGATGCTTAATCAGCTTTCAGAGCATTCTGGGCAAACTGATCAATTAAATAGAAGCAAAAGTAAAAATGCCAGTACTTCTTAGGCATGAGTAGATTGGCAATAGGTGAGGAGGTTAAAAGCTGAAACTACTTCTTTATTCTTTTGTGGCGAACTTTCCAAGGAGGAGTGAAGAACTACATGTTGCCAGTATTACAGCTACTTACATCTCCTTATACAAGTTATTTAGCATCTCTGAGCCTTGGTTTCCTCATCTGTGAAACAGAACATAAAACCAAACCTTCCGGATGCTGTGAGGATTAGAGATAATAAAGGCAAAGCTCACAGTGCAATAACAATGACTGTTAAGACTGCCTGTTAGGCTTTTCCTGTAGGCATTCAGGCAGTTCTGATTGACACCCATGTCTTCACACTTCCAAAATGAGTGCTAGAGGAAGGATCTGTGGGTCACAGGGACAGCTGGACTCTAAAAGAAGTCCTGCTAGCTCCGAGATTCTAGAATTCTAAAAGAATTTTTCTCTTGAGATTACCTTGAGGATTTGAATAAATACTGCCAATGCTCAACAATGACTATGCCATGAACTGATGTATTGGAAAGTGTTAAAGGGGTGCCTGGGTGGCTCAGTCAGTTAAGTGTCACTGTTCCCGAGTTCGAGACCCGCATTGGGCTCTGTGCTGACAGCTCAGAGCCTAGAGCCTGCTTCAGATTCTGTGTCTCCCTCTCTGTCTCATGCTCTGTTTCTCTTTCTCTCTCAAAAATAAACAAATGTTTAAAAAAATTTTTTTTTAAGTGGCACAAAAAGCAGAACACAGGACAAGAAGACTAGAATTCCCTCAGTACCAGGAAGAGCATTTGGATTTTAACGTTTCAGACATTTTGCTCTGGGGATAAAGGACAGGACTAACACCTAGGCTAGTATAAGGATGTCATCATTTTGCTGCAGAAAGTGTCAAAAAAATCCAGCTGTGGGCGCCTGGGTGGCTCAGTCAGTTAAGCATCTGACTTTGGCTCAGGTGATGATCTCATGGTTTGGGGGTTTTAGCCCCGAGCAGTGCAGAGTCTGCTTGGGATTCTCCCTTTCTCTCTGCCCCTCCCGGATTCTCACTTTCTCTCTCTTTCTGAAAATAAATAAATAAACTTAAAAAAAAAAAAAAAGAAAGAAAAAGAAAAACCTAGCTGTGACTTAGAAAGCCAGCTTTTGTTGAACAGAATGAGTTTCACTGTTTTCCCCCTTTCTTCAACATCATGCCAAACTAAAGACTCTCTGTCTCTGATACATACAGAGGGACTCCTTTGCAGAATATCTGGCAAAACAACTTCCCTTAATTATAACTAAGAAGTCAGATTTCCACAGCCACATGGCTCTCCATTGCATGGTCCATCTTCGCTTGTGGAATATGACTGCATGGTTTCAGGATGTATTTTTTATTTTAAGTTTATTTATTTATTTTGAGAGAGAGAGAGCATAAGCAGCGGAGGGACAGAGAGAGAGAGAGAGAGAGAGAGAAAGAGAAAGAGAGGGAATCCCAAGCAGGCTCCATGCTATCAGTGCAGAGCCCAATGTGGGGCTCGAACTCATGAACCATGAGATCATGACCTGAGCCAAAATCAAGAGTCAGATGCTTAACCGACTGAGTCACCCAGGGACCCCAGATTCGGCAAGTATTTTGATACCTGAATCTTTTTTTTTTTTTTTTAAATTTTTTTTTTTTTAATTTATTTCTAGGAGATAGAGAGAGACAGCGTGAGCAGGGGAGGGTCAGAGAGAGAGGGAGTCACAGACTGAAACAGGCTCCAGGCTCTGAGCTGGCAGTCAGCACAGAGCCCGATGCGGGGCTCGAACCCACGAACCGCGAGATCATGACCTAAGCGAAAGTCGGACGCTTAACCGACTAAGCCACCCAGGCGCCCCTTGATACCTGAATCTTATCCAGAGCAGAGAGTTGCCTCTGCATTATTGGGAACAGCCATTTAAAAACATGGAAAGTTCTTGCCTTTTCCAAGACTCTAGAATGTGGGTACAGATTTAAAATATAGGAAGCATCTTCCCTAAACCTTAAGGCAATTCACCTAGTGTCATTAATATTCTCACCCAGGATGTTTTCATAAATTCCAACTGAAACCAATCTCTTTATCTATGAAATACTAAGAAGCCCAAATTTGTAAAGCCCTGGCCGGATGAAACAAGTGGATGCTAAGGCTCCTGTGGGCCAGGGTCCTATAGGTTCCACTGAGGAAGGGCTCGCTTGTACCCTGCACACCCATCACTCTGAACTACTTGCAGTTTCCCTAATGTCATCCCCTTTGTACGTACACTGTATGCTCCTGGAGGTAAGGCAACAAGTAGGCATGTGGGGGCATGGTCATTTGTGCTGCCTGGGTTTGAATCCCAGCTCTACCACTTAATAACCCTGTCAAATCCTCTAATATCTAAGGTCTTCAGGCTTCTTACCCACAAATAGCAATAATAATAGTACCTATCACCCTTGGATGGTTATGAAGGTCAAATAAGATCATCAAAGGAAAGAGTTTAACATCATATAGAAGAGGTCTGATAAAGTTTAGCCATGATTATTAATGCCTAAAAACCTCCAAATCCAATAATAATTCCAGTAGGCCAGAAACTACTTTTACCCTGCTTGGTAACAAAAGTGGAGGCCCACAGGGGCGCCTGGGTGGCTTAGTCGGTTAAGCATCCGACTTTTGCTTAGGTCATGATCTCGCGGTTCGTGGGTTCGAGCCCCGCGTCGGGCTCTGTGCTGACTGCCAGCTCAGAGCCTGGAGCCTGTTTCAGTCTGTGACTCCCTCTCTCTCTGACCCTCCCCTGCTCACGCTCTCTCTCTCTCTCTCCTAGAAATAAATAAAAATATTAAAAAAAAAAAAAAGAAAGAAAGAAAACATTAAAAAAAAAAAAAGTGGAGGTCCACTGATGGGAGGGACGTGAGCTTGAGGGAAGAAAGGCCATTTAGCCAGCCAGGACACCATACTCACAATCACACAGTTCTTGCCGACATGAACGTAAGAGCCAATCTGAGCTGCGTTGACCACACAATCTTCCTCAATAAAGACATGGTCCCCAATATGTAAAGGAAAAAATGCAACGCTAGAGAAGGAAAAGAAAATGAACAAACAAAAACATGTCAAGGTGATGTGCTTTTGGTCGAGGTTTATAGAACTCTAGACCGTATTCTCAACTTTATCATTGTATCTGAACAAGACTACTCCTAGCAAGGCAAGAATCCTCGGGCTAGGGGAATTCTATAATGTTGAAGATGAAGGTGATGACTAGCTCAAAATCAGAAATATTAGACAAGCAGTGTGTAAGGAAACAGCAAAGCAGGAGCAGAGACCCTCCAATCTAAAAGAGCTGGTACCAAATGAATGAAGCTTTTGTTCATTCCTGTCTCCTTGAAAATGCTCATAGGTCACATTTTCAGTAATCTGCTCTACAGGGCTTTAAGGAACTGACATCAGATTTTGGGGATGTATTTTCTAGCATTCAACATTCTAAACATTTGTATATTCAATGATTTTCTTGAGTGCCTACTATATGCCAGATTCTATGCTAGGAACTGGAGACATAATGGCAAGCAAAAGGCACACAACCCTGCCAGTGAGGAGCTTGCAATCAAGAGAAGAGAGGTTAAATAAATGATTATGTAAGTAATTAATTACAACTGTGATTAGTGCTACAGATGAAAAGCACCAAGATATGAGAGTATATAATGAGGAGACTTTACCTAGATTTGCAGTTTGGTAAAAGTTTAATTGAAAGTGATATGTAAGCCAAGACTTGAAGGATGAGTACGAGTGAGGGGGCTTTCTCCAGACTTCTTACATCATTCCCATTCTCCATGAATCTTCAAATGTCATGGACAGTGGTTCTAGGATCATATTTACAAGTAATTTCAAAACACTGGGATGTAAAATATTTGGACTGGAAGTAAAATAAATTAGCTGGATGCTCATTGGCTCTTTCTAGTCCTGTGTTCTATTTTGTCAGGAATATTTTGTTGGAGATCATATCTGTCCTTTGAGGGCCTAAAATTTATTTAAATCTTCCTTAATCCATTCATATTTTTGATCTGCACCCCTCATGTGACAATGAATTCCTTAATCTTATCACAGCCTACAGCAGCACCATCAGTCCTTTACTTTTAAATTAAAAATTCCAGGGATGCTTGGGGTGGCATAGTCACTTAAGTGTCCGACTCTTGATTTCAGCTCAGGTTATGATCTCATGAGCCCTGTGTCAGGCTCTGCCCTGACAGTGTGGAGCCTGCTTGGGATTCTCTCCCTCTCTCTCTCTGTCCCTCCCCGACTTGCGTTTTTTCTCTCTCTAAATAAAAAAACTTAAAAATTAATTAATTAAAATTCCAAACCTGATATTCTTTTTTTTTAATTTTTAAATGTTTTTTTAAAATTTATTTTTGAGAGAGAGATAGAGACAGCATGAGCAGGGGAGGATCAGAGAGAGAGGGAGATACAGAATCTGAAGCAGGCTCCAGGCTCTGAGCTAGCTGTCAGCACAGAGCCCGACGCGGGGCTTGAACCCACAAACCATGAGATCATGACCTGAGCCGAAGCCAGATGCTTAACCAACTGAGCCACCCAGGAGCCCCTCCAAACCTGATATTCTGATCTGGTTCTATTTTCCACTGCCTGGTTCTGATATTGACATATGTGGGACGAGGGTAGGTAGAAATGCACACACTCCCTTTTTTTAATGTTTTTTTATTTTGAGAGAGAGAGAACACACACAAGCTGGTTAGGGGCAGACAGAGATGGAGAGAGAGAATTCCAAGCAGGTTACGTGCTCAGCATAGAATCTGACATGAGGCTTGATCTCATGAACCATGAGATCACGACCTGAGCCGAAATCAAGAGTCGGACACCCAAATGACTGGGCCCCCCAGGTGCTCCTAAAGTCACTTGCTATGCATGTGTTGCTATTTACACTTTTATACTTCTATATTTCTCATGTGAACTATTCTCACTTATATATCCTCCCAATTCACCAATAAACCCCATATTTATTATTTATTCTTAGTGCTTTGCTGAGACCATACCCAGCCCAGCAATGCCATTATCAGAAGGGAGAGTCAACAACTCTAGCAGAGTACCTGTTACAGTATGTAACCACAAAAGGCTACCATGAGGTTTTCTAGTTTTCCCCCAATTGCCTTCTGAGCTAATGAGCAAATGTTTTCATGTGAATGACTTACAGACTCCCTGCTCCAGTTCCTGTATGTAATAGAAAGTCTGGAATCTGACCTCATTCTGAGAAATGCAGGATCATTTCTGCGCGTTCCTAGGTATTACAGTCTCAGTTGGTTGCTCTGTTCTCTGTTCCTCCCTAAACCATGTTCATAGCCCTATGACAGAAGTGTGACATTATACAGTGGCTACCACATTATACTACCGTATTTTATAGTAGCTATCTACTTGTGTAATTGTTTCTACCACTAGGTTTTGAGAACTTTGAGGCAGAATGCAATTTCATCCATCTTTATGTACCCAGCATATAACCTAGTGACTGACCTAAAAAAAGCACTCAGTAAATGCTTGCTGACTTACTCAATGACATGCAGACAGTGCCAGAGGTAGAAGCTAGGTGGGAAAAGAGGGAGAGGCAAAAAAAACACAAAAAACAAAAAAGAAAACCCACCAAAAAACCAAAACCAAAACCAAACAAAATAATCCCAAAAATAAATCAAACCCCAAAACCAGCACATGAGGCATAGGGGACAGTTTTCCTGCCCTGTCCATGTCCTTTCTTGGGCAATCCTTATTCCCACTGTGAGAACAGTGGGCCTGACTTGACCCTGCCCTCTGGGTCACAACTGTTAAGAGAGGGGTGGGCACTCAAGTCAAGGTGAGCCAATCAGATTTCCTCTCCCAAGATTCTGTAAATAAGACCTAAAAATCCTTGGTCGGTATCTGTTGAAGCTTAAACAGAGAATTGATATAAATTAGGGGGCTCAGGAAGGCTCCATGAGAAATGGGGGAAGGCAAAGACCATGTATAAGAGAGGGGAGGGAAGTAGAAACGCAGAGACAAGGACATATGAGAAGCGGTATAATCTCAGTGACAGAGCAACAGACTAGTTGTCGTGATTCTGGCTAGCTCTCCAGTTCTAGGCGCTAGTCCCTTGTGAGGCCTGGCACCTTCTCCTACTCTGAGAGTCCATTAAATATGTCCCTGTCTGTTTCATCAGAATCCCCTTTGCTTTTTTCCCCTAGTTTAAGTGGATTCTATTTCTGGTAACCAACCAACAACCAGACTAAGACCACCACCACTAGAGCTGTGTTCATTATAGTGAATTCTTCTTCCGTGTCCCAAACAATAGCACAGACCTGCTCCTTACACCACACCTCAACACACGGAACACACCACCAGCAGCAGCAACCCACCCAAGACCCAAACAAGGTAATTAAATTACATACCCTTTGCTGAATTTCTTGAATGGTGGCCTTATGACACTCCGACTTTTCACAACACAATGACGTCCAACTCTCACATTTGCCAGGTCCCCTCGGATAATACAGTCATTCATCACAATGGTCTACAAAACAAAGCACATTTAAAAAAATAACTACCAGCACAGCTGAAAACAAAACAGAAAAGAGTAGGTAACAAGACACTTACTGAAGTTATGCTTTGACCTACAGAGTCATATGTTCTGGGAAAAGGGATGACTTGTAAGGTAAAGAGAATGGGCCTTGTAACACTGACTCAGTGGAAGAGGTTCCCAGTATATTCCACAAATAGGACTCACTGAATAAACAGACGTTCACTGAGAATGTGGTACCCCAAGTTCACTCACCTCCTCAGGTTTACTCACTTCCACCTGCCCCCAAGCCTTAGCTCAGTGAGAGTCCAGGCTGCTCCTGCCTTTGTCCGACCTCCTAACACGACTACCTTCAACCTTGTAATCCCACAGGTGGACCTAATGAGTTTCTGGTTCCTCTTCCCAATTCTAGACTCAGATGAAGTGCTATGCTGCAGGGTATGGTATCTGGCTTCCCCAAAGATTGTCTGCTTGGGCTGCAGTGTGGATACTGTGATCAGAAGTTTGGGGTGGGGTGGAGGGATTAATGCCCCATGCTTGGTAAAGAGTAGGCATTCTTGAAATGTCTTTTGAATAAATGAATAAATGGGGTAAAAAAAAAAAAAGTGCATATGGCTGTGGTTCTAGCCAGAAAAGTAAGCAAGCGACCAGGCCTTATGTATGCTGAGCACAGAAGCTTAGGCTTATAGCCCTAGAGGATATAAGTAATCAGAGTTTTGTTTTTTTTTTAATGTTTTTTATTTATTTCAAGGAGAGAGAGAGAGACAGCGTGAGCAGGGGAGGGTCAGAGAGAGAGGGAGTCACAGACTGAAACAGGCTCTAGGCTCTGAGCTGGCAGTCAGCACAGAGCCCAACGCGGGGCTCGAACCCACGAACCGCGAGATCATGACCTAAGCGAAAGTCGGACGCTTAACCGACTAAGCCACCCAGGCGCCCCAAGTAATCAGAGTTTTTAAGCAGAGGATTAACACACTGAATCTTTAGTTTAGAAATATTACTCTGAAAGCAGCCTAGAGTCTAAATGGAGGAGGCAGGTAAGACTGGAGGAAAAGTGACCCTTTAGATGACTCCAGGGGATCAAGGTAAAATGAAAGAATGAGCCTTCTCTATGACAACAGCTGTGAGTGAGAGAAAGAGAAATAAACATGAGATAGAGGAATCTGATCAAGCCTTCAGCTCTACTAATTAAGAGGCAGGAGAGGGGCATAGAGACCCCATTCAATGGCTCATGCAAATAGAGTTGGCCAAATCCAAATCTGAAAATTCTACAACAGTGAGCCAGTTTCCTCAACATATAAGTAGCAAAGGGAGAAAATATGGGATGGGGGAAGAGAACTGTTATAGATTTAAAGGGCCCTGAGAGATATATCAACCAGAAACAATGTGTACTTGACCTTATTTGGATCCTGATTCAAAGAAACCAACTGTAAAAAGACTTAATATTAAGACACTAGAAAGACTGAACATAGACCAAGGGTTAGATGATATTAGGAAATTACTGGCTTCTTAAAAAATATAATAAGAGTGTTCGTCATTTTTAAAGTTTTTAAATCTTACTAATACATATTGAAGTATTTATGGATGAAATAATACGACGTGTGCACTTTCCTTTAAAAATACCCAGCTCCCTGCCCTCATGTCAGTCAAAATAAGTATGGGTTTACAGGGCGGGTATTGGTGAAACAGAATGTCAAAATATTGTGGGGCTCCTGGGTGGCTCAGTCGGTTATGCGTCCAACTTCAGCTCAGGTCAGGATCTCACGGTTCATGGGTTCGAGCCCTGTATCGGGCTCTGTGCTGACAGCTAGCTCAGGGCCTGGAGCCTGCTTCAGATTCTGTATCTTCCTCTCTTTCTGACCCTCCCCTGCTCACACTGTCTCTCTCTCTCTCTTAAATTTAAAAAAAAAAAAAAAAAAAGTCAGAATATTGCTAATTGCAGAAGCTGGTGAATGAATATATGGAGATTCATTATATGTTCTCCCCACTTTTGTATGTCTTAAAGTTCCATAATGATACTACTCATCTACAAAAAGCAGTGAGCTATAAATCCACTAACATACACAACAACATGGATACATCTCAAAAACATGCTGTGGGGCGCCTGGATGGCTCAGTCAGTTAAGCGTCCGATTTTGGCTCAGGTCATGATCTCGTGGTTCGTGGGTCTGAGCCCCGCATTGGGCTCTGTGCTGATGGCTAGCTCAGAGCTTGGAGTCTGTTTCAGATTCTGTGTCTCCCTCTCTCTCTGACCCTCCCCTGCTCACGCTGTCTGTCTCTCTCTCTCTCTCTCTCTCAGAAATAAATAAAAACATTAAAAAAAAATAAAAAAACAAAAGCAAAAACAAAAAACCCCAAAAAATTATGCTGAGTGAAAGAAGCCTGATGACAGAGTACATAATTGCCATTATAAGAAACTCTAGAAAATGCAAAGCTAATCTATATTAGCTTTACACCAATGGTTACCTGGGGCCAAGGGTAGGAGGAGGATTGACTACAGAGGGGTCCAAGGAAAATGAGGGTGATGGAAACATTTTACATCTTAGCTGTGGTAGTGGCTGCATAGGTGTATGCATCAATCAAAACATGTCAAACTACACACTTAAAATGGGTATGCTTTATTGTATGTAAATTATACCTCAATAAAGATCATTTTTATTTTTTATTATATATTTTTTCCTAAATATAATTTATTGCCAAGCTAGCTAACATACAGTGTATACAGTGTACTCTTGGCGTCAGGAGTAGATTCCCATGATTCATCGCTTCCATACAACACCCAGTGCTCCTCCCAACAAGTACCCGCCTCAATGCCCATCACCCATTTTCCCCTGCCCCCATTAACCCTCAGTTTGTTCTCTGTATTTAAGAGTCTCATGGTTTGCCTCTCTCTCTATTTGAAACTATTTTTTCCCCTTCCCTTCCCCCATGGTCTTCTGTTAAGTTTCTCAAATCCCACATATGAGTGAAAACATATGATATCTGTCTTTCTCCAACTGACTTATTCCACTCAGCATAATACGCTCCAGTTCCATCCACATTGTTGCAAATGGCAGGATTTCATTCTTTCTCATTGCCAAGTAGTATTCCATTGTATATATAAACCACATTTTCTTTATCCATTCATCAGCTAATGGATATTTGGACTCTAATAAAGATAATTTTTAAAACGTTCCACTATATGGGGGCGCCTGGGTAGCTCAGTCAGTTAAGCATCTGACTCTTGACTTCAGCTCAGGTCATGGTCTCAGGGTCGTGGGGTTGAGGGATCGAGCCCCAACATGGGGGGCTTAAGATTTTCTCTCTCTCTCCCACTGCCCCTCTCTTCCACTCGCTCGCACTCTCTCTCTCTCTCTCTCAAGAATAAATAAATAAATAAATACAATAAAAATTTAAAAAACCCACAGAGTTCCAGTTTCTTCTGAGAAAATCAGAAGCTCTAGAAATATAGGCCTATATTCCCACAGGCAACAATCACCTTGACTTAGGTAGGACCTGGATTCACCACTTCACCAGGTCCCAACACTATTGTTGGCACCCAGTCTTTACTCATCTGGTCCCTGTCTACTCCTGCAGGCACTGTGACACTTGATATAAGGGTTTCGGGAAACGGAAATTTCAAAATTCTGAAAGGGACAAAACAAAGAACTGGAAACAAAACGGCCATAGGACAGGGGATAAATGGAACTGCACACAGCAGCGAAAATACACAAACCACAGTGAATCTTAGAAACAGAACTGAGAACAGTGGTACTTAGTGTGATACGTGTTTCCTACTGTGATTATTATAATGACTGATTTTTAAAAAAAGTAAGCAACAGAAAGACAAATAAGGCTACACAATACAGACAACTAGATAAATAGATAGTTTACACGGATGTAAACATATATATATGGTATTAATTTACATCCTGTAACATGGATGAGCCTTGAAGACATTATGCTGTGAATAAACTAGACGAAAAGAGGACAGGAATGCCTGGGTGGCTCAGGCGGTTGAGTGCCTGACTTCAACTCAGGTCATGATCTCACAGTTCGTGGGTTTGAGCCCCACATCGGGCTCTGTGCTGACAGCTCAGAGCCTGGAGCCTGCTTCAGATTCTGTGTCTCCCTCTCTCTCTGCCCCTCCCCTGCTCATCCTCTGTCTCTCTCTCAAGAATAAATAAACATTTTTATTAATTTTTTTTAATGTTTTATTTATTTCTAGGAGAGAGAGAGAGAGACAGCGTGAGCAGGGGAGGGTCAGAGAGAGGGAGTCACAGACTGAAACAGGCTCCAGGCTCTGAGCTGGCAGTCAGCACAGAGCCCGATGCAGGGCACGAACCGCGAGATCATGACCTAAGCAAAAGTCGGATGCTTAACCGACTAAGCCACCCAGGAGCCCCAAAATAAACATTTTTTTAAAAAAAGATAAATATTATATGAATGTGGATTGAGGTTACTAGGTACTGGTAGTGAGGAGGGAATGGGGAATTATTCCTTAATGGGCAGAGAGCCTCTATTTGAGTGATGAAAGTTTTGGAAATAGATAGTGGTGATGATGGCACAGTGATTGTAAATATCACAATTTAAAAAACAAACCTTCCCTACAAAATCACAGAAAATTGTTCTGAAATTAGCTAAGGGATTTCTAAAAATCTTCCACATGAGTTTTCTAATTCTGTGCGGAAACAGCGTGTCTATAACGGCTAATCACACCTAATTACTGAACTATATTTCTATTAAATCTCAGAGTATGATGAGCTAATGGAGACAGTAATTGAGTCTCTACTGAAAAAAATTGTGATTGCTTGATTACAGTGAGACTACTTTCTGTCTGTAAGTTAGAGATGTAAAATTTCAAAGGAAACTGGCAGGAAACAACTGTGGACTTCAATGTCAAGCTCAAATGTATCTGGATATTTTCTCTGGTTCTGAAATGTCATAATATTATTCCCATGTTTCATTCTCTGCTGTTTCAATTTATTCAGACAAGATTCTCAGCCTTTCATATTCCATTTTGCAAATTTGTTTCATAGTTTAGTGTCTTTTCTGAGTGTCAAATCAATTTTAAGAGTTTCAGTTAATACTGAATCATTATTAGTAAACAGTTAATTTTATTACTACTACTTTCTAGTTTCTTTTTTTTTAAGTTTATTTTCTTTGAGAGAGAGAGAGAGAGAGAGAGAGAATGCAAGTGAGGAAGGGGCAGAGAAAGAGAGGGAGAGAGAATCCCAGCGGGCTCTGTACCACCAATGCAGAGCCCAATGCTCGAACTCAACTTATAAACCATGAGATCATGACCTGAGCGGAGGTCGGATGCTAAACCGACTGAGCCATCCAGGAGCCCTTACTTTATAGTTTTACACTAAAATATTTTGTTGCCTATATATATTTGTGTCTAGTAGTTAAGGTACACTACAGCACTTTAGAATAACTTCAGTTCTGGGTGCCACTGTATTTTGTTCCTGGCGTAAAGAAAAAAGGTTTTCTGTTGCCTCCTTTTATGGAATCTTTTTTGTATTCAATAAAATTTGGAGAATAGAAAAAGAGAATTTTTAGTATGTTTTTTTAAATGTTTATTTTTGAGAGAGAGACAGGGGAGGGCAGAGAGACAGACAGACAGACAGAGAATCTGAAGCAGGCTCCAAGCTCTTGATGTCAGTACAGAGTCAGATGCAGGGCTCGAACCCACACACTGTGAGATCATGACCTGAGCAGAAGTCAGAGGCTTAACTGACTGAGCCACCAGGCGCCCCCCAAAAAGAGAATTTTTAAATGCATAGCAATAAATGGGAGACGTGGTAACATATTATCTGCCCTGCTAATGTGATAATTAGTGAAGAGAAAGCAAAAGTATGCATCCTGGAGCTGGCTTTCTCCCTTACCTTGCCATTGAGAACGATGTTTTGACTTCCACACAACACAGACTGGCGACTAACTTTGTTTCCAGATGCCTGAAAAGAAAGAGCAGAACACAGAGGTGAACAAATTGAGTGGATTCTGGGCTACAAGTCTCCATCCAGAAAACTCTCGTATTGGGCAGAAAAGAACTTAAAATGGGGTGTAATCCTCAATGGAATGAGTCTAGCATATGAACAAGGCAATGATGGATTAGGAAACTAGAGACTCCAGGAATGGATCGAGAATTTGGATGTGGTAGGTCTAGAGCCTATTAACGTTAGAGACATTGATTCAAGTCTCAGTTCTGTACTTATAGCCCTAACTCCAGGATAATGACTTTACCCATATCTGAGGTACAAGAATTCAGTAAAGAAATAATAATAGCAACGCCGACTGAGCACTTACCTACCTCCAGCAATTTACACGCATCATGTATTGATTCCAAAAACTTAACCATCTTTTAACACATAGTAACAAATTACGACCCGTTAGTTTAAAACAAACAAAACAAAAACAAAACAAAACAAAAAACCCCCCAAAACTTCTGAAAGGCCCGAAGCCTGTAATTATTATTAGTATTAAGGTGGATGAGACGTATCCTGCTTTCTGGAAGGCATTTTATCTCTATGATGAAATCAGGAATAAATGTAAAAAGCCTAAACTGGCCATGCAGGGAATAAATAACAAAGCTGAGCCATTCACGGAGTGATCCTGTGTAATCTCGGACTAAACGCCAAAGCGACCCGGGGTGGGGCAGTAGGGCGACACCAGCCTCAAAGGGACGCAGGCTTGGAAAGAGGAGATCTGATGCCTGGACAAGCGCACCGTCTCGATGTACTCCGACTTGTTATAAAGCAGCTCGCCCAACTCCATTGCCACCGATTCCTTTCCGCAGCTCCCGCTCCTGTCAAAGCCTGTCACACGATCAGTCTGGCTGGGAATCGGGATACTTCCGGCTGCTCCTCCACTTCCGCCTTGGGCGTCCGGCGCTCTCATCCGCAGCTCGGCTCTCCGCTAGGCGGCCCCGCTCCTTTACTCGGCCGTCTCCGGCTGCGCATGCGCAGCCCAAGCGGTGGATGCAATTGGCGGGGGGTGACGGCGCGCCAAGCTCGCATGTGCAACCTAGTAGCGCGCGGGGCACGGTCCCAGGCGCTGAGTTTCCTTCCCTGGCGCCTCCGGGGCCCAAGGCCAGTCGGGATCCTGGTGTCTGCAGGCCCCGGGCCGGCGACGGCTGTTCCTTCCGTTCGGCCGCGGCCCAATGGAAGAGCCTCCCGGGAAGCCTCTCAGCTATGAGGAGAAGGAAAAGGTGCCGTGGGTGTGCGGGAGGGGCTGAGTCGGAACTCTGACCCCTTGCCCAGGCTTTAGGAGTGTGTTTGTTTCCTCAGCTGTCCGGGGTAGTCCGTGACCTCTGACCTCTGGACCCAGCGGGAGTGAAGTATGGAAGACTGCTGAGCTCACGTGGTGGCATTTTAAAGAACAAATTTTCTTACAGCAGTAATGCCTAAATAAGAAATGTAAAACTCCGGATAAAGCCAGAGTCCCCTTTGACATCCTCTCCACCCCCACACTCTCTCAATATTGGCTTCTCCCATCCGCTCCCTTAAGGAAATCTCTCGACAGCCGGTGCCTCAGATTTTTTTCGGAAGTGTGTGTGTGTGTGTGTGTGTGTGCGCGCGCGCGCGCAGCGGACGGAGGTGGGGGGTTTGGAGGGAAGAGGTTGTAGTCCTTCGCCACCAAAAAGTGATGTGTGTTTTTTGTTCATAAATGGTACGATCTGAATGGTGCTGCAACTTCCTTTTTACTTCTCCGTGTTTCATCCATGTCAGTCCATGTTAATCAGGCTTGCTTCTAAAAGTTCTTTACGGTGTTAGGTAGTAATGGAAGTGCCTTCTTGTCTTTAGGAGAGACTTTGAGGTTGTTTCCAGCTTTTGCTTCTACCACAGCTGCTCTGTCCTTATCCATGCCACCTTTGATGACGTTAGCTTGAATGTATCTTGTGCTGGCTGTTTCAGGCATCCTGCTAAACTCTTCATTCACGTTAACTCCTCAGTCCTCTCAGTTTACGTCCCCGTGGGGGGGTGAGATAGGTCATTTACAAGTCTACAAGATAATTCTCAGATGATGATAAGGTTGGTGATAAAGAGGACCCTGTGAGAAGCAGTGTAGCACAGAGTTACGGGCACAGATTCTAGGGGTGCCTGGGGGCTCAGTCGGATAAGCGCTGGACTCTTCGTTTGGTTCAGGTATGATCTAACGGTTCCTGGATTCAAGTCCTGCGACCGGCTCTACGCTGAAGCACGGAGCCTGCTTGGGATTCTCTCTCTCTCCCTCTCTCTCTCTCTGCCCGTCCCCCATTTTTGCTCTGCCTCTGTCTCAAAATAAATAAACTTAAAAAAGAGCACAGATTCTAGAATTCAACTGTATGGTTTTGGATCATGCCATTTATAAACTATGTGATCATGGGTGAATTGCTTTCTCTTGGATATTCTTTTTTTTTTTTTTTAATTTATTTATTTTGAGAGAGAGCACGAGTGGGGTAGGGGCAGAGAGAGAGGGAAAGAGAGCTTCAAGCAGGCTCCACGCTGTCAGTGCAGAGCTGGAACTCATGAACTGTGAGATCATGACCTGAGCCAAGACCAAGAGAGAACGCTTAAGGGACTGAGCTGCCCACGTGCTCCTTTCTTGGATCTTCTTAAAGGTAGCTCCTTTGGGTTTGGGCTCAAATGGCAGTCCTCAGAAGTGCCCCTCTGGCCACCCTAAAAGTGGCTCAGGCACTCTCACATTTCCCTGTTGATCTGAGTACTGATTACCATGTGATATCATCTTATCTGTGTATTTGTTTTCTTGTTAATTATCTGTGCCCCTCACTGTGCTAAGCTTGACCTCTCTGTGTTTAGCACATGAAGCAGTAACTGACACACAGTGTTTATAACTGACGAGAGATTTGTCAATTGAGTGTCTAAGGATGCCAGCTTCTGCTGGTAGGGTTCTCACAGCGAGAAGGGGAAACAAGTAAACAGACAACATAGTGGATATAATAAGTACTGTGATAAAGGAAGCACAGCAGAGAGGTGGAATGTCTAACCTTTATTTCAGGAGGGACCTAGAAGTCTATCCCAGGGAAGTAAAAAAAAATTGAGGCTTGAGGGATCAGTAGGACTTAGCAAAAGGAGTTGGGGAGGAAATGGTTCAGGTGGTAGGAATGGTTTATGTAAAGGTGCTGAGATATTGGAGAGCTTGGTGCTTTGTGAGAAGTGAAAGTAATGTGAGTGCCTGCTACTCCCTCGACCGTCTTGCTAGGGACCTGCTGAGCACTACACACTCGAGTGTCATAGACACTGTGTCCCTTCTCTGCCTCTTTCTTTCCACCTGCTCACCATTGTTTGCTGTTTTTCTTCTTCCAGTTGAAGGAAAAATTAGCATTCTTGAAAAGGGAATACAGCAAGACGCTGGCCCGCCTCCAGGTAAGTGAACCTTACTCTCTCAAATTGAGGTATTAAGTATGAACTATATACAAACAATTCTTCCTAATAATAAAGCTTTAAAATAAATCCTCTTTGTCTTAAATTTGTTCCTTAAGCTGCTTTTGTTTTCTCTAGCGTGCCCAAAGAGCTGAGAAGGTTAGGAATTCTGTTAAGAAAACAGTGGAAGAACATGATTGCTTGTTCCAGCCGGACATTGCACCACAGCTAACCCACTCAGGTACAGCTAGCCCGTTTACTTATGCTTGCTCTGTTTCATCTTCCAGGTATATTTGGTTGTGGTTCTTTTTCTCACAGCCAAAAGATAAAGACTAGCCGTAGACTCTTTTTAAAGTGTATGTATAATTCACTGATTCTTTGTATACTCACAAGACACCATCTAATTTCAGAACGTTTTCACCACCCCCAAAAGAAGCCCTGTAGCCATCCTGCCCATAACCCCTGGTAGCTACTAATCTACTTTGTGGATTTACCTATTCTGGACATTTCATATGAATGGAGCCATATATTCTGTGACCTTTTGTGATTGACTTCTTTCACTTAGCGTGATGTTTCCAGCAATCATTTCTCCGTACATACATCCAAGCTTGCATCAGTACTTCACTCCTTTGTGCACATGGATACTATTCCATTGGATTAATGTTGTGCCACAATTTATATAACCATTCATCAGTTGAAGGGCATATGGGTTGTTTCTACTTTCTGGTTAATGAATTTTGGCTGTTATGCTGCTATGAACATACACATGCAAGTGTTTGTGTAGATGTATGTTTTCAGTTCTTTCGGGTAAAACTTAGGAGCGGAAATGCTGGGTAATATGGTAATTCTGTTTAACTTTTTGAGAAACTGCCAAACTGTTTTCTACAACATCAATACCATTTCACATTCCCACCATGATGCACAAGGATTCCTGTTTCTACACATCCTCACCAGCATTTGTCATTTTCCATTTTTAAAATTATAACCATCCTGGTGGGTGTGAAGTGGTATCTCATGGTGGTTTGGATTTGTGTTTCCTAGTGACTAATGATATGGAACATCTTATGGCTTGTTGGCCATTTGTATATCTTCTTTAGAGAAATATCTACTCAAGTCCTTTGCCAATATTTTAATTAGGTTATTTGTGTTTTTATTGTTCAGTTGTAAATGTTCGTAATATATTCTATGATCCTTGTTGTATACATGCTTAGTAAATTTTCTCCCATTCTGTAAGCAATGAACTGAGTTTTTTTGGTTGGATTATTTAGTTGCTCTTTCCCCTCTCAACTTTTAGAAATTATTGTGTGAATATTGAAAAGGTGATTTTTAATTAAGCACTTATATATGTACAGTGAAAAAATCTAGCTGGAAGTATTCTAAAATAAACAATGATCATTACTCACGTTAATAGGTAATTTATAATCATAAAATTGGAGGCTATTGAAATAGAAAGGTGGTATTAAATTACTTGAGCCCAGGGGCGCTTGGGTGGCTCAGTTGGTTAAGCTTCTGGTCTGAGTTCAGCTCAGGTCATGATCTCATGTCCCATGAGCTTGAGCCCTGTGTCAGGCTCTGCATTGGCAGTGCAGAGCCTGCTTGGGATTTTCTATGTCTCCTTCTCTCTCTGCTCCTCCCCTGCTCCTGCTGTCTATCAAAATAAATCAACTTCAAAAAAAAGTTTTTTTAATTAAAAAGGAAAATATTAAATGTATAATTTTTTTCTCTTCAGAATCTAAAAATAAAGTATCTCTTTGTGAGACATCACAAATCAGTACTTATCTGGATGAAGAAACTGGAGAAAAGACACCTATCACACTTGACATTGAGCCTGAGTCCTTCAACCTTGAACATGGCGCCATGGAAGGATTACATATACAAAGAGCAGGTGGTACCCAAGAACATTTTCCCTACCAGGTCAATGGCCCTGGTGGTGAGAAAAGGCAAAGTAAGTTGCCAGGGAGAAGAAAACAGCAGCGGAGAACATTCACCTCACAGGCAAGAGAATCTTCCTTTGACATGGATTCACTCAGACTCTCTGGAAAAAGATTAAAAGAACAGGAAGAAATCAATAGAGAAAATCCTTGGACACCTGTAACTGGAAGAATTTGCCTTTCAAGTTCTACGTCTGACATTCTGGATTCTCCAGCACCAGTGACAGAAGCTAATATAAGAGGTGTATTAACTCCACCGACCGCCAAACCACAAAGCGTTGTTGATGCACTCGTAAGAGGAAATCATTTCCCCACGGTGCCCGTACTTGCTTCATTTACTCCGTCAAATAACAGTAGCAGTCAGCACCTTGAACGTAAGCCTCTTGAAGGCCACTGTGAACTCCTTACTCACGGTTTAAAAAACATTAGCCCTGCTTCACCTGTAAACCTACAGGTACAAGACCAAAAAATGACTGTCTCTACAGCTAACCCAGAGGTAAATAAATCTCTAAGTGCAAGTGGCCAGCTGCCTACAAGTCCTGACTTAGAGGCAGATAATTTGTGCTCTCTAAATAAATTCACTTATAATCACTTACCAGCAAATGGAAACCAAAATTTGGAAGGACAGAATCACACAGAGGAGTGTTTAAAATCTCCCCATAACCCTCTTGATGATAGAAATGAAAGTCCTCAGGAAAATGAAGTTGTAAGTCCATCTAAGAGTCTTAGCCCAGAAATAATCTCTCCTGCTTCTGCAGAAAATCAGACACATTCTTGCACAGTGCTTGAAGGCCTTCCATTTCCTGCAGAATATTATGTTAGAACAACACGACGCATGTCAAGTTACCAGAGAAAAGTAGCCCTGGAAGCTGTAATTCAAAATCATTTGGGTGTCAGAAAGAAAGGGTGTAAAAATAAAAGTAAGGAGGCAACTAAGAATTTAAACCTTCCCAGTGAAGAAACTGACCAGAGTGGAATTAGGACGTCTGATACGTGCACAAGAAAACCAAGTTCAAGAAGTTCTCAGAAACGTCCCTCTTTAACTGAAGTCAACTCTCCTACTGGGCTCCCTAAAGATAACCTTTCCAGAAAGGCAGTTACCCAGCCATCTGGTAGGAGACATGGAAGAAAAACAAAGTCAATCTGCCCCCCTGTATTAGATCATCATAAACTCCTTTTGCCAACTTTTGGCACATTGGGTGGTAATAGATCTAAGGAAGAAGTTTCCTTGAACAAAGAGCAGAATGGAAAGGCAATGATTCATGGTAAGAAGAGAATTAAAGGTAAATCAAAGCATAGATGATGATGATGATGGTAGCCAACATTTAATTGTGTGCCTGGTATTTTCTAAATGTTGTGCAAATACTAACTCTTTGCATCATCACAGCAGCCCTGTGTGGGGTAGAGTCTGTTTTTACCCTCTACCCTCGTCTGTAAAGACGAGGAAACTTAAGACACAAGGAGATTAAGGTGACTTTAATTCATGAAAGTAGCTTTAATTCATGAAAATTACAGAGCTGGGATTCAAACCTGTCTCTAATGCCAGAATTCACTAATGTGGTTGAAAAGTTGACACTGAAAAGGAAAATATGTGAGATTTTCACCTAAAATTAGTATTTATTCAGGTACAACACAGTCTTTATCCATAGAGGGAAGTTTTATAACCTACAGAGGAAGTGTTTTTGAAGTAAAATGTGTGTCCAAGTAGGAGTCCTCTGGCAGATTTTCTTAAGAATGACTGAGTAGGGGTGCCTGGGTGGCTCAGTCAGTTGAGCGTCCAACATTCGCTCAGGTCATGATCTCACAATTTGTGGGTTCGAGCCCTGCATCGGGCTCTGTGCTGACAGCTCAGAGCCTGGAGCCTGCTTCTGATTCTGTCTCCCTCTCTCTCTGACCCTCCCCTGCTCACAATGTCTCTCTCTCTCTCAGAAATAAATATAAACATTTTAAAAAATTAAAAAAAAAAAAAAGAATGACTGAATAATAAAATGTAATACATCCAAACAAATATTTGGGTAAAGTATGTAATATAGCCTCTTGGGAGATCTGTGGGATACAAAATATTGGAGAACGACAAGTGACGTAATTGAAACTTTTTTATTCATTTACTCAGGAATTATCACATATGATGAACTGAGCATAACAACTAGATAATTCACTCTGGTTCTATACTAGACATCAGCAAACTTCTGTAAAGGGCCAAATAGTATTTGTCTTTGTGCTCTGTCATAGCTAGTCCAGGATGGTGGCAGTGTAGCTACAGACAGTATATAAATGTGTTCCAGTAAAACTATTTGCAAAACTGGGAGCCAACTGCTCTATACCATTGAACACAGTCTATGAGCTACAATTAATTACATAACTTTTTTTTAATTGATTAAAAACCTATAATCATTATGACTTTTTTTATTGTCCTCTTCAAGTCAACAAATTACAAAGCAATCAGGGCAATCTTGTAATAATCTACAAACATTTTTTTGTATACTTTGAAATACTCTGCTGTAATTTTAGTAACCTGTTGCTACATTAAACATTTTTTCTTGGGGTGCCTAGGTGGCTCAGTCAATTAAGCGTCCAACTTCAGCTCAGGTCATGATCTCACAGTTCATGGATTTGAGCCCCACATTGGGCTCTGTGCTGACAGCTCAGAGCCTGGAGCCTGTTTCTGATTCTGTGTCTCCTCTCTCTCTGCCCCCCACCCCCCACCCCCCACCCCTGCTTGTTTTGTCTCTCTCTCTCAAAAGTGAAAAATAACCTTAAAAAACATTGTTTTTCTTGAAGTGTTCTTAACATAAAATGAACCATTTTCAATCAAGTGGACAGTACTGGCATTTAGTACATTCACAGTGTGGTGCCGCCATGCCCCCTACCTAGTTCCAAAACATGTTCATCACTCCAAAAGGACACTATGCCCATTAAGCAGTTGCCCTCTATTTCCTTTCCACCCTAGTGCCTGGCAGCCACCAATCTGTATTCTCTGAATTTGCTTGTTTTGGATATTTCATATTAAATGTGACTTTTTGTGTCTGGATGCTTTCACTTAGCTGATTTAAAAAAATTTTTTTTTCAATGTCTTTATTTTATTTTGAGAGACAGAGAGCAAGCGGGGAAGGGTCAGAGAATGAGGGAGACACAGAATCTAAAGCAGGCTCCAGGCTCTGAGTTGTCAGCATAGAGCCTGACATGGGGCTTGAACCCACAGACTATGAGATCATGACCTGAGCTGAAGTCGGACACTTAACCAACTGAGCCACCCAAGCGCCCCTCACTGAGCTGATTTTTGAGGTTCATCCATGTTACAGCATGTATCTATATTTGGTCCTTTTTTATGGCTGAATAATATTCCGCTGTAAGTATGTGCCACAGTTTATTCATTTATTAGTTGGTGGAGATAGCTTCCCCAAGCTTAGGCACTACTCTAGCCTTTGGGTCCCAAACATACTCCAAAAAAGTGTCGGCAGAGATGGTTGGGCCAACTGGTTCTACATTTTGAATGATAACAGAATTCCAGCTGCTTTTAAATGTAGTAAATTACTGGGACACCTGGGTGGCTCAGTTGGTTAAGCATCCGACTTCAGTTCAGGTTATGATCCTGTGGTTCATGGGTTCCAGCTCAGAGCCTGGAGACTACTTCAGATTCTATGTCTCCATCTCTCTCTCTGCCCCTACCCTGCTCACACTCTGTCTTTTTCTCAAAACTAGGTAAACATTAAAAAAAAAAAAAGTAGTAAACTACCCTACTTGAAAGTGAGACTTAAGTTTTCTTCAGTGAGAAAGGCCAGCATTTTATAGACTGTGCTCTGGTAGCCTTTTGGAATCATAGTTAGAGCAGAAGGGACTTTAGGGATTCTTAATTCAGTTCCCTTTTGAGAGACAAGGGAAAATGAAGTGAGTTGACTTGCCCAGGGTCATGGCAGATCAGTGGCAGAGCAGGGACTAGACCCTGATCTTCTTTCTCCCAGCTAATGCCATCAGCACCATAGTGTTTTTGATGGTACAGAAGGTGAGCTGCTAGTTAACCAACCTGTGGCTGCCATTTGAACCGTTTCCAGGTTTCAGAGTCATGGGTGGGAAGAGTAATGAAAGTTTTGCACTGTCTTGGAGTTCAGAAGCGCACTCTTGGTTGGGTATTGGGTTATTTGTTTTTACCACTGTTCCTTTCTATTTTAGGGAAGGAAGATGGTTGTCAAAACGAGGACTCCCTTTCTTCCAGAAATAATGCTTATTTGGCTTTGGATTCTGCTGCTTTCAGGGCTTCATTTCCTAAGAATGAGATGCTAAGTTTAAAGCAACTGTTCTCTTTTCTCAAAACCACAGACTTTCAGTTACCTGATGAAGACTTTGGACCTCTTAAGCTTGAGAAACTGAAGTACCACTCAGAAAAGCCAGTGGAGCCTTTTGTATCAAAAATATATGGGGATAAGCTCCTTAAGGAGGGAAACTGTGTTGTTTTGGAAGAAATGACACCTAAACAAATTGATATTGAAATGGAGGACTTGGAAGAGGAAATTCTTGTTCTCCCAGAAAAAGCACAACCTAAAACGCCAAACCCAACAAGCCAGCCTCAGAAGAAGGGCCTTTCTTCATCCATATTACTTTTCACTCCTTTAAATACTGTCACCCCCAAGGATAATGACAGACTGACGGCAGATGTGTGCTCGCCCGCTTTCCCCATCTTAGGCACTACCCCAGCTTTCGGCTCCCAGGCACGCTGTGAAAGAGCGTCCATGGAGGTGGTTGGACCAACTTGCTCTGCACCCCAACTTCCTCACTTGAAAGACGGTGATTGGAAGCAAGGTGATGATTGGGCCAGCCCATCAAAATCAGATGGCAGTCTGGTTTTGTCAGGCAGGGAAGAACACCCTTCCCATGACAGTGATTCGGGTCCCCAAGCAAAACTTCTTCCCACTGAGTCAGTCACTTTCGAAGAAAATCAGCTGTGTGGAAATACACACGTGGAGTCATGGAAACAATCCATTGAGCAGGTATAGTCAGCCTACATCCCTGGTGAGATTTTTCTGACAGAATGTAAGATCTTAGTGAATATGGGCAGTGTGACTTTCTGATACATCGGCTCCTCAGTATTTAGGAATAGTTATACATGCTTCTTTGTTATGATTTCACTGTAACCATTAAATTCAGTTAGGGGAAATTAAGGTTAATTTAAAAATGTGTTTTTTAAATGTGGGGGATCTGATTTTCTTTGTCATCAAGGAGGTGTTTGCATATGGGGCTTTTCTGCCGTTAGAGAAAATAACATATCGTGTAGACGTTATGATGAAGGAGCAGTGCGGGCAGACATCATCTATAAAGCATAGGTTAACAGTGTGACTTTTATTTCCACAGACTGAAGTAGCAGACCCTGCTTGTAATGACTTAATCCCAGGCCACTTACAATTGGTTTCGAAGTTAAAGGTCAGAAGACTATTCCCTTTTGGTGTGTCTTGTGTCTTACGTGTAAAAAATTTAATGAATTCATAGGAAAATTAGGATGAATTTAATCTGTATCTTCTTATTCTTAATTTAGTACTGTTAAACAAACTTGGTGAAACAGATTCAGAAAAACCTTTAAACTCTGTTTTTCACAATATTTAGCTGTGTTTATATTTTGAGATCTCCAGAAGTTTATATGTCAAGTGATTGCCAAGAACAACTTAAGCTAAGTTAACTCAACTTTGTATCTAAATTTAAATCAGGCATCTTGACAGAGAGAAAGTCATTCATGATCCTCCTTTCCAAATGTGTAATGTCTCTAGAAGGATCGCTTGTGATTTATGAGAAATTGGTAGTGGTTCCAGATTATAATGAATGGTTAATCTTTCATACGCTGCGCACGTGTGTGTGTGTGTCTGTGTGTGTATTTCTGAGAAATGTAAATTACAATATTCTGTTAATGATATTTAATAAATCTGGAGAAGTGGATTGGACCTATGTCCTACATACAATTCTTTGTATGTGGTACTTGAAGTAGCATGGTACAGAGCAGGGTTTCTCGATCTGAGCAATCTCGACATTTGGGGCTGGGTAATTCTTTGTTGCAGGGACAGTCCTGTGCATCATAGGACATTTAGCAATGCCCCTGTATCTATCTGTAGAGCCAGAAGCACCTCATCCTCAGTTATAACCAAAAATGTGTACAGGCATGGCTAGACACCCGCCACGGAAAGGTTACAAAATCGCTCCCAATTGAGAACAACTGATGTAAAAGAAAGAGGTTCAAATCCACATAAACTGTTTCTGCCAACTACTGACTGTGTGACCTTGGGCAAATTATTTACCCTTTGAGCCCCATATTCCTTTGGTATAAGAGATACATAGTAATAATCATTTCAAAGTTATTCCTGAATCAGTTTCAGTGACTTGGTTTCTTAAAGAATCAACCATTTAATTTGTATTTCCTAATTTGTAGGTGAAAATTCTAATTCCTAATTAGAAAATTCAAATTCCTAATTTGTAGGTTTTTTTGTCTGTGTATGTTCAGTTAAACCTCTCCCCGTTTCCCATTTTCTAAAGTACTTTTCTTCCTGCATCAGACTTAAGAGATTTTTCCATTCTGTTGGTCTTCCAAAATAAATGCTTTTGGTTGTGTTGATTGCTAATTAGGTCCATTTGTTTCCTATCTCATTTATTTCTGTTTTTATCCTTAATAATTTTTCTCTTTTTCATTGTGGTTATTACTTCTGTGTTGTTACTAACTTTTTGAGCTGTTTTCTTAGTTTACTTTTATTTTTGTCTTTTCTGATAAGTGCCTTTATGATTATAAATTTCTTCTGGAAATACTACTTTGCCATGCTCTGTGTGTTTGGATACACAGTGCTCTCCTTGCTCATGTGGAAATATAGTTGACTGTTGAAAAACATGTGTTTGAACTGGACAGATCCTTTTTCAGTAAACACAGTACAGAATTACAAATGTATATTCTCTTCCTTATGATTTTCATTTTTTTTAAGTTTCTTTATTTATTTTGAGAGAGGAAAAAAGACAAGTTGGGGAGGGGAAGAGAGAGAAGAGAAAGAGAATCCGAAGCAGGCTCTACACTGCCAGCACAGAGCCTGATGTGAGGCTCGAACTCGTGAGATCATGGCCTAAGCTAACATCAAGAGTCAGATGCCCAACCGACTGAGCCACCCAGGCGCCCCATCTTCCTTATGATTTTCTTAATAACATTTTCTTTTTTCTGTACTTTATTATTATACATAGTATATAATACATATAACATACAAATATGTGTTGATCGACTATTTGTTATCAGTAATGCTTCCTGTCAACAGTAGGCTATTATGTAGGTAAGTTTTTGGGAAATCCAAAGTTATGCAGATTTTTGACTATGCGGGAAGTTGGTGCCCTTAACCCCCACATTATTTCAATTTTATTCCCTCTTCATCCTGTGGGTGGTTCATCAGGATGTTTCATTTCCAAATGGGCAAGTTCTTATTAGCCACGTTTTGTGATTAAATCTGAATCTGTTCCATTCTGGAGCTATACATTTTTAGATCTATCATGATATAAGTGCATGGGGGCAATTTTTTAGTTACATAAGACTCACAAAGCTTTTTTCTTTCTTTTTAAGATTTTATTTTATTATTTTGTAAATACTTCTAGTGTTTACTTTTGGGAGAGATAGAGAGAGACAGTGCAAGCAAGGGAGGGGCAGAGAGAGAAGGAGACAAAGAATCTGAAGCAGGCTCCAGGCTCTGAGCTGTCAGCACAGAGCCTGATGTGAGCTTGAACTCAGGAGCCATGAGATCATGACCTGAGCCAAAGTCAGATGCTTAATCAACTGAGCCACCCATGTGCCCCTTAAGATTTTATTTTTAAGTAATCTCTCCACCCAATGTTGGGCTCAGTCTCAAAACCCCATGATCAAGAGTCATTTGCTCCACCAACTAAGCCAGTTTTGACCTATATAAAACTTTAATTACATTTAATTGGTATTTTGTTTAATCCTTGGAACCCAGTACTTTTTGTACTTATTCTTTTCATAAAACAGACCCCAAGTATCCCTTTAACATAACTGATGTTGCTGTTTATTTCAGAATCCTTCCGGTTCCTGTTCCGTGGATGTGAGTGCCATGTGGTGGGAAATAGCTGGTTTCAAAGAGCCATGTATCATAACTGCCTGTGAATACGTAGTTTCTCTTTGGAAACCTCTGGATACTTGGCAGTGGGAAAAACTTTATTCCTGGCACTTCACAGAGGTAAGTCAGAATCTTAGAGCTGGGAGAGGTCTTTGCAAGTATTTACATGGTAATATAGATTGGCAGCTTACCAAGAATGGGACCTACAACCCTGTAAGACAGAACAGAGGGATCGCTAATTTTTTCCAACATTTCATTATGTGAATTATCAAACATAGAGAAAAGTTGTACAGTGAGCACCCATAAGCCCACCATCTGGACTCTAACATTGTGCTCTGGTTTATCACCTGTTTTTCAGTAAATGGATTTTTATACTAGACCTGTTGGAGAAGCTTAGAATTTTGTCTTTTCTGACTTCTAAAGTTGCTGATACTTGTACTCCTTACCCCTCACCAAACATTGTTCTTGCTTCCTTTTTTTTTTTTAATTATTTTTTAATTGTTTTATTTATTTCTGAGAGAGAGAGAGAGAGAGAGAGAGACAGCCTGAGCAGGGGAGGGTCAGAGAGAGAGAGCGACACAGAATCCGAAACAGGTTCCAGGCTCTGAGCTAGCTGTCAGCACAGAGCCCAATGCGGGGCTCGAACCAACAAAGTGTGAGATCATGACCTGAGCCGAAGTCGGACATTTAACCGACTGAGCCATCCAAGCACCCCAGTCTTTTTTTGTTTTTGAGAGAGGGAGAGAGAGTGAGAGTGGGGGAGGAACAGAGGGAAACCAAGACTCTGAAGCAGGCTCCAGGCTCAGAGCTGTCAGCACAGAGCCCGATGTGTGGCTCAAACCCATGAACCTTGAGATCATAACCTGAGCCAAAGTCGGATATTTGACTGACCCACCCAGGCACCCCTCTTGCTTCCTTAATGTATTTTCTTCTAGTCTTTGTACACCTTCATATATATCTTACATGCTTGCAGTCCTAATGTGCTTAAAATTTTTAAATCTGCCTTTTCTCACTTATATAAACATTTTCCTTGTTTCTACATATTCTTTTTTAAAGTTTTAATTAAAAAAATTTTTTTAATGTTTATTTTTGAGAGAGAGAGAGACAGAGTACAAGTGGGGGGCACCAGAGAAAGAGGGAGACACAGAGTCTGAAGCAGGCTCTAGGCTCTGGGCTATTAGCACAGAACTCGAGGTGGGGCTCGAACCCACAAACCATGAGATCATGACCTGAGCCACCCAGGCGGCCCTCTACATATTCTTCATACTTTATTTTGAGTTTTATTTATTTCTCCAGATTTATTGAAGTAGAATTGACAAAATTGTAATATATTTAAGGTGTATAATGTGATGATTTGATATACATAGAAAGAACTCCCACAACAATCAGGTTCATTAACATGCATCAGCTCACATAGTTTTTGTTTGTTTTTAGTGAGAACACTTATGATCTACTCTTAGCAAATTTAATTCTTTGCAGAGTGGTGGTCAATAAGTATTTATTTATGTGAATAAACTTAAATAACTACATGATATTCCCTTTGTCCACTTGTGCCAGAATTTATTTAATTTTTCCTTTATTGTTAGAAGTAAGTGCTGCTGTACACACAGTTTTGCATATGACTTTTTTGGATTTACAGCTTATAAAAAGTATGTGTTTGCTGAACTTCTCACATTTGTTCAATGTTCAAAGCTATCCTAATACAGTGAGAATAGAAGGGGATGTGATGGGTTTTGGAAAATTTAGATTAATTAAAAATGAAACATGGGCTCTGTGTTGACAGCTCAGAGCCTGGAACCTGCTTCAGATTCTCTGTCTCCCTCTCTCTCTCTACCCCTTCCCTGCTTGCACTTTGTCTCTGTCTCTCTCTCAAAAATAAAATAAAATACAAAATAAAATTTTTTAAAAAGGGAGGCCCCTGAGTGGCTCAGTTGGTTAGTGTCCGACTTCGGCTCAGGTCATGATCTCATGGTTTGTGAGTTCAAGCCCTATGTTGGACTCTCTGCTGACAGCACGGAGGCTGGAGCCTGCTTCAGATTCTGTCTCTCTTTCTCTCTCTCTCTCTCCCTCCCCTACTTGTACTGTGTCTCTTTCTGTCTCTCTCTCAAAAATAAAATAAAACATAAAAAAAATTTTTTTTTATATGAAAAAACCAGGGGCACCTTGGTGGCTCAGTCAGTTAAGTATCTGACTTCGACTCAGGTCATGATCTCATGGTTCGTGGGTTGGAGCCCTGCATCAGGCTCTGTGCTGACAGCTCAGAGCCTGGAGTCTGCTTCAGATTCTGTGTCTCCCTCTTTGTCTAATCCTCCCCTGCTCACAGTCTGTCTCTTTCGCTCTCAAAAATAAAGTTTTAAAAAGTATTTTTTAAAATAAAAAACTACAGTGTTTAAAAAAAATGAAGCAACCAAACACAATTTTTGGCTTGTTTTGTTTTATCTAGGTTCCAGTGTTACAGATAGTTCCAGTACCTGATGTTTGTAACCTTGTGTGTGTGGCTTTGGGAAATTTGGAAATCAGGGAAATAAGGTATGTAACTCTCAAGGAGTAATTTTTTTTTCCTTTTATATTTGTCCCTGTCAGCCTGTTTTGAGTGCAAGTTGTAACCTAGGCTTGAATCTTTCAAATCTAGACCCAGAAGGTATTTGTTTAAAAAAACAAAAAAACAAAAACAAAAACAAAAACGCTAGAATGCTATCCCTGACTGAAGTTTCCATTTAAAATTAGACCTTAGGAGGAGCACCTGGGTGGCTCATTCAGTTAAGTGTCTGACTCTTTTTTTTTTTTTTTTTTAATGTTTTATTTATTTCTGAGAAAGAGACAAGCGTGAGCAGGGGAGGGTCAGAGAGAGAGGGAGACACAGAATCCGAAACAGGCTCCAGGCTCTGAGCTAGCTGTCAGCACAGACCCCAGTGCCGGGTTCGAACCCACAAACTGTGAGATCATGACCTGAGCTGAAGTCCCACGCTTAACTGACTGAGCCACCCAGGCGCCGCATGTCCGTCTAACTCTTGATCTCGGCTTGCATTAGTATTTTCCATCTCCCTTTCTCTCTGCCCCTCCCTCATGTGCTCTCTCTCAAAAATAAATATTAAAAAAGATAAATAAAATTGGACCTTAGTCTTTTCAATTTTTTAAGAAATTTTTTCAATGTTTTTTTACTTTTTTTTTTATTTTTTTTATTTCTAGGATAAAGAGAGAGAGAGAGCGTGAGCTGGGGAGGGTCAGAGAGAGAGGGAGTCACAGACTGAAACAGGCTCCAGGCTCTGAGCTGGCAGTCAGCACAGAGCCCGACGCGGGGCCCGAACCCACGAACCGCGAGATCATGACCTAAGCGAAAGTCGGACGCTTAACCGACTAAGCCACCCAGGCGCCCCCAATGTTTTTTTTACTTTTGAGAGACAGAGAGAGACAGAGTGTGAGCAGGGAAGGGGAAGAGAGAGGAAGACACAGATTCCAGAGCAGGCATCAGACTCCACACTGTCAGCACAGAGAACCCACAAACTGTTGAGATCATGACCTGAGTCGAAGTTGGACACTGACAGTCCACTTTGACTGAGCCACCCAGGTGCCCCTTTAGTCCTTTCATATTAAAGGCTAACTCCTAGAGGCGCCTGGATGACTCAGTCAGTTAAGTGTCCCACTCTTGATTTCAGCTCCCGTTATGATCTCACAATTTGTGGGTTCAGGTCCTTCATTAGGTGCTTTTTAATAGTGTGGTTGGAGCCTGCTTGGGATTCTTGGTCTCCTTCTTTCTCTGCCCCTTCTCCATGTGTATATACACTCTCTTTCTCAAAAGCAAATTAAAAAAAAAATTTTTTTTAAACATTTATTTTTTGAGAGATAGGGAGAGACAGAGTATGAGCAGGGGAGGGGGAGAGAGCAAGGGAGTCACAGATTCAGAAGCAGGCTCCAGGCTCTGAGCTTTCGCCATATGAGATCATGACCTGAGCCAAAATCAAGAGTTGGACAGGATGCTTTACTGGGTCACTTGGGCATCCAGATGCCCCCGGCAAATTTAACTTCAGATATGATGAATTTGAGGTGCTTGCGAATATGTCCAGCTAGATAATATAAAAGCAGTATATCTGTATTGTAGAAAGGTTTTTTCTTAATTTTATTTAATGTTTTATTTGTTTCTGAGAGAGAGAAAGAGACAGCGTGAGCAGGGGAGGGTCAGAGAGAGAGGGAGATACAGAATCCAAAGCAGGCTCCAGGTTCTGAGCTACCTGTCAGCACAGAGCCTGATGCAGGGCTCGAACCCACGAACCATGAGATCATGACCTGAGCTGAAGTCAGATGCCTAACTGACTGAGCCACCCAGGTGCCCCCTCAATAAGAAATGTTTAAAAAAGAAAAGAAAAGAAAAAGGCTTACTCTTAACTTCTCCAATTTTCTTTTATACTTGGTTTAGGTCATTACTTTGTTCCTCTGATGGTGGATGTGAAAAGCAAATGCTACTGAGTTCTGGGAATATAAAAGCTGTGCTTGGCCTGACAGAGAGGAGGCTAGTCAGTAGCAGCGGGACCCTTTGTGACCAACGAGTAGAAATCATGACATTTGCAGAAGATGGAGGGTAAGATGGTTGATTTTCATTATTAACGAATGCTTTTTATCACGGGCTTTCAGAGAAGGTTGGATCGCTAGCCTCTTGTCTTTGTGGGCGGCAGGTGTTGTAAGCAGGGTCTGCCTCAACACTTGGCTGTTTCATGGATGCAGTTTAGAAAGGAGGAAGCTGGATGTAGCAGGGAGGAAGCCAGTGAAGTGGAGAGGCTCAGCAAACATAGTTTGTTCTTTCTTCAGTCTTTGAAATCTCTGTGTGCCCCTCAAATATCATAAGTGCCTCCAGATCCTAGACCCTTTTTTTGGTCTGCACTTGTTTTTGAATCCTTCAGTTACCATTTAGATGCTGACTATTTACAAACATGTATTTCTAGCTCTGAACCCTTTCTTAGCCTCTATACCTGCCTGCCTATTTATTAGACATCTCATGGGTATGTTAGATTCAACATATTGAAAATGGAATTCATAGCATCCTCTGTGTTTGTTATGCCTTATTGTGACTATTTACCTGTGTTTCATAATAACAGAGGTCACGAACCTTCTTTCTTACTAATTCACGATCTGTAGTAATCTCGGCAAGAGACAAATAATTGCATGCTTATATTAGTAAAGTATTAATGGATACAGGAAGAAGCAGACAGATTTGAGAAAGAGGAGACTAAAGTCATTAGGGTTTGGTGATTGAGTAGGTAGAGAGGAAGGAGACAAAGATAACTTAACCCAGGTTTCTACATTTGTCACGTGGTCATATAGTGGTACAATTCACTGAGGTGGGAATGCGGAAAGAAACATAAGGTTTAAAGAGAGAGCTGGCAAGTTTTTTGTTTTGTTTTGTCTCTCTGAGAGAGAGAGAGTTCATATGTCCAGGGGAGGGGCAGAGGGAGATGAAGAGAGAGAATCTTAAGCTCCACCCAGCACGGAGTCCCATGCAAGGTTTGATCTCATGACCATGAGATCATGACCTGAGCCAAAATCAAGAGTTAGACAGGATGCTTTATTTACTGGGTCAGTTAGGCACCCAGACCTCCTCCTCCCCCGCCCCCGGCAAGTTTAATTTTGGATATGATGAATTTGAGGTGCTTGCAAATATATCCAGGTAGATGATATGAAAGTAGTATATCTTATTGTAGAAAGGTTTGAATACATGATTTCTAGTTGAAATTTTTTCTGATATTAGATTAGTGTGTATGATACATAGCTCTGTAATATGTAGAAGGGCTGCATAGAAACTGCTTTGGTATAAGGTGCTAATTTTTAATACTGTTTTAAATGCAGAAGCAAAGAAAAACAGTTTTTGATGTCCCCTGAAGAGACTGTACTAACTTTTGCTGAGGTGCAAGGGATGCAGGAAGCTCTGCTTGGTGCCACTGTAATGAACAACATCGTTATTTGGTAAGCTTTCTCTCGAGGGCCTCTTTCTTCTTCTGTTATATGACGTATACCTCTACTTTCACAGGGTTGTTAAGGTTAGATAAGACACATTGTAAATATGATTGTGTTTTTACTTTTTTTTATGGTCAGATGACATATACTTGTCTCAACAAGAACATCATATTAATTCAGACTTTCTGAAAAAGATCAGTCCAAGTAGACTATTTTATTTTATTTATTTATTTTTTTTAAATATTTTATTTATTTCTAGGAGAGAGAGAGAGAGAGACAGCGTGAGCAGGGGAGGGTCAGAGAGAGAGGGAGACACAGACTCCGAAACAGGCTCCAGGCTCTGAGCTGGCAGTCAGCACAGAGCCCGACGCGAGGCCCGAACCCACGAACCGCGAGATCATGACCTAAGCGAAAGTCGGACGCCTAACCGACTAAGCCACCCAGGCGCCCCCAAGTAGACTATTTTAAAGTAAATGAAATTTCACCGTTGTCAAAAATGTACAGTTGTTTCTGCTTCTGGTTATTGGCTTTTATCAAATGAACTCTCCTACCTCAAATAACTGTAAACTCAGACAAAGTATAAACAACTATCTGAAGGCACTGGGGAATGAGAAAAAGAAGAAAGATACTGGAGAGTGTTCAACAGGAAATATCAGTGGGCAAGGTTCCTGTTTCTACAGGTTTTAGCCAGAGGGCAAGCTCTAGTCTGTGCACAGGGGAACTAAAAGCCTGATAGAAAACCTTCTATCCTTTTGGCTTAAAGAACCAAAGGACATAGTTCAGGGTGACCACAGCAGCTAGAAAGTGAAGAAGGGGAGAGAAATCCCTGTAAAGAGAACTGAAGAATAAGCCCCAAATTCCTAGCTGTAATCCTTACCTAGTAATCTGGCTGGACTTTAAACTACACGTGCACAGGGCAGACTTGAAGCAACCCAGATAAGGCAGAAAGAACTGAATTGGGTTTTCAGCATTTGGAATATTAGGTGAACCAAGTTAACTGTTTACTGGGAGAAAATATATATTTTCTTTAGAGGAATCTAACAGAATCCAGAGTTTATGTGATGTGTTGTTCATACTGTCTACAATACAATCCAAAAGTATAAAATACATGTGACTAGAGGAACCAGATTAACAAATTTGGTCCTCAGCCACTTCTCTTTCCTAACCTGGGAGAACCTTACCCAGCCAAAGGTACTTTCAAGGTTAATTTGTATTAAGAGAATAAATTAATTTTTTTTTCCCTCAGAAGCCCTCTCCTTTAACTGGTTCCTTAGGGCCAGGATGGGTCTTGGTAAGAGGAAATTGTGATATTAGTGTCACCTCTTCTGCCCTGTCCAACCCTAACTCTCTAGGAATAAACCAGGAAAGCATGGTCCTTGAGAGAGTCCCGTCCCCACCAGGGAGCCTCTGAAATATGACCATGTTCTAATCTGCCAGGAGACCCTGTTTTCAGATGGCCCTACTGTCTAGAGCAGCAGGTTTCCACTTCTGGCACTTTGCTCAGTGTTTGTGCCTGGAGGTCTAATTTGGGAAACAAATATTCCTTAAAGTTGTCTTTTTCTATTCTTTCTGGTATTTCGATAGTCTGGACCTTCATTATTTGGTTCCTCAACTATTAATATAATCTAGTAATTGGTCTCCTTGTCGTCAGTCAATATCCTACCTCCAGATCTTCTTTTATACTCTTACTGTATTAACATTCTTTCTCCCAGCCCTCCCCTCTCCCCTCATGTTTTGCTTTTCTTCAGTTTCTACTTCCCCAACGCTTTGGTGCAAAAATTTCTCTCCAGCTAGTCCATAGCCCTCAGCTTCCTATTTTCTTCCCATCCTTCAATTCTCCCCTTTTTCTAATAGTAATTTTTTTTAGCATTTTATACATAATGGATCACAACAGAATTTGAGGTTGAAGAGGGACGTTTATACTTAGCTTTTAAGTGTAAGTTCTAAGTTCAATGGGTATCTTCAGTCCCATACTTCCTTTAAGGTCTGTTGTAATACCTCAGCCTTCATTGAGATTTCCCTCTCTGAATTCATATTGCCTTTTTTTTGTTTTAAGTATTGCCCTTAATTTTTTTTTAAGTTTATTTACTTATTTTTGAGAGAGAGAGAGAGAGAACACGAGTGGAGGAAGGAGCAGAGAGAGAGAATCCCAAGCAGGCTCCATGCTGTCAGTGTGGAGTTTGAACTCACAAACTGTGAGACCGTGACCTGAGCCCAAACCAAGAGTTGGACACTTACCCGACTGAGCCATCCAGGTGCCCCAGTATTGCCTTTGTTTTTAACTTAGCATATGCTACTTTGTGTTATGGAAGTCCTTGAAGATAAGTACATACCTTCTGTTTATTCTCAGGGCCTGCCTTAACTCCTTGTGTAGGAGTTGCATATTGTCTATCAAAAGCTCTCATTTACCTTTTGGGCTCTATGTACTTTCATATATACACACAGTAGTTGGTCACCTTTCCTGTTTAACTCTTAATGTGTTAAATGTCTAAAGCAATTCATGTTATACTCAAAGTTCAAGTGACCCTTTTTGAAACTTGGTGAAACTTTAAATATTTAATCTTGGTTAGACTATATGTTTTTTAATCTTTTTAAATTTTATTTATTTTTGAGACAGAGACAGAGTGCAAGTTGGGGAGGGGCAGAGAGACAGGGAGACACAGAATCTTAAGCAGGCTCCAGGTTCCAGGCTGTCAGTACAGAGCCCAACGCAGGGCTAGAACTCACTGAACCACAAGATCATGACCTTAGCCAAAGTTGGACGCTTAATCAACTGAGCCACCCAGGCACCCCTCTTGGTTAAGCTATACTAACTGAGCCCCCATCTTTCAATCATTAATGGATATTTGAATCTCTACTTATATACCGTTTTTTTGTGAGAGATGTATATATGAATCCTGGTTCCGGGGCTTCTAAAATCTAGTCAGTAAATAAGATTGCTTTACAATTCAATTTACAATTCAAAGCATACAATTCCAGTACAATTCCTTTACAATTCAGGACAAGGTCGAAGGAATTTGGACAGAGTGCTTTGGGACTTGAGGAAAGAGCAGTCACTAAATATAGAGCATGTACTAACCTCTAGGGGATAAACCCATTGGTGTCCCTGGCGAGGAAAACCTTGCATATGTACATGAGCATTGAGATTTCCTTCTTTAGTGTTTATACACAGAACCTGGTCCACAGAAGGTTCAGAAATACTTGTTGAATGTATTCCATTCACCCTGTTACAGTATATAATAAATTAAAAATGAGGCATAAGGACAGTAATGAAGGGAAGTGGAGGAGAGGAGATTTCTGTTGGTTGGTGTAGGCAGGGAGAAATGAGAGAGTCTAAGTTGAGCTCCTGCTGCTGATTGGAGGCAGGACATAATCGAGGCCATAAAGAATGGAAGGACATTCATTGGTCAGTAACAGGGATGGGAATTGGTCAGTAATGGAGAGGGCATTAGGAGGATAGCTTGAGCAAAGGTACAGAGCCAGGAATATGCATGATAGGGAGCAGTAATGTAGGATCGTAGCACAGGATTCATGAGGATTAGAGATACCACAAAAAAGATTATGGACTATCTTGTGGCTAAGGGGAAGCCTGCTGAGAGTTTTCATCAGTAGAGTTTCATGATAGAGCAGTTAGCAACGTCACAAATGCTCAGTAACGTTAAGGAGTGGTTCCAACAGGCTGTTTCTTCTTTTTTTATCTTTTTATTTTTATTTTTATTTTATTTATTTTATTAAATTTTTTTTTTTTTTTTGAGAGAGAGACAGAGCACAATCAGGTGAGGGGCACAGAGAGATGGAGACACAGAATCTGAAGCAGCCTCCATGTTCCGAGCTGTCAGCACAGAGCCCGGTGCGGGGCTCGAACTCAAGAACTGTGAGGTTATGACCTGGGCTGAAGTCAGATGCTTTAACCGACTGAGCCACCCAGGCGCCCCAGACTGTTTCTTCTTTTTTCTCCTCTTCCTTTTTTCCATTTCTTACCCCACTTCAGTCTTCCCATCTTTCTTCGTTAACCTTGGTCTAGCTCTAGTATAAACACGTTAATAGAAAGAGAATTCTGAGGCAGAGAAGGACAAATATCATATGTTTGCACGTATAGGAGGATTAGGAGGAACTTGACGGAGGAACAAGGGGGAGAAGAAGGGCGGAAATGGTGGGGGAAAGGGAGAGAGGCAAACCATGAGAGACTCTTGAATGCTGACAAAAACTGAGGACTGATGGATGTGGGGGGGAGGGGGAGATGGGCATGGAGGAGGGCACTTTGGGGATGAGCACTGAGTGTTATGTAGAAACTAATTTGACAATAAACTATTTGTAAAAAAAAAAAAAAAAAAAAAGAATTCTGAATCTATTTTAGGTATAGTCTCCCATCTAAACAAATTTGGCTTCCTGACCATTGTTTTCCAAGGAAAATTTAGGCATATTCAGAAATGTGACAAAATCATAATGTTGGAGTCATACCATGTGCCTAATTTCAATACTCAGTCAAATGAGATAAAGGAAAAGTTTTCTCATGCAGTCTGGAGAGATTTATTCCTAGTGATGTAGCAGATTCAGTTTCAGGTGGAACTGTCGAGTTCAACTACTGACAATGTCAACCTGTAGTCTCTACCTGTAGCCTAGTCTTGTAACTAAATATATATAACTACACAAATGTAACTAAAAAACTAAGGTACTGTGTCCCTTAGTTTCTCCCTCGGTCACCTCCGAAAGGATACTGTGATAAATAATAGAGTATAATGTGAAAACCAGTTTGCTGGAAGAATGTTATCAGCTTATTTATTTTTGGTGTCTAAGGAATTTAAAAACTGGTCAGCTCCTGAAAAAGATGCACATTGGTGATTCCTACCAAGCTTCAGTCTGTCACAAAGCCTATTCTGAAATGGTAAGTAGTGATCTGTTGGGACCACTTTGTGTCTGCTGTGTCTGTGGCTACTGGTCTCACTGAGTAAGAGCAATAACTTAGTAAGAAGTAATTAACAGACGCTCTCTGATGTGTGTCTTTTTAAAAATTGGATAACAGGGTTTGTTCTTTCTTGAAATACATGGATGAAAATAAGTATTGGTATAGTGTGACAGCTTGCTAAGTTTTCTGGCTGTATGACCTAAGAGCAAACATTTATTTCTAGCTGTGAGTTTGTACTAAGAATGCCATGCCTGTTACCAGACTTGGCTCTTACCCGCATTGCCGTGAATGATTTATGATGTGAATGCATACCCTTAGAGAAGATGGTTAAAAGGTCCTAGATGTGTTTTCCCTCAGGCCTTAAGTGTTCTCACATAGAAGCGAACACAGCTGCTGAGCCACTGTGTTCATAGACTTGGCTTACAGTCTGGTTTGGACATCTGAACAGGCTGCTCTCTAGGAGTCAGAGGTAACTCTTAAGTACCCACCATGGAGCCACAGGCAGAGGCCGGAGCAGGTGGCTTCACGCTTGTGTGGAGACTGAATTTCCCAGCCTCACTAACAACCCCATGCACATCAGTACCACGGGCTTGGAATACACTGGATATACCTATCCCTGGCTTGGCAGGGTCTGCGGAATTGAACTCAGAAGATGTGTGATCTTATATAATCTGTCACATTATCTTGAGGCTACCTTTTCACATCTTTAAAATAAGAGGGTTGAATTCATCTCCGAAATTATTACATTTACCTGCTAGGCATTGAAATAACTTTGTATCTTTGTTATTATAACATTACTACCTATTTGATACTAAAACATTTAACACAGAAATGTGTAAGATAGTAGATAAAACTCCATGAAGCCAACCTCCGGTAATAAGTTAACAGTTTAGTGCAGGAATCGGCAGTTTTTGTGTAAAAAGACCAGATGGTAAATATCTTCAGGTCTGCAGGCCACATGGGTCTCTGTTGTAAGTGCTCTGCTCTCCTGCTGTAGCACAAAGTCTGCCTTAGATAAAATGAAAACGCATGGGCCTGGCCATGTTCTGCATAAAATTTTTGGATGTTAAAACCTTCTAGAACTTGAATTCCTATGATTTTTCATATATCATGATATATTTTTCTCCTGTCTTCATTTCAACCATTTCAAAGTGCAGGAATCATTCTTAGCTTGTGGGTCATACAGAAATAAGCAGTGAGCCTGATTTGGCCTGTGGGCCATAGTTTGCCAACCGCTAGTTAAGTATATGACATCTAACCTTTTCTTCCTTTCCAGTTGTATTTGAAAATTTTTTAATGTTTATTTTGAGAGAGAGACAGAGTAAGAGTGGGGGAGGGGCAGACAGAGAGGAAGACACAGAACCAAAGCAGGCTCCAGGTTCCAAGCTGTCAGCGTAGAGCCAGACACGGGGCTCGAACTTACGAACTGCGAGATCATAACCTGAGCCAAAGTCGGGTGCTTAACTGACTAAGCCACCCGGTTGTCCCTAAACATTTCTTGGCTTGGTTTTCTAGTTATAAAAGTCATTTTCATTATAAAAATGCAGTCATTCTAGAAAATGCATGAAGTGGAAATGAATGTTACTAACCCTAAGATGGTTTATAATTAATTTTCTCCATTTTACCCCCAAAGAGAATTACTTTCAATATATAACATATACATATACAGTCATGAGTGTATGTGTGTGTCTGTGTGATGCATATGCCTCCACACACAATAATGTTATTATTAGATCATATAATTTTAAAGCTGAGAGAGGTCTGTAACACATTTTCCCATGGAAACAGCGATAGGTGATGGTGTGGGTTTTTTTGTCACTCTTATTCTATAAGTGTAAGTAGGCAATGCAGACTGGCCTAAGAATCGAGTCACCACTTACAAGATTACTTTTATGGGAAAATGTGTTCTGAATTTTCAAAAACCAATTTACCAGTGGATATCTTTAGTTTGAGGACTCTGTCCGCATGTTTATGTGCCCTCTTTCCCTATGATGGCGTTTTCCCAAATGGATGGCATGAGATGTTAGTAGTGTCTGAGGTGGAGGAAACTGATCAGTTGGCTATGTTCCCACCTGCAAGACTGGCTGAGCCCTGTCCTAGAGAAGCCAGAAGGCCAGTTCAGTGATAATCTCAACAGTTTCTGCCTGGGGGGAAAAAAAACTGAGCTAGTGATTAAATCCTGGATACTTGAGACTCTTGATCATTCTTGTAATTCTTTGATTTTGTCTCTGCCAACCCTTTCTTTTCCCCAGCATACTCTTGCTGATTTATTTGGTTGTTCATTTCTCTCTTAAATTAGGGGCTCCTGTTTGTTGTTCTGAGCCATCCTTGTGCCAAAGAGAGTGAGCCGTTGGGAAGCCCCGTGTTTCAGCTGATTGTGATTAACCCTAAGACAACCCTGAGTGTGGGTGTGATGCTCTACTGTCTTCCTCAAGGGCAGGCTGGAAGGCAAGTGTGTGCTGCTGTTCACGGAGTATGACATTTTGGAAGACATGTGTTGTGCAAATACAAAAACCAGATGTTCTTGTGTCACTTAGACAAATGGTAAACATGAAATGCTCCAGACATGGTAATAATGTTAAGAAGTAGGAAGAAGTGTAAAGTTTAGTAGAGTTGAGTGAAACCCCAAATTCCCCACATTCTGATCCCCACCATTATGGGGTTGGATAGGTATCTTATGTGTATTCAAACCCTGTTTTTTCCATAACAAAAAATTTCAAATGCAAATTAAATAGTTAATATTCTCTACAAAAATGTCCTTTCCATAAAACCTAAATTAAGAAAGTTTTAAGTATTACTGTTGGAAGGCTTCTTTTACTTTGAAACCTGATGAGTCTGCATCATGCAAGGAATTGATATTTATCTACTGACTGATGAGAAGATCTGTTTATCAGTGATACAGTTATTGGCATCCTAGATGTTATGTGAGCTCTCTAGTGCTTTAAAGCAGTGCTGGTATTGTTAGGCCAACCCAGCCACACCTGAAAGTGTCATTCCTTGAGATTTCCTTTATTAATGTTTGAAATCCACAGCAGAGACCTAGAACAGATGTAGCAAATCAAGATCACAAAGTCTAGCTTGAACAGTTTACAAGGATAAGGAATCTTGGTAGGTACAATGTATGTTTCTGTGTTTTTTTGGATCTTGTGCAGAGCTTGCTGCATCATGGTTCTAAAAGGTGGTCTCGCTCCCTGTGCACTTAGCCAGCTATGGCATTTCTGCAAGTGTTCTTAGCTCACCAAGAAGCTCAGGACTATCATCTGCAGTACTTGTTTACGTATAGAACTTGTTTCTTTGGATTTGAAGAAAGAACCGTAGTCACTGGTCTAGAAATTTAGGGTAAAGAACTATTCAATCAAGCATTTCCTTCATCACTCTTCAAACCCATTTGTTCAGCAAACCTTGATACCTGTCTGGTCCCAGTTCCGTAGAGAGCACTACTGTTTCTAATCTCATGGAAATAGGAGACAAGTAGAGACTAATGTTCAATACACAAAATACCGTGAGACTTGCAGTGTTGGGGAGCACAAAAGATAGAGGGGTTCTTTACTGACAGTGGAGGGTTAGGGAGAGACTATCAAGGAAGACTTTGTGGAGTTTCAAAAGATGTGTCAGGAGTCAGCCACACAAAGTTGGGTGGGAGACTGGGATAAAAAATACCATTCAGTTCATCCAGAACGTTCACTGAGGGTTGACTCTTCGAGGTGCTGGTTATATGGCAGTGAGGAATAACAACTAATTATATTAAGCCTTTAACCTGTATTAAGTACTTTGCTGAGCTTTTTATATCCCCTCATATCATATTCCTATTTTACTGATGAAGTGAAATAACCTGCCCAGGGTCACACAGATCTTACTTTGTTAGAATTCAAACCCAGGCAGCTGACTGCAGTGCCCCTATCTCTAAAAGACAACCAGATTTCTGCTTTACAATGTGTACAACAAGCCATGCTTGTTTTCCTCACAAGGGAAAAGTGCTATGAAAATAAAACCGATAGCATGATAGGGAGCAGAGGACACGTGTGCACTATACTAGACAGGAGATTAGGGATGACTTCTTTCTACAGAAGCACCATGCCCGCATGATGGCAGAATCCCAGCCATGCTGAGTTAGCACATGAGAGAGGGAATAGCAAGAGCTGACACCGAGGCAGACTGAGTATGGCCAGCTTGAAGAGTGGAAGGCAGGCTCCTGGGAGCTGGGGTGCAGGCGGTACAGGATACGTCAGGCACAGCCAGGGCCTGGACACACCATTGTGTCCAGAATGACAACACACCAGCCAGCAGCCCTGGGATTTCAAAGACAGGCATCACATTTACAGGTATTTTTGTTTTTGTTTCTTCGGGGAACATGACTTTGGCTTAACTCAAAAATTATTTTGGTGTGTGATTTGAATTGTTTCTTCTCTGCTTGCTATTAGGTTCCTGGAAGGTGATGTGAAAGATCATTTTGCGGCAGCAGTATTGACTTCTGGAACAATTGCCATCTGGGACTTACTTCTAGGTCATTGTACCGCCCTCCTCCCACCCATCTCTGACCAACAGTGGTCTTTCGTTAAATGGTCAGGTACACATTCTCATTTGTTGGCCGGACAAAAAGATGGAAATATATTTGTGTACAGCTACTAATAAGATGAAAACACAGTGCTCTGAGTTTTTTGACCACTTAGTACTTTGGAGGGTTGTAACTGTAAAGAATATCTGAGTGACATTTAAAATAATTACTTGTATTCCATTCAGACACAGTTTTTAAAATGCTGAATGTAAGTGGCACTACTGATCTTGAATGTTCATTTATACTTACTTTGGGAGAAAGGATCTAAGGTTGATTTTTGTAATTCCTCACATCTGCACATTTGCTTTTAAAGGTGTATATACAGCTTCAGTCTTAATAAATATTTATTTTGATACCTTTTGCTTGGCCTGTTATTTTTTTCCTCTCCTTTTAAGATCTTTCTCAGAACAACTATTTTGTAACTAGAATATTTAGTCAGTGATGCTTGCATGACAAGTAAATTTCAGGGGTGACTGGGTGGCTCAGTCATTTAAGTGTCCAGCTTGTGGTTTCGGCTCAGATCATGATCTCACAGTCGTGAGATCAAGCCCTGTGTGGAGCTTTATGCTGGGCGTGAGGACTGCTTAAGATTCTCTCTCTCCCTCCCTCCCTCCCTCTCTCTCTCTCTCTCTCTCTCTCTCTCCCTCTCCCTCTCTTTCTCTCTCTCTCTGGGGCATCTGGGTGGTTCAGTCAGTTAAGCGTCTGACTCTTGATCTCAGCTCAGGTCATGATCTCACAGTTCATGGGTTTGAGCCCCGCATCAGACTCTACATTGACAGCCTGCTTGAGATTCTCTCTCTCCTCTTTTTTTCTGTCCCTTTCCTGCTTATGCTCTCTGTCTGTCTGTCTCTCAAAGTAAAAAAGCTTTATTTAGAAAAAAAAAAATCTCTCTGAAAAGGAGTAAATTTCAGTTAACTTAGTATACTAACATGCAATATACTTCTCATGCTATTGTAAAAGCTTCTCAATGCTCTTACTTTTACATACCTACTAAAGGTAATACAAAACCTATTAAAATATGCTAACCTAGAAATGCCATTGTTCTTTTACATCCTTGATTCTCAGTGCCTGTGGTATCACTAAAGTCATTTTGAATGTTTTTTTAAGTTTTTTTTTTTATTTGTTTTGAGAGACAAAGAGCAAGAGAGGGAGAGAGAGAATCCCAACCGTGAAGCCCATTGCGGGGCTTAAACTCACAAACCATGAGATCATGACCTGAGTTGAAATCAAGAGTCGAACATTTAACTGAGCCACGCAGGTGCCCCTAGAGTCACTTTGAATCAACACAGTGGTATGTCCTGAGCCTGTCATCTTCACTTTTGCCTATGTGACTTTGAGAGACAGAGATGTTTACAGGCCCAATCTGGTGATATCGTTGGAAATTTTGTCCCATGAGAAGTATTTATTTGCTCAGCATTCTTACTGAGAGTGTATATTCATGATCCATATAACTTATTTTTACTACTCTTTTTTTTTTAATGTTGATTTATTTTTGAGACAAAGACAGAGTGCGAGCAGAACAAGGGGCAGAGAGGGAGACACAGAATCTGAAGCCGGCTTCAGGCTCTGAGCTGTCAGCACAGAGCCCGACATGGGGCTCGAACTCATAAACCATGAGATCATGACCTGAGCTGAAGTTGAACACTTAACGGACTGAGCCACACAGGTGCCACAATTACTTATCTTTTAAAGATACCTTTTTATGGTGTTTACTAGAGTGGTTTTTGCTAATTTCATGATTTCCCTCTGATACATTTGCATCAGAGATTTAACTTTATTACACTCATTCTTTTCCCAGTGTCTCTAGTGTAAATGAGATACTTTTATTTGCTAGCACATAGAGATAATAAAGGGCTTTTCACAAAGATTTAATTTACTCAGGAAGCCTGAAAAAACATGCTATCTATAAAATTTAAGAGTCAAGAAAACAGTAGAGCTAAGCAGTAATTCCATTTCAGTAATGGTTGAATGAATACTGAGCACATACTTGTCTTAGTAAGTATGAAGAGGATTACTGTGAGGCCCCTGCCCTTCAGATGTACACAGGCTAATAAGGGGACTGTGACACTAAGGAATACATTAAATACTGTGTCTCAAATTTAGAGGGTGCGTTCAGAGTGCTCAAAAGGTGGACAGTGAGCACAATACGGAAATGCTCCATGGGGTCTGACAAATTAGCAGGGTAAGTAGATCAGAGTGGAAGCAAGTCTATTCCAGGCAGATGGGACAGTTTGGCATAAACTATAGAAACAACTCATGGCAAGAGTATTGATCATGCTGTGGAGAATGGAGTCAGGAAGCTAGAAAGGTGGGCAGGGAGCTTGTGACGTGCGTCAGAAGACCCAGACTATTCTGCGGGTGTACAGACTGATGAAGGGTTTGACCAGGGGAGTGATAAGGCCCCACTCTAGCAACAGAGGACAAGGGTGGGGGTGTGACAGTGGCCAGAGGGCCTGACCTAGGCAGGGGCTGTAGGAATGAAAGACCTGAACTGCAGAGAGATTTAGAAGGGAAAAGAAAGGAGCAGGGCTAAGTGAATGTATGATTAGATTAGGAGAGGAAGGAGTCTTAGATTTTTGACTTAACAGGTAATGGTGTCAGCAGTTGAAACAGAAGACACGAGAGGGAAGATGATAGTTCATTCCAGTGCTTCTAGATCATCTGGTAACAGGCAGTTGGGTATAGGACAAGGAAGCTCAGAGAAGAGGCCAGGGCTGGATGCAGGTGGGAATGAAAACCTCTGGAGTGCATCCATTCCGAAAACGTGAGCCTTGGGGGGCACCTGGGTGGCTCAGTCAGTTAAGTATCCGACTCTTGATTTTGGTTCAAGTCATGATCTCACGGTTCATGAGTTCGAGCCCCAAGTTGGGTTCTGCTTGGGATTCTCTCTCTACCTCTCCCCTGCCCATGTGTGCTCTCTCTCAAAATAAATAAAATAGGGGCACCTGGGTGGATCAGTCAGGTAGGCGTCCGACTTCGGCTCGGGTCATGATCTCACAGCTTGTGAGTTTGAGTCCCGCATGGGGCCCTGTGCTGACAGCTTGGAGTCTGGAGCCTGCTTCAGATTCTTTGTCTCCCTTTCTCTCTCTGGGCCCCTCCTCTGCTTTCACTCTCTCTTTCTCTCCCTAAAATAAAACATTAAAGAAAATTTTAATAAATAAAGGCTGAAGGTGTAGATGATTTTTTTTCTAAAAGCTGAACTAGGAAGAAAGGAGTGTAATGTTAGGGCTATACAAGAGGTCAGTGGAGGAGGCCCCTGGCCTTGTTTTTAGACAAGGAGAAACCGGTATGTTTATGGGCTTAAGGGAAAGAGCCAGGAGAAAGCAGGAGGTTGAAGACATAGGGGAGATGAGAGAAGTGGCGGTCGGTACAGGTCCCGGGGAACAGGAGAAGACGAGACAGTAGTGTAAAGGGCTGGAAGGGAGGAGGGACACCTGGAGGGTTGGGGGCTGATGTATGGAGGAACCTGACATAGTTGATGCTAATACATCCTTTGATGGGGCTGCTACTGGAAGGCGCCCGTGCCCTCTCTGAAATCTTCCCAGCTGCTGAGGATTTGATTCCAATCTCAATATTCAACCTTTCACCCTACAAACCATGGAGGCTGACATTTTCTCTTTTGGTGTTTGCTGAAGAAAGAAGGAGGTCTCTCAAAGCACATCGTCTAAATAAGAGATGATTTATTATTTTTGGCCAAAAGGATGAACTGTAACACAGAAATACAGGTCATAGGAAGAGAGGGTTCCAATTGTGGGCTTAGTACGTTATCAGGCTCTTCTTGAGTGCTCCCCCTTCTGTGAATGCTGCACGGTCACAACACAGGTCTGTCCTGTGGGTCTGTCCCAGAGTGCCACCAGGAATGAGTAATCAGTCTGGTGTGTCACTGGTGGCTTAAGCAGATCTCATGGGCCCTGCTCCTCAGACTCCAACCAGATTTTCTGGTCCAGTTTTCTGCAGAAATAGAAGGCTGCCTCATAAGCAGTAATGTGATGGTGATGGAGTCAGGATGCTGGAGAAGCCTGGTGTCCGCTGCCTACACTGCCACAGACACTCTGGTCAGCATCACCAGCAGCAGGGTGATCCCAAGTCTCTGTTTCCCTCCCCTCAGCTCAGATATCACCTCCTAAGAAGCCTTCAGGGACCATGCTATCTAAAATAACAGGCCTCCAGGGGCCCTTGGGTGGCTCGGTTGGTTAAGCATGGACTCTTGATTTCAGCTCAGGTCATGATCCCAGGGTAGTGGGATAGAGCGCTGTGTCAGGCTCCATGCTGAGAGTGGAGCCTAATTAAGATTCTCTCTCTCTCTCTCTCTCTCTCTTCTTCTTTGCTTGCTCTCTAAACAAACAAATATATTTGTAAAAATAAAATAGAATAACATACCCCCTATCCTCCCTCACTATCCCTCTTCCTACTTTATTGTTCTTCATTGTACTTATCACTGCTTCCCAGGTTTTTTGTTTGTTGGTGGGCGGAGGTGTTTAATTTTACTTATTTTCTATCTTCCCACTAGAATGTAAAGTCTATGAGAATAGACTGCCTGGCTTGCTCACTGCTGTAGCAACTAGCACATTACAACTAACATATAACAGATACTCAATATCTTAATGAACACATAAATAGAAATAATTTTACAACAGTCTATTTTATTTTTATTTACTTATTTTTAAGTTTATTTTTTTAAGTAATCTTTACACCCACTATTGGGCTGGAACTCAGGAACCAGAGGTCAAGAGTTGCATGTTCTTCTGACTGAGCCCCTATGCAGTCTATTTTAAATTAAAGGTACAACGTGTTACTATTTGAATTTAACAAAAGTAAGAAACAGGCCCCTGGGTGGCTTAGTTGGTTGAGTGACTGACTCTTGGCTTGGGTCATGATCTCATGGTTTGTGGGTCTGAACCCTACTTTGGGCTCTGTGCTGACATCAAGGAACCTACTTGAGATTCTCTCTCACTCCCTCTCTCTATCCCTCCCCCACTCGCTATCACTCTCAAAATAAATAAAAATAAAAACCTTTAAAAAAAAACCAACAACAACACTGAAGACGCTATTGGACTGTTCATCCAGGCAGTTTTCAGAGTTTGGAGTCATTCTTCTGCATTTCAATTTACTTATTAAGAAAGTATGAGATTAGCACGTTACAATTTTTCACACTTAACTCCATTTTTGTGAACTATATTATTTATGCATTAAGTTTTAAAACTTGTGTATTGTTTTATTGTAATTCCCACATTTATTAGCCAACATACATTTAAATTGATTCTGATTTTTTTCACATTTTATTTTATATTGTTTTGACCTATTAAACCTGTGGAATAACTGCGGCATCAAAACTTTTTTAAAAAGGGGCCCGGGTGGCTCGGTCAGTTAAGCGTCGGACTTTTGGTTTCCACCCTGGTGGTGATCTCACAGTTCGTGGTTTGAGCCCCGCGCCTGCTGCTCGGCTCTGACAGCGCAGAGCCTGCTCGGAATTCTCTTTCCCCCTCTATCTGCCCTTTCCTTGCTTGCGCTCGCGCTCTCTCTCTCTCCCCCAAAATAAATAAATATTTTAAAAAAACTAAACAAACGTATATCAGACCTTTCAGAGAATAAATAAAACTAAGTTCCTTTCTTTTTTTAATGTTTTATTTATTTCTAGGAGAGAGAGAGAGAGAGAGAGACAGCGTGAGCAGGGGAGGGTCAGAGAGAGAGGGAGATACAGACTCTGAAACAGGCTCCAGGCTCTGAGCTGGCAGTCAGCACAGAGCCCGAAACGGGGCTCGAACCCACGAACCGCGAGATCATGACCTAAGCGAAAGTTGGACGCTCAACCGACTAAGCCACCCAGGCGCCCCAAAACTAAGTTCCTTTCTTGTGTCAATGCTTAGCGTTTAGGGAAAGACAGTAAGTACGAGGTTCTAGCTCTGGCGCTAGCAGCTGGTCATCTCCCGCCCTGGACAGCTAGACCGCACTCCAGGAGGGCGCAGTGCCGCCAGGAGCCGCCAGGGGCCGCTACGGCCAGTGGCAGCCGGCTGCGCCGCTCTGTGCGTCCCCTGCGCGGGGCGGAGAGGAAACTGGGCGGGAGGGCGCGGCGCAGTGCATCCTGGGTCGGCGTAGCCATGGCGGCTCGTGTCCTTTCCGCTTGTGTCCGCCGACTGCCTGCGGCCTTTGCGCCGCTCCCCCGGGTCCCCACGCTGGCCGCAGCCCGGCCTCTCAGCGTCACCCTGTGCCCCGCGGGGGCCCGGGCGAGGCCTGGGGCTCTGCATCCTGCTTCGGTGCTCGCGCAGGTGACTCGTGGTGACTTTGCTTCGCGCTTGGCAGGGGTCAGGGAGCGGGGTTGGGGGGGAGGGGTCAGGGAGCGGGGTTGTGGGGGGAGGGGTCAGGGAGCGGGGCCACGCCAGCCGAGGCGAGGGTGACCGGGGGACATTGCCTCTACGCCTGTCCCACTCCCTCATGGTGTTTGGTTGACCCCTGCCGGGAGCCCGGGTGACCTAGTGCTTACGAGCCGGAGCACAGACCCTCCAAACGCCCCTGGGTTTGAAGGCTGGCTCCCACTTTCCGAAACTTTGAGCAAGTCCGTGACCTTCCTAAGATCAGTCGGAGCGGCAGATTTGGGGTACTAGTCTCTACTTTGTGCAGTTGCACCGAGGTTTTGAGAGGAAGAGTAGGTAAAGCACCTAGTTGTGGTGCATGGTGAGCTCTCAAAATACTGGTCTCCGTTAGTTGTAGTGATAATGACAAATACCGTGATAGCTTTCTAGGGGAGAGCTAATGACAAGGTGCAAAAAGGAAGCCACACTGGCCTCTAGCCTCTTCTCCAGAGCATTTCTTGTTGGGATTTCTCCCTGTAGTGCCTTTTGCCTGTACACTCGCTTCCTTGAAGTAAAGATAGGAAAAAAAGTAGTATGTAGCCTTTCTGTCGGATGAAACCTTTGTGAGGCAGAAAAGCTCTTTAGGGCAGTAGTTTTCAACCCTCAACCCTTGCTGCACATTCAGATCACCTGAGCAGCTTAAAAGAAGGGGAAAAAATCCCTTACCCACTCCTCCCCACCACTGTGCTTTTTGATTTACTTATCTGAGATGAGGCCCTGACATGGGTTTTCATTTTAGTTCTCCAGGTGACTAAAGGGTTTAGGCCAAGATCAAGAACTACTGCCTTGAGGTAGAATAGACTCTCAAGGTCAAGTTGAGACCCCCCCCCCCGCCCCCCCAAAGCAGTGCACTTAATATAATAGTGGTTTCAATATTTCAATATTGACTATATATTAGAATATAAGGATAAAGATGCCCAGGCCAAATCAGTCATCTCTAGAGTTGGGGCCTTAGTGTCTGTTTTCCTGTGGCTAGGGTTGAGATTTATTGACCATGTGATGGATTAATTCATAAGGCATTGGTCCTGTTGCCTAAATCAAAAGGTTGAAAGTGTCACCTTGAAGTTAAGAGGTAAAGGGCAGTATGTAGAGTTGAGTGTTTTCTTCCTGAGATGGATTTCCATTGTAGGCTAAAATGCAAAACGATTGCCCCTATTCATAGAGCACCAATTTGCAGACTTGACTGTTACAGATCAGTTGGGTTAAAATATAGATTCTGGGAAACGGTCCAAGAGTCTTCATTTCCAGTGGGCTTCCTGAAGACCTGAAGATCCTGGTACCTCTGCTCCTTGGACCACACCTTGAATGGCAGGGTGCTCAGGGATGTCCCACTACCTCTGCTTGGTTCACATATACAGCAAAAGAACTATTTTATTTATATATACAAAGTGATTTTGACCAAGTGCTCCCATTTAACCACCTTACATCCTTTGCAGATTGGAGAGAGAGAAAAGATTTGTTTGTTCAAAGGAACAGGATAGCTATGGGCCAGACCTTATTCTAGCTGTTGAAGGGTGGAGAGATAGATACAAAGGAAAGACAGTAGTTAATATCTCATTGGACATTCTGTGGCCTCAAGGTACACTTGCCAGCTCATTTCCTGACGCTGGTCTTTAGATGTTCTACACTGTTTGTCATGGTTCGTCCTTTCTTTCTCCGTCTCTCTGCTCCTACCCTGTTGGGACATTTATAATCGTTAATGTTGGTAAGTTTCAAAGATCTCTTACCACACTCCCTTCCTGGTCTGTCTCTTCATTCTCTTGGTTTGTTACTGCCTATTTCCCAGTTACCGCAAACTTCCACATCCAGCTCATTTCATCTGGCTTATTGCTTATTCCACCCATTCTTTTCCAATAGATTTTTTCTCCTTAAATCCATCCACTATGCCGGCTCCAGGGGGACTAGTTATTCATTTATATTCTGACTCATCCCTGACCCCTAAAATGAGCTATAAAGCGGTTCTCCTGGATGTAAAAATATGACCGTATAAAACAGAAGGTAAGAAAAACAGGGTGGTGGCCTAAAATGGAACCTGGAAGTCTTATACTTGACCCAGGGAGGCCTCAAATCTGAACTGTTTCAAAGCCAGAGCACAAAGAGGACTTCTAAAGCATGCTGTGGGGCATGGTACCCAGATGGAGGCAAAATGCTCGTGCAGGAAAGCTCAGCTATTGTGTCTTACTCAGGTTTCTACAGCCCTCTGCCCTGCCTCTTCAGCCTCAGAGCCTGTCTGAACCACCTTACCCTTCAGTCTCCAGCAGCATGAACTGGTTTCTTCCCACATAGACCCGCCACACCTTCAGGCCTCAGTTCTTTTTCTTGGCCTGACCTTCCCTCCTTGAATGTCCCTGTCCTTTCAGGGCTAACTCCAGGTTTGATATCTGTTTCTTCCTTGCCTGTCAAAGACTGAATGACGACTTTTGTTCCTGAAGCAGCCTACAAATATATCTGTCATGGCTCTTGCTAAATTTTTATTACAACTGAAATAATTTCTTTAGGTTGGTCTTTTCCATTAGACCATAAGCTTCTCTCAGGGTAGAGGTCATATTTCATTGATCTCTAGTTCCAGCTTACAGGACAGTGCTAGGCATAGGAGGTAAAGCTCGCAGGCTGCTGAGACAGTCCCGTGTGTGAAGATAAGACATAGCCATGTGTGAGGATGGAGCGTGTACAGCACAGAAGAGGGACCTACCTAGCGGCCTCCCCGCCGCCCTCCCCCCATGAGCAAGGTCTCAAAGGCTGCAGTTTTTCTTTCTTTTTTTTTTAACATTTTTTTTAATGTTTTTATTAATTTCTAGGAGAGAGACAGCGTGAGCAGGGGAGGGTCAGAGAGAGAGGGAGTTACAGACTGAAACAGGCTCCAGGCTCTGAGCTGGCAGTCTGCACAGAGCCCGACGCGGGGCTCGAACCCACGAACCGCGAGATCATGACCTAAGCGAAAGTCGGACGCTTAACCGACTAAGCCACCCAAGCGCCCCAAAGGGCTGCAGTTTTTCATGCACTCAAGTCATGGTGCGACAGCACATGCAGAGGCGAGGAGGAGCCTGGCACTCTTACAGTTGACCCTCAGGCACCAGTGGAATGGAGGGGACACCCGAGTTGAGGTAGATGTAGGCATGTTGTGAAGGGCACTAAGGCATGTGGATGTTCTCTGGGTTGCAGGGAGTAAATGTGAAACAAGGTGTGTTGAATAAGGGAGATCTTTCCTCCCAGTTGGCCAGGCTGGGTGGCCCAGTAAACATGACGGTGAGACAGAAGGAAGAGCGGAGGTTGGCTCTCAGGTCTCTGGCCAGAGTGCCAGGTGGTGAACAAGGAGTTAGAAGTCCATGAGCACGTGTTCTGGAGACAGGTAAGGATTTCCAAACCAATGTCAGGATGTCTGTGACCTGGTTGGAGCTGTCCAGGTGGGGGCAGTTGGAAGAGATGGCCTTCAAAATTGTCTTCTGTGCTTTAAACTGAGGTTCCTCAGTTCCCTTAGAGATGCACCCGAGTGGAGACTGATGGATTTTGAGGGAAATGAACCAGGTAATTCGTTTCTACTAGTCTACAGGGTAGTCACTCTTTTCCTGCAAACAGTGCCTTCTCTGATGGCTGTGGGAGGTGACTTAGGTCACATAGAATTGTTTAGTGTTGATCTTGGGGAAAACACCACCAAAAACATTGTTCGTTGTTGGGGACATTGCAGAGGTATCTGTGCCCCCCTCCTCTTTTTTTTTTTTTTTTTTCCTTACAAATAGTTTATTGTCAAGTTGGTTTCCATATAACACCCAGTGCTCATCCCCACAAGTGCCCCCCTCCATGCCCATCTCCCCCCTCCCTCCCTCCCACACCCATCAGTCCTCAGTTTGTTCTCAGCATTTAAGAGTCTCTCATGGTTTGCCTCCCTCTCTTTCCCCCACCATTTCCCCCTTCTACTCCCCAATGGTCCTCCGTTAAGTTCCTCCCAATCCTCCTATATGTGCAAACATATGATATTTGTCCTTCTCTGCCTGACTTATTTCGCTCAGCATAACACCCTCAAGGTCCATCCATGTTGCTACACATGGCCAGATTTCATTTTTTTCTCATTGCCGTGTAGTATTCCATTGTATAGATAAACCACATCTTTTTTTTTTTTTTAATTTTAATGTTTTATTTATTTCTGAGAGAGAGAGAGACAGTGTGAGCAGGAGAGGGTCAGAGACAGGGAGACACAGAATCTGAAGCAGGCTCCAGGCTCTGAGCTGGCTGTCAGCATAGAGCCCAATGCGTCGCTCAAACGCACGAACCGTGAGATCATGAGCTGAGCCGAAGTCAGACGCTTAACCGACTGAGCCACCCAGGTGCCCCAGACCACATCTTCTTGATCCATTCGTCCGTTGATGGACACTGAGGCTCTTTCCATGTTTTAGCTATTGTGGAGAGTACTGCTATGAACATTGGGGTACACGTGCTCCTATGCATCAGCATTTCTGTATCCCTTGGGTAAATTCCTAGCAGTGCTATTGCTGGGTCATAGCGGAGTTCTATTGTTATTTTCCTGAGGAACCTCCACACCGCCCCCCCTCTTTTTTTTAATAGCTGAGTCCAGCAGGAAGGAGGCCTCCTTTCAGGAGGCCAAGCTGGGAGACCTGGGGCTGGATTCCTAACTTTTCTTTGTCTCAGTTTCCTGTTGTAAAATGGGACTGTTGTCAGAATGAAGGAGATGATGGTTGTAAAGTGCCTAGCGCAGCACCATAGTCTAACCTAGGGTAAGAAGTCCGTAAAGAGACCGGGGTGCGGGGTGGGGTGGGAAATGAGAGGTAAGGAGTGGGATCAAGTACTTAGGGGCCACACTACCACCAGAGCCTCAGACTGCAGGTCATTACCCCGATCCCCCTAGACAGGCCCCGGGAGCACTCACTGTGGACATGCTGGGCGGTTCTGAGCCCTGTATGCTTTCTCAATGACATCGCACAGCAGTGCTGTGAGCTTTGTACTGCTACTTGTCCTCATTCTACAGAGGGAAATGGAGCCCAAGGCTACACAGCTAGTAAGAAAGAGCTAGTGCCAGGGTACAAATGTAGGCCGTCTTATTCCAGAGTCTGAGCTGTCCCCCACTGCACCCGCCTGCCCTGTGCCGGGCCCACGGTAGCCCCCCAGTTTGGACTAGTGTGTGCTCTCCAGGTGGAGACCCTTTTATTTTCATCACCATCACGTGGTGCCTGGGCACCTGCCAGTGCTGCTGGGGACGGTGCTGACACCTAGTGGGCCACTTGCGTAGTTGTGTACAGATGTGCCGTTCACCGGCCACCTCCTCCCTCATGGGCTCTGCTGCATAGCTTCCCATTTCCCTTCCTCCTCAGCAATAATCCCCCCTCAAACCACTTCTTGATGTGCACAGACAAGACCTCTGCCAGATCCTTCCCCCTCAAAGTTATTTCCTGTCATCACCACCATTAACTCCTTTCTGTCTCTTCAGTCCTTTCTGCTGCTTCCTTTTACTTGTGGCTTGTGGAGACTTCTAGTGATTGTGGACAAGTATGCCCAGAGATGGTCCCATAGCAGCGGTCTCCTTAACCCACACTGCAGTCGTAAAGGAAAGGACACTATACACATTTAGCCAAAACTAGTAAGTGTTCTTAAACTCTGAAAGTACTCAGAAATACCTTAGAGTGAATAGCGGTAAAGCTCTTCATCTCTTTTTTTTTTTTTTTTTTTACAAATAGTTTATTGTCAAGTTCGTTTCCATATAACACCCAGTGCTCATCCCCACAAGTGCCCTCCTCCATGCCCATCTCCCCCTCACCCCCCACACCCATCAGTCCTCTGTTCTCATCATTTAAGAGTCTCTCATGGTTTGCCTCCCTCCCCCACCATTACCCCCCTTCTTCTCCCCCATGGTCCTCCGTTAAGTCATCTAATTTCTTTATAGCTTGCTGATTAAACCTGATTTCAATACGCGATTTTTTTCTTTTTCTTTTTTTTTTTTTTGCAAGATAGATACTCTTATTCAGAGGCATATATGGGTTTGGTTCATTCAGCAGCATTTTTAATTGTGATTTTCATAGACCTCCGTCAGTCTCCGGGACCTGAGCCCCAACACGCAAACCCACTTTCTTTGGAAAATTGCCTAAGAACTCCAAACTGCTGATTTAAAGTCAACTTTAGGGGCGCCTGGGTGGCTTAGTCGATTAGGTGTCCGACTTTCGCTTAGGTCATGATCTCATAGTTTGTGGGTTCGAGCCCCGCATCGGGCTCTGTGCTGACTGCCAGCTCAGAGCCTGGAGCCTATTTTGGAGTCTGTGTCTCTCTCTCTCTCTCTCTCTGACCCTCCCCTGCTCACGCTCTCTCTCTCCTAGAAATAAATAAAAATATTTTAAAAAATAAAAATAAAATAAACTTTAAAAGGTAAACACAGGGGTGCCTGGGTGGCTCAGTCAGTTAAGCGTCCGACTTTGGCTCAGGTCATGATCTCACGGTTTGTGGGTTCGAGCCCCGCATAGGGTTCTGTGCTGACAGCCAGCTCAGAGCCTGGAGCCTGCTTCGGATTCTGTGTCTCCCTCTCTCTCTGACCCTCCCCTGACGCTGTCTGTCTCTCCTTCTCAGAAATAAATAAAAAACATAAAGGAAAAGGTGAAAAAATAAAAGGTAAACACAGTAGTTCAGGTTAGGGACTTCCATCGTGGACAGAAGTGTCAGACAGCTGTTTTGTGTCTCTTGTTCTGCATAGTACCTTCCCCAGCATTAAGCCTGCTGAGCTGTGAGTTGGACTTCTTTTCAGATTTGGTGAAAGAATCCATCCAAGACACTGATACCTAGCTGAATATCAAGTAGGCTAGTACCAAAGACATTTGAGCTACCACTCCCATCATGGCAGAAACCAGAAAGCCTCATGGTTTTACAGGTGGCAGTAAGGCAAGCCGACCCTGAAACAGAAACAGACTGGACTATAGGGACTGTCGGGCTCCCTCACCTCCTTTGGGTTGGTGGCTGGTTCATTTGCTCTGGCCGATGTCAGAGTAATCACTGCCAGGGCCATTTTAGACCTTCCGCTCTGTGGCCCTCAGAGTGAGCTGCCTCTCCATTTACCATGACAGCTCTTTCCAGGTGGCTTACTTTAAATTTTTTTTTTTAATGTTTTATTTATTTCTAGGAGAGAGAGAGAGACAGTGTGAACAGGGGAGGGTCAGAGAGAGAGAGGGAGTCACAGAATCTGAAACAGGCTCCAGGCTCCGAGCTGGCAGTCAGCACAGAGCCCGACGCGGGGCTCGGACCCACGAACCGCGAGATCATGACCTAAGCGAAAGTCAGACGCTTAACCGACTAAGCCACCCAGACGCCCCCAGGTGGCTTACTTTACCTCAGGCATGCCTGTTAAAGGTGGCAGTGCCTGGGGGGTGGGGGTGGGCCTGCAGAAGAGGCCACAAGAAGACTTCCACTTACCTGCAGACCCTACCTGGTTTTAGTGGCAGGCAGTCTCCCTGGGCCAGACAAGAGGGAAGTCCTGGCTCTGAGGGGAAAGGAGGCCCATTTGTATGCTGCTGAACTGCTAGGGCTTCTGCAACGACCCAGCATTGTGACCCTGAGTGGCCTAATGGCCAGAGTTAGAATCAGACTGTGCGGCTCTCTGAAGCACTGAAAACCCCATGGAAGGCATCTGTGAGCCAGTGCACTGACCTGAGGCGTGTTAGGTTCTCAAGACTGCTTTCTTCCTGCCCTTGCTTTAGGTTCCAGTCACGCAGTTATGCCGCCAGTATAGCGATGCGCCCCCTTTGACGTTAGAGGGAATCAAGGACCGTGTTCTTTATGTCTTGAAACTCTATGACAAGATTGACCCCGAAAAGGTAATTGATGTGGCTTAATGTTTTTCTTTAAATGAGCATTTAATCAATGGTACAGAATTCAGAGGGTCCAAAGGGATATTCAGTAAAAAGTCTCCCTGACTCCCAGCCACATGGCTCCCTTTCTGGGAGGCAGCCACTGGAGCCGGCTTCTTGTGTATCTTTCCAGAGATACTCAGTACATACACAAGGAAGTGTGCACGTGTATGTACATGTATGTATACTTTATGTACTATGTGATCCTTATCTCCTACCCTTTTTAAAAAATCCAAGCGGTAGAATATTGTAAACACTGTTTTGCACCTTGCTTTTTTAATTTAGCCGCTAGCGTTTCTTCTCACAGTGGTACATAAATTCCCTCTTTAATAAATTGAATATGCTGTATAGGTAGGATAGTGGGGTTTTTATTATTGAGGTCTGATTGACTTACAACATTATGTTAGTTTCAAGCGTACAACATCATGATATATATCTTGAATTGATCACAGTTAAGTCTGGTTAACATCCATCACCACACAGAGTTATAGAAATTTTTTTATGATGACAGTTTTTAAGATCTACTTTCCTAGCAATTTTCAGATATGTAGTGCAGTGTTATTAGAGACACCATTTTGTACATACATTTCCAGGATAGGTTTTCAGAAAAAAAATCAAAGATCTTAGTAAAATACATAAAGTGAAATCCATCGTTAACCTTGTATATATTGCTGACATTTGAAAACAAGGTTGAATAAGTTAAGATATAATGCTGGCACAGGTTAAACATAAAATGCTAGTTATTACTACTTAAAATATGGCCTCTTTATGTTAAGAAACCTCTTCTAATGACTAAGTGACATTGTCACCTCCCTGGTACAAGATAACATGTTATCTTGGGAAACAAATGTCATCACGGACTGAATTTTGCATTTGGTGTTCCTTTCTTGCAGCTCTCGGTAAATTCCCACTTTATGAAAGACCTGGGCTTAGACAGTTTGGACCAAGTGGAGATCATCATGGCCATGGAGGACGAATTTGGTAAAAGGCTAAGTCTGGGGTCTGCACAGTGTAATTTTTGATTTAGGTGGAGAAAACGCTGGGAGTCTGAATTGGGATTTCAATCAAATACAGAAATAGAAATAGCACCCCCCAACATGCACGCCTGCTTACCTAGCATCAGGTGAAGTCAGTGCTAGGGATAGTGTCCTCAATTAGAACACACTTGGTGCAGGGCCTACAGGGTGCCTGGTGTGGTGCCAAGGGCTGAGTGACCAGGAAAGGGATGGGGGAGGATGGACTTGGGTGGTTGAGGTGGGGGCTCAACCTCAAGCAGAACCTCACCTGTGGAGAAGGTGAACACACCTTTGGCACCTCCCATGAGCTAGGGCCAAGTGGCCGTGCCCAGATCAGTAAGTAGGTGTGCCCAGAACACGCACACGCACAGGCCTGGTGTCCTGCATGCACGCTCCCAGGTCATGCGACTTTCTCAGACAGTTGTGCACATGAGATCTTTTAAGGCTCCACAGCACAGTGTTTGGCTAAGTTGCCTGAATGAAGCCACGGGGCTTCTGTGCTGTCCTGCAGAGAACTCAATTAAAACTCCTCACAGATTATGCTCACTGGTGGGATCAGATCAGGGGTAGGATGGGAACATGGTAATGGAGATGTTCTAGGATTAGATAATGCTGATGGTTGTACAGTGACTATACTAAAAACCATTGAATTATACACACCTTAAATGGTGGATTTCCTATCATATGAATTATATCTTTTAAAAAAAATAACCAGCTGTTATACACAATATTATATGACTGTTGTCTAGAACATAACTGACCCATAACTTAAATGGGATTCAGGGTTGCCGGGAAATTTTGATGCACTTGTGGGTGGTAAGGAAGCATTAGATGCTTTTAATTTTAAAGGATTTTTTCTACACTCATGCATTGTACATTTTCATTGTAGGGTTTGAAATCCCTGATACAGATGCTGAGAAGTTAATGTGTCCACAAGAAATTGTAGATTACATTGCAGATAAGAAGGATGTGTATGAATAAAATATCAGGTAAATGATTTGACTTACAGAACGTTTTTCTCCCATAGAATTAATCTGTCTGTAGTTCTTTAGTAAAGACTTGGGGGAAAATGGAAAAATTGGAAACGCTTGACAGATTTTCACTGGTTATAAAACACAGGTCCCTTCTGGTTATCTCCCACTCAAAGGGGGCCGGCCTTAGTGATCATCTTTATCCTTGAGACGGGCCGTGAACAATTCATTCTTGGACAGGACTTCCTTGTCAGCGCTCCTCATAAAAGCAGACTTGTACAAAACACTGAGTAAGGTAACCCAGAAGCGGAGTTACCCACCCGAAGCCAGCCCAGCCTGCTGTCCCAGAAGCTGTGAGATGGCCTGACGCTTAATCAGGCAGGAGAGGCCTCCTGGGTGAGAGGATGGACTCTGGAGTCAGACACTGGACCTGATTCTCAGCTTTGTCCGGGTCTGTAAACCTGGTGACCTTGGGCAGGCTGTCTAGCCTCTGAGCCTGTTTCCTCATATGTAAAATAGGGATAAGGATAGGACCTACCTGAGGCTTTTGTTATGGAGAAATTTGGTGGTGTGTGCAAGCCCCTTGCAACCCTGCTTTATGGTAAAGAAGCCTGTCTGTAGATGTTAGCTATTGTTATTTAGACTCTAGGATAATCAAGTGATTGACTATATGTAACTTTAGTTACCCTGGATTGAGCACCTCAAAGTCCCTGAAAGTCAGTGCACCAAAAAGAAACATTGAATTTGCTTTGTTTTTGCCAGACCCCTTTTTTTTCATTGAGAGAAGACTCAGAAGATGCTGGCAAGTGTCTGGAAGTGAGAACGTGCTTTGGCCATTGCCACCTTTGACAGAATAATTCTGTTTAGACTTGTATTTAAATTGTGTGTTTTTCCCTTTGAAAATAAATCTGTAAAACCAACATTTTTCTCAGTCTTCAGTTTTTCAGTGTCTATAAAAAGTACTTGTGTATACTGAATTTGCTTAATAGTTTAAAGGTGTGTCTGGCTAGTCCTTGGCATTCATGCATTAAAGAAAACTTTAGCATTGTACTTGAAATAAGTTTCTTTCCCATTACTTTTAATGAGTAATTTAATTTTAATGAGTAATTTAAGGAATGAGCATTAGTGATAAAAGTACTTTTTGCCTCAGAAAAAATTTTTTTGGCCTCCATCAGTTTGATTATCAGATGTATCGGCTGACACCAGCGTGTGTGACTAATTTTCTCTCCCTGTCCTGTGGATCTCTTTCCAAATGAATAGAATTTAATACTTTGGGAGGATAGAAAGTTCTCTTTCCTCCTGGAAGGTCAGAGTGACACAGAAGTCAGTCTGTAAGTCCTGTATCAGTAAGTACCAGTGCTGTTCCTTTTATTCTTAACAACACTGTGCGAGGTCCTTGGGGTTGAAGCCAGCAGTCGCCTGGCTCTTGATGAGATTTCGTGTGAGACCTGCCAAAGTAACTGCTCCACTTTTAACAGAACGTTTTGTTTGTAGGTGGGGGAAGTGAGATCTTGTGGCAGATAGGAAGTAGTGTAAGAAGCGTACAGGCTGAGGGACCCTCAGCTGGGAGAGAATCTTTTGGCTGAGAGAGGAGGCAGCTTGAGTCCTGGCTGGGCCTGGTTCCTTCCTTGGGGCACCCAGTGCCACCAGTGCCTTCTGTGCTGCCGCTCTCAGTATATTTGGCAGACAGGCCTGCTTTTTCAGGAACAGGAGGCAGGCATTCGTCATCACACCGCACCGTATATGTATGTTTTAATACTTTACGAGTTTTGGAGAAATGCCAGATTGGAGCATAAGGAGCATCCTCACTGTTAACAGCAACATTTGATCAGGGAAGAGACTGCCTGCTTACTGGGTGCTGGAGAGCTGGAAGGGAAGAAAACAGGCTGCAGGCGGCTAGTTTGATTGGGATGAACCACAGTTTTAACATCTGGGGTAGATCGTTCTTCCGGTTATGTCAGCCCCTCGGCAGCTGCACATTTTGCCAAAAAACACATCTGTGGTTGTTTCTGCTTGAGGTCACGAAGTCTAGCGGGGCTGGCACTGAATGCTTTGCTGCCGTCTTCACCATACACCACCAGTGCCCGTTCACGTCCTTCTGGGGCTGTGGGAAGTCTCCAAAGCGCCAGAATCAGGGAAAAAAGCTCACTGAGTCATGCATAGATAATTCCTTGGTAATGCTACTTTAGGATCTAGGTGTGAACAGCAAAGATGTTTCTACTCTAAGAACTTGGCTGGAAAATTCTTTGAGAGACTCGTGTGCCACCACAGGTAAGCAGTGAACTGGCTAAATGTATTCCAGAGTGTGTGAATTAAAACAGCATCAACTGGATTGTGTGCATTTTGCTTTAACGGCCTCCTGCAAATATCTTTGAGGATCTGTGCATCTGTTGTGGGCAGTTTCTTTGATGAGAGGATGATGGCTGTGAGGCTGGTCTTAACCTGCTTCTCGTTCCGTCTCCAGTTCTGCCATGTCACTCCTCAGTCTTGTGTGTCCTCCAGGCAGCACGTGCGCCCATTCAGCCAGCGAAGCAGTGATGGCCCTGCCATGGATGGGACACACTTTGCCAGGTGGGGCCTGGGCACGCTCCCCGCCCTCAGCTACCCATCTCATCAGACAGACAGACAGAATCCGTGTGATCCGTCCTGTTCGGGACCAGCGGTGTGCCAACAAGCGCCGCTGCTCCTAGCTGATGAACTGAGAGACGTCACCTCCAGGTTTTGTTGGAATCATCAACCTGAATCTCATCACCAGGAAATCAATTGAGAAGGTGGGACTTAAAAAAAAAAAATCAGTGTCCTGGGGGAAAAAAAAGCAACTATCCTAAATTAAAGGGGACCAGAGATACAGCAGCTTCATGAAATGTGAAGCTTGAAAGGACTGGGGGAAAGATCAAGATGTTCAGGGGACAACTGGACTGGATATAGGTGACAAAACAATGTTCAATTTGTCAGGTCTATTAACAGCCTTATGTAGTAGACTGAACTTATTCTTAGGGAACAGACATTTGCTGACACCTGCGGGTAGAGCATCAAGATGTCCCCGGCTAACTTGTAGATGGTTCAGCACAAGAAGAGAAAAAAGAGTGACACAGCATGTTTACAACTGGTGGCCAGGTGACAGGAGTGTGCGTGCGTGCATGCCTGTTCACTGTACTATTCTTTCCACAGTTCAGTTTGAAATCTGACAAACTAAAAAAAAAAAAAAATTCATGCTACGTGTAACATATAGAAGACTAGCTCAATAGTAATTTTACACAGCTATATGGGAAGATCGATGTTTATCATGATCCCATTTCTTTAAAACACATACTGAAATGTTAATGATTACCAAGTGGTAGGAATACATGGGCTTAATTCTGTCAATCAGTATTTCTTTAATTATAAATACCACATATTGTGTAATAAATGAAAATATAAAAGTGATATTTAACAGTCTGTGGAAACTGGGAGGAGCGGAGCAGAAGCGGGGGCACGATACTTGGGACGGGCACCGGCGGGCAGTGAAGCCTGAGCAGAGTTCCTAACGTTCTGCAGGAGCTGGCCAGGCAGGCAGGCGAGCGGCATGTACCAAGGCAGGTGGGACATCAATTTGCTCAGTGTGGGACTTTGCTGCAGGGTGGGGCTGCCTGCAGCTCCTGACCCTGGCGGGGATTGTGTCCCTAAAGAGGGCCTTAGCCTGGTTAAGGAACTCGGTGGCAGTGGGTGCATCTTCTGCAGAGGACACAGATACACTTGGCCTCAGATGCTGGCGGCTACGCAAAGGGTGGGCTGAGGGCATGGACAAGGTAGTTACTGGAAGGGCCCATGAGAAGAATGCAGATTTGGGGGACGGGATAAAGAGGGATGGACTGGAAAGATCTTGTGGGAATAAAAATGGCAACACTTGGTCAGATGAAAAAGGCAGCCAGCCTATGGTCTGCCTGAAGTGTCTGGCTTGAGTGCTGTTGGAGTTGCTGCCTCAAATAGGGAATGGAGGAGGATCAGCTTGAAGGGGGATAGAATTTCAGTTGAGGACTGTGTTGGATTTGTTTGTGGGATACCCAAGCAAATGACCAGTAACCAGCAGGGCTCAAGAAAAACTCCGGACTGGAGTCACGGGGCTAGAGTCTGAGTTTGCAAGGTGCTCCCCCCTCCCCACCATGCTGGTTCCCTCCAGCTGCAAAGTCCCCCATTGAGTTAAACCCCCCAGCCTTAAGGGTTTTAAGTGGCAATGACTGACTCTCAGTTCGGGAATGGATGCTTCCATGTGTAAACCTTAAGTGAAGGATGGATCGGAACTGAGAACTGAGAGACTACCTACCACTTGGAATTTTATCAAGTACTGGATTACTTACTGTTTTGATTTTTTACATAGTAGCCAATTAAAAAGCAAATGTCAGGGTTCAAAGTTTAAAAATAGAATTTACAGACGCAAGTTAGTGCCCTTAAGGTATTTAGCTAAGCCGCAAGTTAGTGCTCTTAAGATATCTAGCGAAGCTGGGGAAAGAAGAAAATCTATGAAAGAAAAAGTAGCAGAGGACCTGCCTGGGTTCTCAACAATAAGGTGCGTATCTAGAGCTCAGACTTTGGTGACCGGCAAAACTGGGTTCTGGATGGTAGCTTCCCTCACTGGTGGGCACACAACCTTGGCTAAGCCACTTAGCTTGGCTGCACCTGTCTCCTCTAATGGGTAAAGTTGGGAAGATGAGGGATGTAGTCAAGTGTTGACTATAACACACATAAATAATTTGACCCATTGCCTGGCACATGGTAAGACTCGAAGAAGCCAATGTCACAGGACCAGAAGGCAGTCTGGAGTGAGTCCCTTTCCAAGTAGCACTGGCCTGACATTTATTTAGCAAGAGATCAAAACCTTGCTTGGTGGTCTGCCAAAGCTGCTCTGTTTTCTACAGGTTGGAGTATGTGAAAGCCCCAGACTCACAATGAATGAAGTCAACTAGCACATGCCTCGGATTTCCACGCCAAAGTTACCACGTTTGTGTGTTTGTGGAGGGCAGAGCAACAAGCCCCCAGTGAGAGCGCTATCTGGCAAAGCAGAGTTGGGAGTTAGTAGGTCAGACACCTGACAGCCTGACTTGAGTGCGTGCATTGGGCCATAGGTGGGAGACCCTGGGTTTTCCATTTACACAAGCCGAATCACAGTGCCTATGTCATGTGAATCAGGTTTGTCACCAAAAACCAAGAGTTCTGATTCCTGGACCCCTAGAGTCTGTAAGTCTTAGATGGAGGAAGGGAACGGGAACAGTGGCCGAGAGGACTCTGCTCTGTGAGGTGCTGCTGCCCTGAGCACACCTCCTCCAGAGCCCTGCTCTGGCCAACTGTTGACAAACCCACGACATAAAGTAGTGCAAGGCTCAGGCAAGAAAGTTAGAGATCAGGGATCACAGTGAAGATGAAGATGAAAGAAATCTATGGGGGAAATTAAGGTGGGAGAGAAAAACCAAGATTAGCAACAGCAGAAAAGCTAAGTGGGTACCGAAGAAACACAAGACCGGGGGTAAAGCAGCAAAAACATAAGGATTAGGAGTTGGGAAAATAAAGCTCTAGAAGATATTTTGGTCTGTATGTCAGATACTGCTGAATTGATAGGAACTCTCTTGGATGAGACAATGGTGTTGTGCTCAGGTACAGCAGTGTGATTCTTAGGAGGTGAGTGCTCAGTGTCATTAGGTCTGAATGTCTGTCCAGTGTTCCAGCAAAATAAAGTGCATGTGTGTCTGTAGAAGAAAGCAAGCAGTGGTGTTGATATTTTAACAATTGGTGAACCTCGGTGAAAAGTGCAATTTTCTGTAGGTTTGAAAATTTCCAAAACTAAAAAAAAGGGAGAACAGTGAGGGATTAACATTAGATAAGGGGGAAGGGGTAAAACAGAAGAAACTCAAGAATTATAAGTTATGAAATGGGGTGAACAGTAGGAAAACTTCTATCAGGAGACTCAGATAGGCTAATGAAGGCTTCAGATCAAAACTAGCCTTGATAAACTAGGGAAAGAAAGCTGGAGGGGTTAATTTGGCTCAAAGTAGGCAAGTGGTGTTGGCAGAGAGCTCATGGGCAGGATGGAGCTCAGCCTCCCACAGCACGGCCGGGCCAAGCAGAGCACGTCTTGAGCCAAGAGTAGGAAGACCTTGCCTCCTGCTCCAATGACTAGTTCATGGGGTTCCTACTGTAGACAGTCCAGCTGGAATTTATCTCATTCTCCATTTGAGGACAGTCGCTCATCCTATTAGTTTGAAGGTGCCTGGAATAACCGTTCCAAACTGGGATAAAATCCAGAAGCACCCTCTGTATAGATTCTCCAGGTGGGCATCAGCCCCTGTGCAGCACATGCACAGCCCCAGTCTACCTCTCTCCCATACAACAGATCCTTAAGAGCCTGACAGCACTGCTTCAGGATTGAGATGCTGGGAAAATGCAGGAAAAAGGGGGGTGGGAGGGGGCGCGGCACAATGAGACCAGAACCTTCCAGAACATTTACACAGTGGGCAGATGAGAGAGGGTCCCATGGGTGGTACTGGGTCAAAATCAGTTTTGACAAACTGTCACGACTCTTCATTCATGCCAAGGACTGTTTTTGTCCTGTTTTTGTCCTGTTTTTGGAACTATATCTTCTCTTCCCCTCCCAACCCCCCTCCCCGCCACCGCCGCATTCCATCTCAGTGTTTTATTAAACATGCCCAGCTGAAGTCACCCGAGGCACGAGTCAGAAGGCACACGGACAGGGAGGCAGCTTTCCTCCGACACCTGGGGGGCCAGAGCACAGAAGGTGGGCCGCTTTACCCCAAGCATGTCTGACAAGTAGGTCATTTTGGCTAACATAGTAAACAGACCGAGATCTCTGTATTGACTCTTTTTCACAGGAACAAATATGGATATATTTAAAACCAAATAAATAAGAGAATTCTATGGCAAAAAAAAAAAAGGCCCTGGGCCCAGTCCCAAATGTTGGTCAATCCCCAGCATGGATTAGGCGCATGAAAAACTGGAAGGAAGAGACGCAATTAATTATCAAACTTTAATTGATAGACTAATCTTACAGGATAAACAATAAGACAGCTAGTCAAGGTTACACTTTAAAAAAAATCCAGCAGCGCAAATCTAATAGACTAAATACGTTCAACTCCTCCCAAACAGGCATTTGATTTAAAAACAGAAACCAGAACAGAGCGCACACCACAAGGAAACATGGTACTTACGTATATTGTCAAATAATTGTGCAGAACTCTTTAAGAAAGAAAAGGAAAGAGATTTTTAGAAATTTAGAAAGCAGTAGAACCACCCAGCCTGGCAGGGAGATGTGCCAGATGTTCTGCACTCCGGAGGGCTCCTGACCGCCTGTAACTTCAGAGAGGCCTTGCGGCCCTACTCGGAAGCAAACAGGTGCCAATCCTAACTGGAGAGGTCTTCCTCACAAAGCCTTAAGACAAAGGGACTGTCCTTTTTCCAAGACAACAGGCGTGAACAGAGCAGCAAGGAGCAAGAGAGAGGTCTCCCTCAGAAGATGGGGTGAAAAGCAGGCCTGCCCTCGCACGGCCCTGGCACGCAGAGTCCATCCCTTCCCCTTCGCTGCCCCAGCAAAGCAAGGGTGGGCCAAGTGCAAGAGCCCAGGACGGCTCCTCCAGGCACATGGTTAAAGGAAGAAGAGGAAAGCGAGTCCCTTCTGGCTGAAACATGGCAACTTTTCTGAGATGTGGCAAAGTGGCAGAGTTGGTCTCTTTGGCCCTCGTCAGGCAGAGCAGCCGCTGAAGGAACCTACGGAAGCCTCAGCGGCCCCTACTGTGTCCGCAAGGGCATCCTTAGTGCAATCCCATCTGCAAAGAGCAAACGCTACTCGCGAAAGGCCCAGCTTCAATTAAAATACTTCACACCAGAGACTTCCAGCAATTCGCCAGTTTGCTTTTCTAAGTTCTCTGACCAGACTGACAGAAACAGAGCTGCGAGGGCCGGAGCCCTGGCAGCAGTGACCCTACCACTACTCGGCCAAGTGGCCTCGGGGAGGGAAGAGAGATCTGATGTCTGTGGCAAAGACCCACTGGGGAAGCAGCCCCTCTGGAGGCCCGGGAGGCGCCCGGCACGGAAGAGATGGCGACTCCGCAGCCTGCTCCCTGCCCACCGGGCCCCTCCTTGGAACCAGCTCCTTCTGAGGCCACCTGACTGCAAGTCCCCTGCCACGGGGAGGCAGGACACGCCCCAGGGAAGGAACTAGTCCCCTCCAACAGGGAAGGTGCTGCACAGAAATAGTCCTGAGGAAAAATGAACACTGATGCCACCAAGGGGGATGAGTACTTCATTTTGCTAACACAGACTTAGTATATTCTGGACCATAAACAAGGTTAGGAGAGACCGCTCATGGGACCGAGTGACAAACCCGTAAATACTGCTGTGACCCAGACACGGATCTAAATCAAATACTTCTCCCAGCGGCTTCTGATGCTGTCCACCTCTGCTCTCCCGAGCGCTCCCAGCAAGGTCTCCATGCAGACAGGGTCAGGAGCCAGAGCTCAAGATCATTCTAGCAAATTTACTGAGCTCCATAAAGCAATACTCCAACGGCTCTGTATGAAAAGATGTCGTTGACGTTATTATATATAGTATCTCGAAGTAAGGAAAAAAGCACCATTTTACGTAAAACAAAAAGGCTCACGCAGGCTTTGGTCCTGCCTAGAAATGACAGCAGCCTGAGTGAGAAGCAGTTTGGCCCTTGGGGAGCAGGGAGACGAAGGGACGCACACTCTCAGTGGGAGGGAAGGAGGACAGACGGCACGGGCAGCCACCAAACAGGCCACACAGGAGAGCTGGCGGGAAGGGCCTCGGAGAGCAGCACTGTGAGGCCAGTCTGGGGATGGAGACACCGGCTCTGCGGGAACAGAAGTGGGCGTGTGGCCCTGTCAGGACACGTCTCCAGGACAGGGGCGCTGGCCAACGAAGAGGGCAGTATTCACACCGAGAGGCCACCCCACTCTCTACGTGATCATTTCCTCTGCAGAGACCCGTCCATCGCAGAGGGAGGCTCTGACAAGTAGCAAAAAAGCCCTTTGCTCCAGGCACCACAGGCCAACAAGGACAGAAATGCTGCAGCAACTGCTCCTTCTTCAAGGGATGACAAACAGGCAGTTTCTTGGATGCGACACTTCACTTAATGTACGTATGCCCCCGCCCCCCAAAAAAGCAAGAGTAGATTTCCCTGCCCAGATGCGTAACCAGGCACGGGCTATACCGTGAGAAGCACGAGTCTGTCTACATGGACTGGATGCCTGAACTACAGCTTGGAAGGGAAGGGTGTAGAGTATCATCATTAACTGGCTCACAAGGAATAGTCATCTTAGGCGAACACATGCTAATTACGTTTCACAGAATGAGGGGGAACAGCCTAGAATCCAAAATGTGAAGTCCGGAAAATCTCTCGCCAAACCTTACGATGAGAGCCTGCAGCCAGGGAGAAGAGAGCGGCGAAGACAGCCAGCAGGGGAAAAGCAAAGAGCACAGAGGGGATCATTCACCAAGAGACTTGCCCTCGTGTCAGAGTCCATCAAGCCATAAGGAGACAACAGAAGCTCACGTGTACCAAGAACATAAGGGCTAAAACCAGAAGAGGGTGAGCTAATTCACAAAAGCGATTTATCCCATTTTCGATGTTAAATACATCGGCCAACCCACCAGGTCAACATGTCTTTTATTGAGAAAGGTAGCATCTCTGGCCCTGGGATGAAGGACACTTGAACATAACGCATGAGCAGAAGGACCAAATGGAGAAGCATAATTGAAATAATTGTTGGACTGCTTAAGAATTTCTTGGAAATCTGAAAGAAAGAAGGATCTGGGCCTGTGGCTGTATGGCTGTGGAAACCGTCTTCCAGATCCTCCTCGAAGAGGCCTTGGTTGGCCTGGGAGCTGTGGCTTTTGAGCAGCGCAGCCCAGGTGTGCACTCACGCCGGGCTGGGCCTCGAGGCCAAATCAGTGAGGCCGCCAGACAACCACGGCACCAGCAGCGGAACTCCCCAGAGATCGGGGCCCAGTGCGAGAGCTCCCTGCCCTCAACCAAACAGCTCTTCCTCTCCCACCGCGCGTTCTCAAGCAGCAGCACCGTGGGAGGGAGGCCAGGAGAGGAAGCCCTGATGAGGTACAAAAACAGGAACTGACATCTTTGGGTTTTAAAACAAAAACTCAAATCTAGGAAGCGAGAACATAAAAATGGGAAAAGAATTCAATCTGAATCGATGGACAGAAAAATATGGCTTACTAACCCCCCTTGTTTTGCATACAATTTTATATGAAAAAGAAAAAGCCCAGCTCATCACAACGCAGTCCAAATGTTTGCAACCAAAGAGTTATGAAAATATTTCAGTTGAAGTCACCTTAAAAAAAAAACAAAAAACAAAAAAAGGAATCCAGCAAGCTTTTTATATCATTCTTTTCTAAACAAAATTGGTAGATCTACTCTCAAACACACTTAAGAGTATTCCACACAACATGTTCGGAATTCAGATTTATTGATTTCCACCGTATCAACTTTAAAAATGGTATGAAGCTGACTGCAAGAAAAGGGAACCGGTGATTTTAAGTTAAAATTAAGCTAATGGTGAAAGTACATCACCTCTGGCTTCAGTCACCACATCGCCTTAGATTGGATATAGCTTTTTTTTTTTTTTTTTTTTTTGAACAAAGTCCCAGAACTCTGAAATCCAGGGATGCTGCAGGCCTCTCCCAGCAATGTCCTTCACTTTGGGTCAGTCTCCTGGGCCAGAGGTGAAAGTGCTTTCAAAAATACTGCCACTTCCCCAGCACAGTGTCTTTGATTGCATCCACATATTGAGTTGGGACCCAGTACACCCAGTAGTAAGAGGCTTCCGTGGGGCCCAACTGAAACGCCTGGAAGGGAAAAAGGAAAACCAAGCGGTACTTCAGAGGTCGGGAGACTAGGCAAGCAGCACGACACACACGGGGGAGGGCTGAGAAGTGAATTCATTACGGGAAGGGGAAAACTGTGCACACGGGGAGCATTCTCCTGTCCGAAAACAAAATAAAAAAACAAAAAGTGGTGGGCGAGTTAAGCATAGCCGATCCTAAAGCAGTGGCTCCCAAACTTGAGTGTGCATCAGAACCATCTGAAGGCTTATTAGAACAGACTGGTGGGCTCCACCCCCCCGCCCAGAGTTTCTGATTCTGGGAGGTCCAGGGCCTGAGAATCTGCATTTCTAACAAGATCCCAGGTGATGTCATACTACTGATCCAGAGACCAGTCTGACAACCACTGCCCTAGAGAAACTGTCACACATGCACAAGAAGATAGGTCTGAAGGTTCAAAGCAGCACTGTCAGAACTGAGGACAACCCGGGAACAACCTACATGTCCATCGGTAAGGGAACGCAAAACTAAAAGTGACGTGATGGCCTACTCGTATGAATGCGGGATCATTTTTCAAAGGTACGAACTGGATCTACAGTTAATACAAACAGATCACGATGTCGAACCAAAAACATCAAGTTGCAGAACGATACATACCATGAGACCATTTATGAAAACTGAAAAAACACAAAACAGTACTGTATCTTGTCCATGGATTTATACGAACATAGAAGCGTAGAGAGCTGGGAAGGATCCACATGATAAATCATGCTCGTGGTCATGGGGGAGGGGGAGACACTGGGGACGTGTTCACTGTTGGTAGATTTTATTTAAAAAAAAAAAAGTTTAAAGCCATTCACAGTGATCATTTCTTTGTGACGGATATATGGGTTTGTTATGGTACTCTCTGTTCTTTTCTGCCTTTTTAAACATTTCTCTGGGAACAAAAGCACAGCCATCCTTCTCTGATGTGAACTATGATACTATCAATCTAGCTACTGATATGGCATCTAAAAAATGAGGAAAGTCCTTTCACTTAGAGGTGAGGATGCCACTTAATGGTGTTTAGTGACGAGAAGGGGCTAGGAGCACTACTCTCTGCCAGAGATGACCTGAGAGAGAAACAAACACTTAAACCGAGTTAAGAAGGCATTGGTCATCCAAGCCAGCTTCTGAGGGGCGCCCAGGTGGCTCAGTCGGTTCAGCGTCTGACTTTGGCTAAGGTCATGATCTCACGGTTTGTGGGTTTGAGCCCCGCGTGGGGCTCTGTGCTGACAGCTGGGAGCCTGGAGCCTGCTTTGGATTCTGTGTCTCCCTCTCTCTCTGCCCCTCCCTTGCTCATGCTCTGTTTCTCTCTCTCTCTCTCTCTCTCTCAAAAAGAAATAAACAGTAAAGAAAAAAACAAAAAAAAAAACCCAAACCAACTTCTGAAAGGACCACTCAACTTGTCTGAAATCCCTCTCACCAGGCTGCTTAAAAACCAGAGCTGTAAATGCTACCAGGCAAAATGGGAAAGATGAAAATTTCAAAAGGGAGTGAAGGGGCCCAGCTGAAAAAACCTAGAATCCAACTTTGTAAATGGAAAAAACAGCTGAGTAGGCAGAACAAATGTGTCTGCAATCCTTTAAGGAAGGGCTGCCAGAGGGCCTGACAGCAGCCCCAGTAACGAGGTCACTCCCAGGTCACCCAGAAGCCCTGTGGCCCAGGGACTGCAACCCCAATGGTGGCCTGGTTTCAGTGCCTCGGAGCGGACAGGCACCAACAAGCCAAGAGAGGGGACAGGACTGACTTCCCCCAGAGCCAGTGGACTTGCCCTCTGCCCAGAGAGAACTTCTGGAACACCAGAACCCCCTTTTTCTGGGATCTTCTCACACCTCCCTCTGCAGGGGATTCTGTAACACCACCTCGCAGGTCAAGCCATAGCTGCTCCTTATCCCCATGGGGCTGACACAGCTACAGTGCTATTAGCAGGAAACTAAAACATCGTCTTCCTCTGATGGGAGAATGGCAGGCAGCCCTGTCCCTACCTACTATTGGCTCAGGTAAGGTCCCGGGCCTAGTAACTTACAAGTTCTGGTAATCAAACTTCACTTCTAAAGTGGCCCCTCATAACAGCGCTGGGAGAATTCAGGGGTCTGCCCGAGCTGCCCCGTTTACCGCATCACTGGATTCTTGGCTTGTTCTGCACAAACTCGGGGAAGGCCTCCAAATGTCATCCAGGAGAGAAGAGCCTGCTCTCGAGAGTAAACCTCCATGCAGAATGATGACCACAGACCCCATCCTCCTCACAGGGCCCTCAGCCACCTGACAGCTGCCACCTGAGAGCGACACCATCACAGAAGGGGACTGCCTGGCGTCCTCACCAACGCCCAAGATGGTGGGAGATTTTGTTTTAATACGCAGGACAAAAGTTAAAATGAAAACCCACAAGCCAATCCTCCTCTCTGTATTTATTTTCCTGGTCTAAAGACAAAATATTACAAATAAGAGGAAGGTAAAGGTAAAGGTATTAAACATATTCCCTTTAAACTGGTGGGGGGTGCAAAATAAACTCAGGAATAGATTAAGTTCTAGGTAGGTGAAGAAAACGTGAGGGTCTTAAAACTGTGCGTCTTCTGAATACTAAGTTTGCTTCTTCAGTTAAGAAAGCTCAGCTAGAGCCCATTCCCTGCTAGACGAGAAGTGTAGTGAGAGGCCAACCCACGCCGGGTTACTTACCATCATGTGGTAGTCTTCGTGTCCTTCGATAGGTTCACTGACCACATTTTTAATGGAGCCCATGGGCAATTTCTCAGTCCGCTCTAGTTGAGAGGGATTACAGTGATTACTCAAAGGCCCTCCTGTCCACTCCTGTGACTCTGCAGTCCCTCATCAGGGCTGGTGGCTCTGGGATCTACTGTCATCTCAAGTCTCCCATGTGCTCTAGGGACGATGGGACAGTCTTCCGACCAGCACTCCCAGAGCTTTGCTTTGCAGCTGGGAACTTCTTGGGAGCAAACGGGGGATGGGACTTGCAATGACATATTAAAGGTCCCAGGAGCAGAGACAGTGCTTTCCTGGTGTTATCTTTAAAAGCCTGGCAATTTATAAACACCCAAGGATTCCCACTGCAATGTTCTTGCCCAAGCCCAGCAACGGCTAAGGTCTTAGGCACCTGGGGGAGGGACAGTCAAGAGGAACAAGAAGAGAGGCAACAGCATGCCCCTGTGGCTCACGTGGGCGAGGCGTGCTCGGGGGTGTCAGACTAGTTTCTATCCCATCCGCCTTGTCACTTGTCCTCCCACCCCCGTTCCCTCTCCCGGCCCCCCAACCCTCCATACACACACCTGAAGAAGTTCCCTTAAAACATTTATGACATTTCATGGTTAACCCTCAAGACATCACTTATCCCAGGAGGCTGAGACATTCTGCAGCAAGTTTAAGGGTGGCGGGTAAGAAAGAGAAGGCAGTGAGGGATGCCAGGAGTGAGGAGTTTGCAGGAAGTGAGCCACGAGCCGCAGGGTGGGGCCTGGAGGCAGGAGGGGCAGAGTCCTGCACAAGAACCCACCCTCTCGGAGCAGCAGACACAGCGCGGGATGGGCAAGTTCTCAGCAAAGTTATATCAAGTTGGAAAAAACTCATTACAGCCTTTGCAGAAAGGAAAAACTGGAAAAGGCAGAACCTGCAAACAGATGAGTTGACAAAACAGATCTAGAATTTAGGGACCCGGGTTCTCAGATGGCTGGTGACTGGAGGCATTTTATTTCCATTCTGTGGGCCGAAAAATGGGGGGTGGGGAGAACGGATGTGAAGACAGTCCATTCACATTGGGACTTTCAGTGGTCCTAAAACAGTGACCCACAGGCAGGACCTGACCAGCAGCAGTCTTTAAGACTGAAACTTTTTCAAATGCCAGCCATCTTGAAATGTCCAGAGATTTCACACAAAAAGATACATTTCTGGCTTCTCTTGAAAAGTCAAGCCTGGGCCCACATTCCTAGTGACAGCAATGAGCTCGATCCCACTGGCCTCCCCTACGGCCAGGGCACACACCCCCCCTGGCGACTTCACCCACCCATGTCTCCTTCCTGAAGCTCATCCTTCCCGCCACTGGGCCAGAGCCGTGAGGACCGCCTCCTACACGGGCTTCCGCAGAGAGAGTTTAAGCTGCACGTAGGGGCCCCTGAGCGTCACTCTGGAACGAACCCCATCAACAAAGAGGCCAACCAGCTGCTGGGACGGTCACTCCACGGTGGCTGCTCGCCAGTGGAAAGATGAAGCCGGCGGCTGGTAGCCAACTCCCAGAACAAGCTGTCCTGAGGGGAGGCTGCTTATGACACTCAGATGACAAGACTCTTGGGCAAGTGAGGACACTGCGTGACATACATCGATGCAGTGGTCTGGGTGAGAGTAAAAAGCTGAGCCCTGGTCACCCTGTGAAAACAGGGGTCTTGGCCACACTCTTAAATCAGGCTGGTGAATAAGGAGGCTTCCAACAGCTCTGAAGCCCCAACATACCGAGATTCTTCTAGAGTGCTGCCTTCATGACAAAGCAGGAAAGCAGCTGCTCCTACGAGCGGATATAAAACCTCCAACACAGGTACAGGCATCCTGCTTAGGGGCCCAGTGAGGACAGCCTTCCTACACAGCCTCTTCACACGGGTTCCCCAAGGCACCGACAGGCACCTGCAGACTTAGTTCTCCGCCAGCCTCCCCTGCCAGCACCTGTCCTCCTGGCTGTCAGGGACTTTCTGCATCAGCCTTAGCAACTGCTTCAATCGGACTGCCCAGAAGAGAAAGGGGAAATCGAGGAAGAGGCAGGATCTGGGCAAGTCAACAACACATGATGGAGAACTAAGCAAAACCACCTACTAAGTCATGAACAAGTAAGGATGTGACAGAGGCAGGGCAGCTCACAATGGAAGAAAACCGATGCTGTGACAGGCTCTGGAGGAAGGGCAGGATCTATTAAAGAGGATCCAGAGGCCCTTGGGAAAACTGGGGAGCCCTTATGTATTCTGCAAAACCTGCTTTTGACCATGCAGTTAGAGTTGAATGTGAAATAAAGAATATATAGCAAGCTATCATAAAATTGTTAGAAAACTCAAGCATTTGGCATTTCGGTCTTTGTTCGCCTTAAGAACCAGGACAGGATTACAAACAAGAAAACGTGTTTTGACATTCTGAAGGGGAACACACCTCACTCCCCATCGCCCCGCTGATTATTTTCATTAAGCTGTGGTCCCACGTTAAGCAGTCATACTAAATGGCCTGTCCCTGAAACCAGGTAACCTCAGGTGATGGGACCCCTAAACTTCTCTTTAGCATTTACCTCGAACACTGAATACCTACAGTGCTGGCCAGAAACAGGTGAATTAGGCATGTTCGGTTCCCTCCAGGAATCTAACGGGGACAGACAAGTCAGAGAGTAATGAGTGCTCTGGGGATGTAAACGGAGCGCTCTATGAACAGAAGCGGCAGCAATTCGTTTGGGCACCAGGGGAGGCTTCATTAGGGGAGGACATTTCACTGGGCCTCAGAAGATGTTATTAATAATAAGGAATGGGAAGAAGGCATTCCAGGTAAGGGCCCCCTAGGAGCAAAGACGCAGGGCTGTGCAGAGCATGGTGGAAAGTGCAGGCTGGTGCAGCTGAAACCCTCAGCATATTAATGGGGCAAGCGGGACAGAAGGCGAGATCCAGAATAGGACAACACTGGACACTATGTTTAAGCATTTGAACTTGGCCTGAAAGAGCCATAGGTTTTTGAGCATGGGAACCAGTGAGGAAGATGGGCAGGACAGAACAGAACACAGACAGGGAAGGGAAAGGTGAACTTGCTTTAACAAACCAAGTTTAAAGACGCTAGGAGTTCTAACTGGCACAACAGAGTGGCAAAAAAGGGGGGAGGGACACAGATCATCCTGGAGCGTAACTGACAAGACTTTGAACCATCTGGGGGAACTCAGGGGGAGGACAGTCAGAAACAATTCCCAGCCAACAGCAAGCAGCAAGTCCGCCCCACCAGGCACAGGCAGGGGGAGGTGGAGGCAGGCAGAGCACAAACAGGTGAGGGGGGTGGGGACAGGTCCACGGTACTAGGGAAATGCACCTGGTGCGGGGACAAACGCTGACCTCCAGGGGCCAGGCAGGTGACAAACATGAACAAAGCTGGCTCTACAGGAGGCACATGGGGCAGTGAGGACGGAGGCTCATCTGAAACTACCATTTGTCTCCAGCTGATGGCTGCCAGGTGAGAATGCAGGTCCAGAATGGCTACATCTTTTGTTTTTTTGTTTTTTTTTTTTTCAAGAGAAGTCCAAAAACCCCCACATGAGATCAAGTGAAATCTCTTGATTTTTACAGAACATATGTAAATCCAAAAAACCCTGGTCTGTGGACCAGGCCCAGCCCTCAGACCGCACATTTGGGACCTCTGGTTTTGGGGGCATGGGAAGAGCCACTGTTGAAGGACTGGCCCTGACAGAAGACTGAAAAGAATGAGGGAAAACGGTCCAAACAGAAGGTGAGCATCTAAAAGCAAAGACAAAAGCCAGGGGCACGCAAAGCACAGTGGAGAGAGAGAGAGATCTCAGGAGGAGCACAGTCGCACCCAAGAGCGAGCGCCGCCGAGGGCCCACGGCGGCGAGCCAGGAGGAGGCCGTGAGCAGGAACCTACCTTTAGTGCCGATCCACAGCTGGTCTTGTTCTAGCTTGAAGGTGAGTCTCACTTTGCCTCCAGACTTATTGTACATGCCGGATAACGGTACCGTGGGCAGGCGCTCCTGGAGGCACGGGAGCACAGTGAGAGACGGACCAGAAACACGGCGCGACACAGGAGGACAAGGGGCGGGATGTGAGGATGTGATCACAGGAACCTCAGGAAGTCAGAAGGTGGGCCTGGTTCGTTCTCGGAATGCTCACAAAGGAGTCTGGCTTACCTGGGCACCCTTAACAGATGGCATCACATCTTCGGGTTTTCCTTTATCCAACACTTTCCTGTGTTGCTATAAGTCAGAAGAAATAATTAAATGAAACAGTTGACTACATTTAGTCATCTCACTACCTTTCTGAGAAAAAAAAAAAAAAAAACCTTGACATTTTGGCTCAAAAGCTTTTAACGTACAGATCATGGGTCTTTTGACATTAAAGAGCAGAGGCAGGAATGTCTCCGATAGAAATGTCCTGTATCTGTGCGGTCTGAAACAGCAGCCACAGGACATTTGTGGCTATTAAGCACTTGACATGTGGCTAGTAGACATGAGGAACTGAATTCTCAATTTTAATCAATTTTACGCAGCTGCTATATATTACCCACCAGAGCTCTGGAGCACGAGGGTTTCCAGATTGCTAATTCAAGTGAACTCTACTCCCCTTCTCTGACAAAAACACTGCCACTGAAAGGAATAAACACCAAGCTAGAGAGAACCACAAAGGGTGGTGTTCTCCTCGTTAAGTACAAAATGACAGCCATGTCTGTCAACTTAACCTCCCAAAGAAACTGATCAGGAGACTGGTGACCAGTCAGCTACCTGCCTAGACGGGCATTTCTGCAACAAATGGAAACTCAGCGTCCTGCATCTGCCTGGCTGTCCCACCCTAACCCCAACTAAACAGAAAGCCTGGAGAGCCACCTTTCCCAGAGAAATGCTGATGGCTCTACAGACTGACATTAAGAAGTCCCTGACCCTGCCCCCCAGGGTGTTTCAGGCAGCCTGTTAAGGGTTCTCCTTAGGCTCATGGCTCTCTAAAGCAGCTCTCAACCAGCCCAATGCCCAAGCTTGTTTCCGCTCCACCTGGGACTTTATAGGCTGTCATTTGCTCACTATTTGGAAAAGCTGCAACGGTGGAGCAGCAAGTGGGTGAAGGGAAATAATACCACCAAAGTGAAGCACCAGGTGGCCACTTCGAAGCCTCCCTGACATGGCAGAGACCCTCTGCAGGGATTAAACTCAACAGTGCCAGACTGCTAGCAGAGGGTCCCTGTACAAATTGGCCTCAGATTCCTCAACAAGCTGATAAAAAGCCAGGAGAATGGGTCCCTCCCTCTCATTAGGCCACGTCAGGCTTCATAATTAGCATCAGCAGAACAAAGCAGCAGAGATTAACAGCTTAATTCGACTCCTACCTCATAAGCACCTTTTGGAAGAATTTTCCGTGTACTGAGGAAAACACTTCTAAGGCTGTTAAACTACCATGAGTAACTCAAAACCTATGTTTAAGAAGCGTGTAATGCTCCAAGGGTGTAACCAGTGGGAACACCCACTTCTGACATGCTCCCATTTGACAATTTCATGTATGTGGGAGAGGAAGACAGACAATCGGAAAAGAACTCAATTGGTTACATTTTGATCTCATATTTGAGGGTGAAAACGTCCAAGCAAACACCATTTAAGTGTAAACACAGATTTACGACTCCTTAGCTAAAACCCCATAGACAGGTGTTTTAAATTTTTATAAACCCAAAAGTCTAACAGGCTTTATAAAAGCAATATAATTTAAAAATATGTTACACAGGGGATGCCTGGGTAGCTCAGGTGGTTAAGTGTCTGACTGACTCTTGGTTTCAGCTCAGGTCATGAACTCAGAATTCATGAGTTCGTCGGGCTCTGCGCTGACAGCTCAGAGCCTGGAGACTGCTTTGGATTCTAGGTCTCCCTCTCTCTCTCGGCCCCTCCCCCACTCTCTCTCTCTCAAAATTAAATAAGCATTAAAAAAATTTTTTTTGTGTGTTACGTTATCCTCTGTAGGATCTGAGGCAGCAGCTGGTCACCGAACACATGAATATTTCTATGGCAAAACATGAATGTTCACAGTAATTCTGGTCTAGTTTAGATGCCTGGTCAGCTTTTAGAAGCACATACAGAGGATTAGGGATCTGGTACACAAAATTGTCTCCTCACACTATGATCCACATGCCTTGGTGCATGGTCGCTAAAACTAATCTTGGTTCAAACTGGTCTACTCTACTCAGGACACGGGTTAAGTTGAGAATATCTGTTTTGCTGGGACGAGTGGCCAAGAGGCTCCAGGACAATCAGGACAATGAGTGGGTTTGCTGGACAGTAAGGCTGCAAGTGACGGTTCTTCCACCCAACCCCCTCTCCAGGGAAATACTCTCACTCTCCCTAATTACAAAAAGAATTTTAGTGGCTACAATGAGCACAAAACAAGGCTGGATCTCTTCCAACGAACATGGGCAACAAAGAAAGTAAAAAATCAGGCCCCCGTTTCATGGCCCAGGAGGGAAAAAACCCAAAGCCAATGTAGTTATGTTCCTAGTCAGCTTTGTTTGGCTTCCTGAAAAAGTCAGTTTTAGAGGAACCTCTGTTGAGTTCTGCGCCTATCCAGAAACGGCTTGTTGACTTGAGGGAAGCCACAAACCAAAAAACAAATGTAAGCACTTATACAAAACAGGGGGTTCATTCCAACAGTGGCATTTTTCTCTGGCACTGAATAGAGAAGAGAAACCCACAACTGATTCCTTTCAATACCTGGCCTTCCAAAGGCCTTATCCTAAAGTAAGTAGACTTGAGACACACTGACCCGCCAGATGAGACAAAGTTGCAAATCTCAGGTGGTTGTCACCTCCACTCAACAGCCAGCGGCACCCAACTGCTGCCATAAATTTCCATCATGGGCCCTGTCCGAAAAGGAGCTTATTCTAGGGAGAATATCACCAGCCAAGGCTCCAGAGGACAAAGCCTCAAACTTCCCAGGACGAGCAATCACATAACACACTCACTTTCTGCCTGCAGAGCGGCTCCTTCTTGTTCTCTTCAGCCTTTGCGTCTTGCTGGGCAGCATCTTTGGGTGTGTTTACGGCTAAAACATCATTTATCGTGGAGCCAACCACCATGATCTTGGCTCCGCTGGTCACTTTTATTTCTCTCAACGTCTTATCCTCAGGGACGAGTCCCTTGTACATGACTTTTTGCATGGCAGGAGGGAGACCTTGGGAAAAGGTAGGAGGAGAAAGTGAAAGGAAGGGATGAAAAATGTACCTGGACCAGGGCTGTGTGGCAACAGACCTGGAAATGAATACTCCACCATCTTTGTGCGCTCAGGCAACTCACAACCTCTCTGAGTCTGTTTCCCAAAGTTTATAATTGTGATGGCAGTAGTTCCTTCTGCCTGGACTTCTTTTAAGAATTAAAAGTAAAACAAACAGAACATTTATTGCATCCTCTGATATTCAATAATTGTTCAATCGAGTATTAGCTATCATTCATTCCAACCTTTTCCCCAACCCTTCTACTCACACAAATACTAAGTGAAAGACTATAGGCCTTTGAGATACAGAAACCAACAAGGACTAAGTCGTTTTTAGAAACTTCAGGCTATTGGAGAAAACTTTGAAAAAGAAATCATTTCTATTGACAAAGTGCTGTAAACAAGACAAAACTAAAATCTAAATGAGATCTATAAAGAGGCCAGCATTGATAGTGAATAGCAATGTTTCCTAAATTTCCCTTGTGAGAATTACCCAAGGTATTTGCTAAAAATAAACTTCTGGACGCATTCCAGATCCACTGAATCAAACCCTCTAGGGGAAAAGGCCTAGGAGCTATAAATTTAACATGTACCTCAGACGATTTTCATAAGAGATGTTTCCAGCAACACTGCTTGGAAGCTTGGGCCTAAGGGTCAGACCTGGGCCTGAATCTCAGCTCAAATACTTTCTAGCTCTACGATTGTGGGTCCCATTTTCCCCCATCTTAACAATGGGCATATTAGTACCTGCTCTGGATAACTATTCTAAGCATAGAGGGAGATCCAGATGCAGAAAGAGTGGCTAGCCCTGGGTTTAGCACAGTGCAAGCACTAGGAATCGGCAGGCGGGATGAGGGAGGCTGGCTGTCGCTGACAGTGAGTGCCACGACGATTACCTGTAATCGAGTGAATCTTCTGTTTTAGCTCGGAGCCTGTGCTATCCAGGGGGAACTTCACGTCGTGCTTAGTCTTGTTCCAGATGATCTTCAGGTCCACCAGCTCCTTGCCCACGCCACCGCCCGCGTCCTCGCCGTTGCTGACCGAGGCCTGGGCCGCGGGGTCCCCAGGGGGCTGGGCCGGGGCCGGCTGCAAGCTGCCTCGCGCGGCGCAGGACTCCTCGGCCGCCGCCGCCCCCGCCGCGACTTCGGCCTCCAAACAGTTTAGGGGCCGCGCGGGGGCCTCGGTCGCCACCGTCTCGGCCTCCGTGTCCATGCCAGGTTCCTCCATGCCTGCAAGGGGGTTAGGGGGTGGGCGCTCGCCGCAGTCTGGGCCTGGGACCGAACCGTGCTCGGGCGCTGCCGGACCTCCGCTCCCAAGCCAGACTACTCCGCACCGGACCGGGGCGCATCCCTCCCGGAGGCCCGCTTCACTTGGGCCCAACCCGGGCGCCCGCCACCCCCGCCACCCCCGCCACACTCACCATCCGGGGCTCCGGCAGCCGCCATGATGATTGTGTACAACACCCACCGCTCCCGCAGAGGCCGCCGGGAAAAGACTAGCTAGCTGAGATTGGCCCCCGCAGCAGCCCCTAATCTCGCACAGCCTGGCCGGAAACAGGTGGACGTTTCTATGGAGACCCGCCTCCTCCGCTTCCCCAGCCCGGCCCCTGCCACGCTTTAGCTTTCGGGAGCCGAGGGGGGCGGGTCCGGGAAATCGCCCCCTCGATGGGCTCTGCCCCCTAGAGGCCACATGGGGCTGGAGAGGCGTTGGGGAGTATGGGCTTGAAAGCTAGGAGGCCTGCGCCTTTAAGGGGCGGGGATGCTCCCTCTGTGGCAGACGCGGATTGGCTGGGAAGGGTCCCCGGAAGTGATGCACCGAGAAGCCCACGTGTGCGGTTCCAGCTCACATGGCGGTTCTCCTGAAGAGGCTGCTGCCGTCCGCGAGGCCCGTCGCGGCCTTGGGCCGCTCCGTGGGACGGCGCGAGGCCAGCCTGGGCATTGATCCCGGGGCTGCAGTGCGGGTGCGGTTCGCCCCCAGCCCCACAGGTAACCTGGGCGGACGTGACGCTGCAGGTCGAGGTCCACCGTACCGTGCCCGCCCCCCGAATATTCCCGAACGAATCCCTTCCGGTCGAGTCAGACTGGGCAGGCAGCGCGACCTTATTTTACAGGGGCAGGAGTAGGCCCACGAGCGAAACTTATTCACTTTGTCGGGAAGTTTTTTGTGTTTATTGTACTGTATCATTTCTTTCGGCCCGTTTTTCATGTATTTAATAAACGTGTATCGGGTACAAACTGTGTGTCAGGTGCTGTTCTAGGCATTGAATGCCGTGGTCCCCAGGAACGTTTGGGTCCTGTTCTCAAGAAGCCTGCCCTATAGTATACGTTATAATCGGGACAAACACGTGTAAAAATAACTGTAGATTGAGTCACATGTGCCACAAGACAGGTGAAGTAGAGAAGGGACCTGGGGATTATTAGGAAGCTCGAGAAAGGTCTTGTTGAGGACGGAGCGTTTGAGTTGAGAACCAGAACACAAGAAGCAGCTCGCTACGTATGTGAAGTCTATATATAAAGTCTGTATGAGGATTTTAGGCAGAGGAGATGGCAGGTACAGAGGCCCTGTGGTTAGTGTTGGCGCTCGGCAAGCCAGAGAGTTAGGCAGAGGCTCTTCCTTATACCCTCGTGGAGAGCTTTGTCAGGGTGTCCCCTGTATTTCCTGTTTTTGTGTTTTTTGTGTTTTTTTTGTTTTTCCTCTCATGGAGGCTAACTTCTGCCCTCTCCACCCTGAGCATGCCTCTCAGTCAGAACCTTTGGGTCCACATGTAAGCTTTTGTGGTAAGATCCCAGCTGCACAGTGACAGCGTCTTTCCTGGCAGGCAGCAGAGTGTAGAGCGGGCCTCGGAAGCCATTGCGACAGAACTGGTTTTTAATTTCCAATTGATTATGGATCAGTATTTTTATAGAACCAATAGGAATGAGTTACTAAAAAGAACAGGTATTAAAACCATACAACATGTGAGCCTACTTCTATTGAATTTACCAGATACAAAATTATTCTGTCAAATTGTTAAGTTTCTAAATACTTATTCTCACTTTCTGTACTTAATTGGTTATGAACTGGCAGCAGTTTCCAGACCAGCAAGTGTCTGCACCTGGCTTTGCACGGCGCTCAAATAGTGGTTGAGAGGCAGGGTCTGAGGTTGGCTGGGTCCAGATTGCCAGCTTTGCCACTTGTTAGCTGTGTGACATGGGCAAATTGCATAACCTTTCTGAGCTTCTGAGTTTTACCCTCTGTCAAACAGGGCAAATAATAGTTCCTGCCTCATGGGTTTGAGCTGATGCAACTGAGGCACTTAGCAAGGTCTGGTACTCAGTGCTTAATAAACAACATTCCCCGTTATGATTATAGTTCTCCTTTCTTTTCTGATTTGCAGGAAAAGCCCATACAGAAAAAGGGCTGCTGACTACAGACAGATAAAAGATTTATCAGGCAACATAGATCACTAATAGCTAAAATTAAGTGAAGGGTATATTTTGATCAGCATTTAGGTCACAACAACCCTATAAGGAAGGTTTCTTTTTTTTTTTTAATCCTAACAGATAAGGGGATTGAAGCTCATACACATGAAGTAAAGTGCACAAGGGATAGCAACTGATAAATGGTGGGTGCAGAATTTAAATGCAGGTTGATTTGATTTAGGTCTTGCTTTCAACTGCTGGACCCCTGTCTTCTGTCTTGGGGACCACCGGTTTTGTGGTGGCCTTGTGATAACTAGCTCAAGGTCACACATAATCAGTGTTGAAGGAGTCTGCCTGACTCGAAGAGTCTTTTGTGTCCCATTCTGCCTCAACCTGTAGATGCAGAAAAGCTCATTATGGAGACAGGGCCATGGCCTGGACCAATGAAGGTAGGGTAAGGGGAAATGGGAAAATGCTTCGTTTTAAGCCTTCAGTCAGGAATGATGGAAAGGTAAAGCCTTTGGAGTTTAAGCCTGGGTGCAAAGAAAGAATAATGGAATCAAATATTACTTGTGATTAGTATTTAAAGCTAAAAAGGGGAAAACCATAAGAGTATATGCAGAATGTAATTGCACAGTATCTTTAACGTGTAATTATTGCTTTTTTTTTACCCAAGCACATCATTGAATTTGTACATGTTAAGTGGATGTTGGATATGGCTTCAGTGGATAATCCTCTGTCCTCGTTTGGGTAAAACTTGGCCTTGAGGCAAATCTAAGTAGAACAGTGGGTACAGTTAGGAAGAGTTGGAGTCTTTTTTTTCCATTTATTTATTTATTTATTTTTAAGTTTTTTTTTTTTAATATTTTTATTTATTTCTAGGAGAGTGAGAGAGAGAGACAGCGTGAGCAGGGGAGGGTCAGAGAGAGAGGGAGATAGACTCTGAAATAGGCTCCGGGCTCTGGGCTGGCAGTCAGCACAGAGCCGGACGCGGGGCTCGAACCCACAAACCGCGAGATCATGACCTAAGTGAAAGTCAGACACTTAACCGACTAAGCCACCCAGGCGCCCCCATTTTTTTATTTCTTTACAAAATTTCATGCTCTAAAACGGGTGGTCTTCTATTTCCAGGATGGGGGCCTAAACGGATTGAGCACCCCTGACACATTTTGTGGCAGTCTGGGTGTCCTGGTGCTGGCCGGAAGGATGGGACGGGAGTAGCTATGTCCTAAGCTTTGATATTTGCTGGGACATCCTGGTACAAGCGGGGCTCACTTGCCCCTGGTGGAGGCATGTCACTTCATCTTCCCCGTCTTGTCTGAACCGTTCTCTTCTTTCACTAGGCTTCTTGCATCTGGGTGGCCTGCGCACTGCCTTATACAACTACATCTTTGCCAGGAAGCACCAGGGGAGCTTCATCCTCAGGCTCGAAGACACGGATCAGACCCGTCTTGTGCCCGGAGCAGCGGAGAATATTGAGGACATGCTAGAGTGGGCAGGTGAGGCGGGCAGGGAAGAAACCCTTCTCCGAGGGGGGAGTGGGAGCAGGGAAAGGAGCCAGTAGGTCTCACGGGGCCCAAGCTGGACAATGAGGAGTTCCTGGAGGGATGGGTATATTTGTGCTGCCTCAGGAGGCATGTGCCCTCCCCCTCCAGAAAGATGCTGAAGAAAAGCTCTGAGGCTGTTTTGAGGTTCGTGTTCTCATCTTAGAATGTCAGGTGCCACTGGGAACTGATGGGAAACACAGGCCAAGCATGAGATGGAGTGGGAGAGGCTAGGCCTGTGGCGAGCAGGAGAAAGCTCCAGCCCCTTGTTCCCATGTGGGAATGCTGGCCCGGCTTGTCCAGCCTTCTGACTTCCAAGAGGAGCCAGAAATTCAGGTTTTTGTTACTTTTTTTTTTTTTTAATGAATGCTTGTCATTGTTAAACGTGACCTCAGATTTTTTTTTTTTAAACCACACTGTGTGAGCCAAACAAAATGTGTACAGCCTCTAAAGTCAGTCTCCTTGTGGGACGTTTACTTTGGAGGACCGCTAAACCCCAGAAGACAAGGAGGCGTGTGTTTGTGTTCCCTGGGTCAGCAATTGCCTACCTGTCAGGACAGGTGGAACCAGTTAAGCTCTCCAAGGAAGAATACCAAAAATACCATGACTTTTATGAGATGTGTATTTTATTCCTCGTAACGTATTAACTAGACTCTGGGTTCCCAAAGGGCAGAAACTGATTTCATTTCCACCTTCTATTGTAGAACTTTATGGCAGACGATTAGTTGAGCAAAGGAATTCATTCAAGGAGCTCACTTATTATAATTTAGGTCATGTTTCAGCATCGAACAGAGACTCTGTCCTCAGTAACTGGAAGATAGATAAATTAGCTCATGTTCACCCCTGATGTTAAGTGCTGATGTGTGCTGTGGAGAAAACGTTAATAGGTTAGGGAACTGGCACGGAGGGATGCTGTTTTAGACAGGATGGTCTTCTCTGAGGAGGTGACATTAAAGCAGGGATCCCATAAAGTGAGGGGCCAGCCCTGTGGTTACTTGTGCGGACTGTTCAAAGCTGAGGCAGGGCATCTGGGTGGCTCAGTAGGTTAAGCATCCAACTCTTGGTTTCAGCTCAGGTCATGATCTCATGGTTTCATGAGTTCAAACCCCACATAGGGCTCTGCCCTGGCAGCTTCGAGCCTGCTTGGGATTCTCTCTCTCTCTCTCTCTCTCTCTCTCTCTCTCTCTTTCTCTCTTTCTCCCTCACCCCCCTCCCTCTCCCTCTCCGCCCTTCCCCTACTTGTGCTGTCTTTGTCTCTCTCAAAATAAATAAACTTAAAAAAATTTAAATGCGGGGTACCTGGGTGGCTCAATAGATTAAGCATCTGACTTTGGCTCAGGTCGTGATCTCACAGTTCATGAGTTTGAGCCCCGCGTTTGGCTCTGTGCAGACAGCTCAGAGCCTGGACCCTGCTTTGGATTCTGTGTCTCTTTCTCTCTCTGTTCCTCCCCTATTCACATTTTGTGTGTGTGTGTCTCTGTCTCAAAAATAAAGGTTAAAAAAAATTTTTTTAAAGAAAAAAGAGGGAATAGCAGATGTGAAGGCCCTGCTGAAGGAAAGCATAGGGTGTATTAGAGGAGCAGCAAAGAGGCCACTGTGGCCCAAACACAGTGACAAGCGGAGGGACTGGAGATTAAGCGACAGAGGCTGTCCGGAGCTGAACCATGCAGTGCCAGGCAGGCCGGGATGAGGACTTGGATTTCACGGAGCACCTGCTACATATCAGCCACTGTCTGAACAAGAGGTCCAGAGGTGAACGAGTCCTACCCTTGGAGCCCCTGGTGTGGCACGATTGCATGAGTGAGGCCTGCGGCCCCTCAGCGCAGCCTCCTCCCTGGCATGGTGGGGAGGCAGAGCCGTGGCTGGCTTCTGTGGCTTCCTGATCTAGGAGTCACCCTCTTTGTGTGTAATTGACATATAATTCACCTGATACGAAAGTCACCATTTTGAAGTCAACATATCCGTGGTTTTTATTGAAAGCTATTTGAGGGCAGAAACCCCACCATCCGGCTCTTCCGTGTCCCCTCTCTCTGTCTCTATGGGAAGTGTGTGTTGGTCAGATCCGTCCTTTGTGACCTGAGGAAGCCAGACCTTGGGTTGGAGCTGTGGCTTGCAGCAGAGCCCATTTCATTTAGCAGCACCCGTTGCTGTGGTTCTGTGTGTGCGCGCCTCGGGCAGAGCACTTTGAAAGTACAAACCGGTCCCGTTCTTGCAGCTGCTCCATGTGATAGAGCATAGCTCCGCTTTGTAGGGAAGGAAGCTGAGGCAGTACAATCAGTGGCAAAAAGCATGGATTCTCTGGCCCGCTAGCCTGGGTTTGAATGCGGTTGTACCGCTTGGTGTTGGCCAAGTGATGTAACAGACACCCTCTGTGCCTCAGTGTCCACACCGAATGGGGGTCACAATGGCATCTACCTGGTAGGGCGGTTCTGAGGCATGGGGGATGTCATGGGACATCAGAGCTGCCTGCCAGGTGCTTGGCCCTGAAGCCCTGATGTCTTCAGGATCCCTTGTCACAGCGTCTCAGGCACGGAAGCAGGCGTCCAGCCAGGGCTATGCCCTGAACCATACTTCGTTCCCTTGAGCCAGCTCTTCCAGGGAAAGGACAGCTGGAGAGGAAGTGCGGTTGAGAGCGTGGACTATGGAGGCGGTACAGCCCCGTGAGTCCTTATCCTTCAGGCCTCACAACCTTGAGCACTTACCCTCTCTTTCACCTTGTCACCTATAATAGGGAAATCGAGAACGACCTTGAGGATTGTGGTGAGGATTAAAAGCTTTACCACATGCATAAAGCACACAGAACAGGGCAGGGGAGCCGGTGCTGTCAGCATGTTCCTTATCGGTATTTGGTGAGCATTCTCTCCTGCTGTGCCACAGGCATCGGCCCTGACGAGAGCCCCCGCCGGGGAGGTCCGGCGGGGCCGTACCAGCAGTCGCAGCGACTGGAGCTGTATGCCCAGGCCACGGAGGCGCTGCTGGAGTCCGGCGCCGCTTACCGCTGCTTCTGCTCGCCGCAGCGCCTGGAGCTCCTGAAGAAGGAGGCCCTGAGGAACCACCAGACGCCCCGGTGAGAGCCCCAGCCCGTCGCGGCTGCTTCCCCGGAGTCGCGTGTGTTCCTCAGCTCTTGCTGCGTGACAGGTTTCCCCCCAAACCATGGTCCCTGCACGGCCTCTGTGGTCAGGAGTCTGGGCACAGCTTGGCTGGCTCCCTCGGCTCAGAGTGCCTCTCAAAGCTGCAGTCGGGGTCTGGGCCAGGCTCGTGGCTTTCTCAGCGCTGGGCTTGCAGAGGATCCGCCTCCATTTCTCTCATGAGGCTGCTGGCAGACCTTGGGCCGCGCCGGCTGTTGTCCAGAGACACCAGCTCTTGCCATGTGGGCCTGTCCACAGCGCAGCTCACGGCATAGCAGCTGGCCTCGCCGTGGGCAAGGAGGACAGAAAGCAAAAGAGGGCAAGCGAGACAGAAGCCAGTCTTTTTGTAACTGAATAGAGGAAGCAACATCTTGTCACTTCTGCTCATTCTGTTCCCAAGAAGAAAGTCACTAGGTCCAGCCCCACACTCCAGGGAGGGGATGACACGGGCAGAAACACCAGAGGCTGGGATCACCGGGGCCGTGTCAGAGCTGCCTACCATGCTGGCTCTCGGGCAGTAGTAACGTGTAAAGTAATTTCAAGTATTTGTTATTCTGAGTAAGTAAAGTTTTTTCAGGGCCAGAGAGATAATGTATGCAAAGATCTCTCCTAACACTGACTCTGGCCCCTCAATTTCCCTTTCCATAAATAACAGCATTTAGAATTTTCTTTCTTTCTTTTTTTAATGTTTATTTTTAAAAATTTTTAATGTTTATTTTTGAGAGAGACAGAGACAGAGCACAAGCAGGGAAGGGGCAGAGAGAGAGACACACAGAATCCGAAGCAGGCTCCAGGCTCCATGCTGTCAGCACAGAGCCCAACATGGGGCTCGAACCCACAAACCGTGAGATCATGACCTGAACCGAAGTCGGATGCTTAACCAGCTGAGTCACCCAGGCGCCCATATGTTTATTTTTGAGAGAGAGAGAGAGAGAGCGCGCAAGCGAGATGGGGAGGGCCAGAGAGAGAAGGGGACGGAGGATCCAAAGCAGGCCCTGTGTTTACAGTAGAGACCTCAATGTGGGCTTCAAACTGATGAACCGTGAGATCGTGACCTGAGCTGAAGTCAAAGGCTTAACTGACCGATCCACCCAGGTGCCCCTAGAATTTTCTTAGGTCTTCTCCAGAGACACTCAACGCAGACCCTGATAAATGCATCCTGTTTCTCTTCCCCAGCCAGTGGCAGCACACGATACACAGATTGTGCAGCTTACTGCTCCCACTTACCATCTTGAGGATGTCTGTACAAACCCACACATTTTTCTTATGCTTGCATGGTTTCCCACCATACAGATGTACCACCCCTTAACCAGCTTCTTACTAATGAGACTTGATGCCGTTTCTAATCTGTAGTTAGAACGAAAGAGCTGGGATGGATCGTGTTGACAGACGTTGCTGTGCACGTGTGCAGGGCGTTTGTTGGAGATCTTCCCAGATGAGGAATTGCAGGACCAGTTTGGAGCTTAGATCAATACTGCCCTGTGGCCCTTGACCACCATCTTTCCATCGGCAGTACTTTCCATCAGGACATCTTGAGTTCCAGTTTACTTACTTCCTTATTTATTTTTTAAAGAAATTAAAACAAAAAATGTATACATTTATTTAAGGAATCTCTACACCCATCGTGGGGCTCAAACTCATGACCACAAGATCAAGAGTCACATGCTTTTCCAGGTGAGCCAGCCAGGTGCTCCGTCCCTTTTTCAGAGAGGCTTCATGCCCCGTGTGGGGCTTGAACTCCCATCCTTGAGGTCAAGAATCAAACTCTCATAGCCTCCCTCCCCCTCCGCTGAGTTCCAATTTCAGTGAGCTGTTTGGACAAGCACTGGATGTTTGTATGAGGTCATGGCATTCACTGCAGCTTTACTTTCTTATTATAAACCATGTACTTGTCCATTGGTAGAAGGTTATTTTTTAAAATTACAGTCAAGTTCTGTTGTGGAATCCATGCAGCCATTTATTAATTGGTCACTTAGCTCTGTGTCAAGGAGTATGTTTTCAAGCTTTACATTTTTGTGTCAGGATTCTTTGGGGGAGTAAGTAACAGAGCACCCCTTTTAAGAGGGGCACCAGCTGGCTTAGTGGGTGAAGCATGCAACTCTTAATCTTAGGATCGTGAGTTCAAGCTCTATATTGGTGGTAGAGTTTACTTAAAAAATAAAGAGTAGAGGCGACTGGCTGGCTCAGTTGGTTAAGTGGCTGACTTTGGCGCAGGTCATGATCTCTCGATTCACAAGTTCGAGCCCTGCATTGGGCTCTCTGCTGTCAGCAGAGAATGATTTGTCCCTTTCTCATTCTGTCCCTTACCAGCACATGTGCGTGTGCGCTCGCTCTCTCTTTCTCAAAAATAAATTTAAAATAATAATAATAAAGAATTAAAAAAAGAGTGGGGGACAAATCCGAGCTTCTCATGTTTTATGCAGACCATTCACCTGGGGATCTAGTTAACACACAGATTCAGATTCAGCAGGTCTGGGCTGGGGCCCAAGATGCTGCATATCTGACTGGCTCCCAGGTGAGGCTGCTGCTGGGGGCCCACAAACCATACTTGGAGTAGCCAGGGCATAAACCACACAGACATTTGTCACTTACTCTGCCCAAGTCTGGAGGTGGGTGACTCAAGGATAAAACGAGCAGCTTTAAGATCTCAGCGCTTTATTGTGGCTTTTCCGTGCCTCCCCTGTCCTACCCCCTCACGTTAGTTGCAAGTGGCTGCGGTGGCTCCAAGCCTTCTGCCCTCGTAGGACAGCATCTGAAGGGCACGGAGGGGGAAGGCTGAGAATAAAAATGGAATTTTTCTCTTGTGGCTCTTTGCTCTCAGTTGGAAAGGAAATCTTTCCCCAGAGCCTAAGCCTCCCCGGCCCCCACATGTGCTTTGCTCTGAGTCTCAGTGAGTGGAGTGGTCTGGCCTGGACCAGTTGCTGGCACAGGGGAATGGGACTGCATGATTGGCCACACCAGCTGTGATTCAACTTCCGGGACTCATAGGCATTTTGCTATTTCCTCCTTAGCAAGAAGAGGGAGAGGCTGGCAGGGAAGCAGGCGCAAGTGTCTGCCACACTGTTACCAATCACTGGGCTTCCCCATATATCGCTTCACTCCCTGTTCAGGACTGGAAACAGAGCTAGAGAAGTAAGTGACCTGCCAAGATCATCCACCTGGCAGAGACAAAGACGGAATTCAGTCTGTCTCCGGAACTCCTAACTCCTACGCTGCTCTGCTTCCCAACAGGTATGATAATCGGTGCCGGAACCTGAGCCAGGGGCAAGTGGCCCAGAAGCTAGCCACAGGCCCCAAGCCCACTATCCGCTTCCGCCTGGAGGGGGAGGCACCAGCCTTCCAGGACTTAGTGTATGGCTGGAATCGGCATGAAGTGGCCAGTGTGGAGGGGGACCCGGTCATCCTGAAGAGTGACGGCTTCCCCACATACCACCTGGCCTGTGTGGTGGACGACCACCACATGGGCATCAGCCACGTGCTGCGGGGCTCCGAGTGGCTCGTCTCCACCTCCAAGCATCTGCTTCTCTACCAGGCCCTGGGCTGGCAGCCACCTCGCTTTGCCCACCTGCCCCTGCTCCTCAACAAGGATGGCAGCAAGCTGTCCAAGAGGCAAGGGGACATCTTCCTGGAGCATTTTGCTGCTGCCGACTTCCTGCCGGACGCCTTGCTGGACATCATCACCAACTGTGGCTCGGGGTTTGCAGGTACCCGCCCACCTGGGAGGTCACAGTGGGACCAGAGCAGTGGGAGCGGGGGCTTTGGTTCAGGCCCACCTGGTCTTCAGCCCACTCTGTGCCATATACCAGCTGCATGGCCTTGCATAAGTTCATTCTTTTTCCAAGAGAAGTTTAGTGAGCCAGACATTGTGTTTAAGTGCTGGGGTTATAACAGTGAACAAGCTAGATGTAACCCCTGCACTCAAGGAGCTTACGGTCTTTGAGCCTTACCTGTCTCTCTGTAAAACAGGGATAAGCGTCTAGGGCTAAGTTAGGATTCACTGAGCTCACGAGTATGAGGCACCCAGCAAAGTGCCTGCCATTCCGCACAAAAACCGTAGATCTTATGATTATTACAATTATATTACTCCCACTAAGGCAAGTGTGGGTTCCGACAGTATTATTAAAGCTGCTATGACCCTAGTTTCTTCCAAGCTGAGCCCTTATCCTTGGCCCAAGACTTAGAGCCCAAAGTTTAAAGAAGCAGCAAATTAGGATGACCTCTTCATGGAGGGGATTTCTGGAAATGTGGCAATGATAGTGTGTTTACTGTTTACTCTGCTCTTATCTCATTTACTCCTTAAAGTATCCTTAAGAGGATTACTTATCCCTGCTGCTTATAAGAGGATTATGAGGCTCAGACAGGTTTGATGACTTGCTAAAGTCACATAGTCTGTAAGAGACATAGCAGAGGCTCCCTTTAGGTCTAGGCTTGGCCATGATGCCTGCCCACCACATGGTACGGGGCTGCTGTTCTGGAGAAGCGGCTCCAAGCCCAGTGATTCTCAGTGCTGCCTGAGCTTTGGAACCACCTGGGAAGCTTAGGAAGCACGCTGATGCTTGGACCCCATCCCAAACTAGTGGGGTCAGAATTTCTGGGGCACAGCCAGGCAGTGAGCGTGCTGTCCCTGCAATCCTCCTGCAGTGAGAGTTGGTTTAGCCCAATTGTTTTCAAAAAAGTTTTTTAATGTTTATTTATTTACTTTGAGAGAGACTGAGAGCATGAGCGGAGGAGAGACAGAGACACAGAATCCAAAGCAGGCTCCAGGCTCTGAGCTGTCAGCACAGAGCCCAATGTGGGGTCCCACGAACCGTGAGACCATGACCTGAGCTGAAGTCAGACGCTCAATCAACTGAGCCACCCAGGTGCCCCAGCCCGATTTTTTTCAAACTTGTTTTTCCTGAGTGACAGGACCCTCTCTGCAAAGGAAAGCTCCTTCAGGCCCTTGATCTATATAAAAGATCTAGAAGTTGAATCCTTTGGGTCAGATTAGAATGGGGAACCCAGAATGTGCTCACCCAGCCTCCTCTGTGATTGAAAAGTGAGGGAGAGGGCTGAGGCTGGGCCTGCCTCCTTGCAGAGAACCAGATGGGCAGGACCCTGCCAGAGTTGATAACACAGTTTGACCTGACCCGGGTCACCTGCCACTCAGCCCTGTTGGACTTGGAGAAGCTCCCGGAATTCAATAGGTGAGTGGGGACCTGGGGGGCGGGGGGAGCGGTGCTGGTAGAAAAGGGCTTTCTTGCTGATGATGGGTGCCCATGGCAGAGGGTCTAGTGGGCTTTGAAGTCACACAGACCTGATTTTTACTGTGGGCTCAGGTACCTAATGGTCTGTGAACGCAAAGCATGTAAGTCACCTAACCTCCTGGAGCCTGTGTTTTCTCCTCTCAAAAATGGAGCTAATAACAGTACCTACACTGTGCAATAGTTGTAGGAGTTCAGTTAAATTAAATGCTGCATCAAGGTACTGTACACACCCCCTGGCACATAGAAAGTGTTCAGTAAATGGTAGGTACTGTTTCTGTCATCACCATTATTCCTGGCTGTCCCTTGCATGGATTTTGTTAGCCATGACCTGGAGAAATGGGGCATCTTCACCTTGGAATTAACCTCCCCCCACCCCAAACCAGCACAGTGACTGGGCACTGTCTCAGGACACCTGTTTTACATTTCACGTAGCTCTTCACTCAGACCTCTAAAGCCAGTTACAGTTTAGATCACTGTTGACATTCCATCTAAGGGCCTTGGTGGTAAAGCCAGCAGACAGATATGTACTTAAGGGACAAGGGACTCATTGATGCCGTCTCTTGAGCACTGGTTAGGGGACAGGCTCTCCTCTATGCTTTACTTACATGAGCCCAGAGAATTCGCATTGACCACAGGTGTTGAATGTTGTTACTTCATTTATCTCGCATTAGACATCATGTTAGTTGTCTGACTTTGCTCTATTTTGCATAGGAGGAAACCAACACGTAGGGCAGTATTCCATAACCGGCCTGTTCACAGAGCGAATGCCCGGCATCCCTTGAAAGGGGTACTCACGAGCGAGCACAACTCGGACCCTACCTTTCTGATTATAGGGAATCAAGGAAATGGGGCAGGGCGGGGAAATACTTTATGACCCATTCCACTCCTCCCCGAAGCACGAGGGTAGCCAGAGGAGGACAGAGGTGGGCTTTGCTCAGTGTGGATCCGAGAGGAGATGCAATATTGGGACCGCCACTAACACAGCTGAAGCAGTTAACGTTTAAATTAACTGGAGTGTTTCTGGCATCAAGCCACTGCTGTGATTATTTCAGTAATAGTAGTAAAGGCAGCAGTAGTGGCTGTCAGAGCAGCACCACGAGCGTGGTGGAAGTAGTGATGGTAAGTGATGTTTATTTGGCGCTTCCTGTCTCCCAGGCGCTGGACCTTCTGCATATTATCTCAGATGTGGCTACTAGGGTCTCCTGATCGCTTTCTCTTTACTGTCTCCCCTCGCTGCTGAGGAGGCCTGGGGACACTTTCAGCACGTGCTGTTAATTCTTTTTTAAGAAAATTGTTATGTTTTGGGGCAGTGAGTGCTCCAGAGAGCTTCGCAGAGGGTCCCATCCTTCCACGCCTGATGTGCGGAAGCCTCAGTCCTGACACCCTGCCTGCCCCCAGCTGCCTTCTGCTCTGTGCTTTCCAGACAGTTCTCATGTAGTCTGCACAGCACCCGCCCTGTGACAGAGGCCCCCACTTGTTCCTACAGTGTATGTGAGCCTCCTCAGGCTCTGGACAAACATGTAACTTGCCGCAGACCTCCTCTCACAGCGCTGGCCTGATTCTCAGGCTTGTCCCAATTCCAGAGCCCAGAAGATACGCCCCCACTGCTGCCACCTGCCTTCCTTCCATGCCAGGGCAGCACAGGGAGGGGACTGAGGACTCGGTAGAAGCTTTGCTACTTCCAAAGACAGGGAAAAAGGAAGTTAGAAGAATTCCGGAAAGAACATTGAACCTACAAGAAAATCTGAACTTCTTGACTGTGAGCCCTGGATTCAAACAGCTCTGCGCTCTGGACTTCAGATTCTATAAATCCATGTTCTTGATCTCTGCCTTTTTTTGCCAGAGCCTCATGCTTGAAGCTTTGCAAGGAAGCAGACACTTGTAGATTATGCGTTGTAAAGTCAAGTACCTGTTGAGGCCAGGCAGCCAGCACAGGGGAGGGCAGCAGGCCTGGGGAGTGGCACTGGGGAGCAGAGGCCCTGGCAAACTGGAGCGCTCCGTGCCTGCAAACCAGGCAGCCTCCACTCTGCTCCCGTCATTGAAGTGTGGGGCACGAGGGCCCTTTGCAGCCAGATCTTCTGACTTCCCAAGAGAAACCAGATATCTCTATTTTTATATGATTCCTTCCTAGTTTAAAATGCTAGCTACTATGTTAGAAACACTGACAACAGGGTATCTGAGTTGCCTGGAGCTCTTGGGCTGACTTAGACCTTGGCCAGATCCCTTTCCTGTATAATCTGTTTCTGGGCTGCAGGAGGTACGGCTCATATGATGTATCATTCTTCAGACCCTGCCTGCTCCCCTCGGGAGAGGGTTTGGGGCGGCTGGGAATGCCAGTGGCAGGACAGTCCCTTGGCTTCTCTTATAGGCTGCACCTGCGGCGGTTGGTGAGCAGTGAGACCCAGAGACGCCAGCTGGTGGGGAAGCTGCAGGCCCTGGTGGAGGAGACGTTGGGCAGCCAGCTGCAAGACAGGGATGTCCTGGACCCAGCCTACGTGGAGAGGATCATCCTGCTGAGGCAGGTGTGGCATCGGGGAGCCCCAGAGACTGCGGGAGTGGGTGGCGGCCCCTTCTTCCCTGTTCCAGTGTGTCAGAGCCCCGTCCGCAGTGTCTTCAGCAACTGCCTCTTCCCCCAGGGTCACATCTGCCGCCTGCGGGATTTGGTCTCCCCGGCACATTCCTACCTGTGGACTCGCCCTGCCGTGAGCCGAGCGCAGCTGGGCGCCATCTCGGAGAAGGTGGACGTGATTGCCGAGCGTGTGCTGGGGTGAGTTGCTACAGGCCAAGCTCAAGGCTCCGCGCCTGAGTTCCCTCTCGCTCCCAGGGTCCCCTTCCTCCAGGCCTGGCTGTGGGGCCTGCCGCACAACCCATGGCTAGTGAGAGGGTCTTGGCGAGATGATCACTGACTGGCTCTCTGTGGCAGGGGGGGCTTTCCCAGAGGAGCCAGACCCTCCACAGAGGGGGGCAGTGTGTTTGGGGTCAGGCTTACCTGATTCCTTCCCAGTGTTGCCACTTAACCTAGTTCTTTCTCCTGCCCAGCTGGCGTCACCATGGCCAAGTTACTGCACCTCTTTGAGCTTCCATTTCCTCACCCCTAAGGTAGAGATGCTACTCCAGTCTTAACTGTAAGGAACAGAAATGTGACCAAAGCTGGCTTAAGCCCTGCCTAATGCAGGGGCCAAAATCATGTCACCAAGACCTGATTTTTCTTTCTGTCCCTTTGACTTTCTGTTCCACGCTTCTCAATGCTGGCTACTCTTTCTGCAGAGACTCTGTGTCGAGTAGATGGAGGGCGGGACTCTCTACCAGACAAAAGAAATGACAGTGCTTATCCCACATGGAGGTGGCAGTCCAGGGCTAAAGAGCTTTTCCCATATCTCAAGCGTCCTGGTGTCCCTAGATTTTGCTCTTGTCCACATGGTGCACGGTGGCTCATAGACCATCCACACTTCAGCCAGAAGAGGAAGGAGGGTAGAGGGAAGGGGACGGGACACTCCTTCTTACGGGCCTGACTTAAAAGTTATACTTTCATTTCCACCCGTAGCTCGCTGGCCAGAACACTTGCCTTATGGCCATGCCAAGCTACAAGGGAGTCTGGAAAATGTAGTGTTGTTGTTGTTTTTTAACTTTAATGTTATTTATTTTTGAGAGAGAGAGACAGAGAGTAAGCAGGGGAGGGGCAGAGAGAGAGGGAGACACAGAATCCGAAGCAGGCTCCAGGCTCTGAGCTGTCAGCACAGAGCCTGACACAGGGCTTAAACTCACAAACTGAGATTATAACCTGAGCCAAAGTCAGACGCTTAACCAACTGAGCCACCCACGCGCCCCTAAACATAATTTTTTTTTTAACTTGGCAGCCATGAGGCTGGTTAAAAATTTTTATCACTACATACAAGAGGGAGAAAGGATAGCAGCATCTCGTGTCTGCGACCTGTTTGTAAGACAGCTCTAACATCACAGAGCCTCGGTTGTGTCTGAAGACGAACTCTGACGGAGCCCGATTAGCCACATTTTCCTCTCCAAACCAGTCCATGAGGCATGGAGAATGTGATGTGCCAGTCGGCGTAGGTTAGCTCCTCAGCTTCTGGGCCCTGAATGGACCCCCAGCCAGGGCACATGAGCTGAGAAGGAGCCAGGTGATTCCTCAAGGAGATTTGGGGTATCAGGAGAAAGGCAGATGGATTCTAGGCAGCAAACCCCAATGTCTGTTTTACTTCCTTCCTCCTACCTTTGTGTGAAGACTAAAGTAGGTCTTAAGTGTTTGCTTACACATGCCTGCAACGTGCTGTTTTATGTGTTTTATTTGTTAGGTCTGTATACGTACGTACACTGGGTGTGTGTGGATGTGAGTATGTGCTTCAGTTCACAGCCACCTAATAAAGCATCTGGTTACAATGTTATCCCCATTTTATAGGTGAGAAAATCAAGACACGGAGAGGCTAAGTAACTTGTCTAAAATAATACTAAGTTGGAGGAGCAGGGATTCAAACCCAGGCAAGGCTGGGCCTAGAGGCCATATGCTTGAACAATGCCTGATACCTAGAAACCTTCCATATACTGTCCTAATAAACACTTGGCAATGATAAGAGAACAATCATGTGGCAAAAAGTGCAGTGTGATACAAATGGTACAAGAAGGTCTATGGCAAAAAGTTTGTGTTCCCTCCTGTTCCAGCCCCCAACAGAAATGTAGTCACACTTAGCAGTTTCCTTAATGTAATGGCTGAGTATTCGGTGATACAGATGTGTAACTCCGTTCTTGTCTTTTCAGAATTTGAAATTTGATATTTTGATTATGAACACATTCAAACATTTTTTGTTTTTGAGAGAGAGAGTGCCCCCATTCAAACCTCTTAAACCTGAGTTTAAAACCTAGGAAGTGTGGGGCACCTGCGTGGCTCGTTCAGTTAAGCATCCAGCCTCAGCTCAGGTCATGATCTCACAGTTTGTGAGTTCGAGCCCCACGTTGGCTCCGTGCTCACAACTCAGAGCCTGGAAGCTGCTTTGGATTCTGTCTCCATCTCTCTGCCCCTCCCCTGCTCACCCTCTGTCTCTCTCTCAAATATAAACAAATATTTTTTTAAAAAATTTTTAACCTAGAAAGTGTAAAAAAGGTAGACATTGGGAAACCTGTTTTTATCCTTGTCCCCCATCTGCCCAGTTCCAGAACCGTCTGCACACTACTGCCCTTCTTAATTATATCTAAATAATTATTCTTTTTTTACACAAAAATGCAGTATCACTGTTCTGCATCTTTTGATTTGTTTCACTTAACATATCTGCAGATCTGCCCAGTCCTTAGAGAGAATCCTCATTCTTTTCTACAGCTGCACTTATGCCATTATTATACCACTTTGCCATAATTTATTTAGCTCATTTCCTGTCAATAGACATTGGGATTGCTTCCAAATTTTGTGTTACAAACAATGCTACAGTGAATAGCCATGTATAGACATTAAGCAGGCTTGCAATTATATCTCTAGGAAAAATTCCCGAGTCATTATTATTAATACTCCTTTAATTTAGGGGAATCCACAATAGGAGCTCTTAGTTCTAATTCACCGGGACCATTACCTTAACTCCTCATCCCTGCCATGAGGTTAGATTTCAGAGACACTCTGGGGCTCCCAGTCAGGACAGGAAAACTGACACCCAAGTGTCCTGAAGCTGCCAGATTTCTAGAAGTCCCTTCTGTGCTCACACCAGGCTCTAGGCCAGCTCAAATGTGTCCTGAGCTGCCATTGTTGGCCGCCTGCAGCCTGTCCCTCTTCTACCAGCTCCTTACAGCCTACTTCCCCCCAGAGGCATAGAGGAGAGTTCTATGTTTTCCCAAGGTAAAATTTAACAACTTTTTCTTAAGTAGGTTCCGTGCCCAGCGTGGATCTTGAACTCACAGCCCTGAGATTGGGTTGCATGCTCGACTGACTAAGCCAGCCAGGCACCCCATTTCCCACATTAAATTTTATTTTTTCTTAAGTTTATGTATTTATTTTGGGAGAGGAAGGCTGTGAGTTGGGGAGGGGCAGAGAGAGGGAGAGAGAGAATCCCAAACAGGCTCCACACTGTCAGTGAGGAGCCCAACGCGGGGCTGAAACTTGTGAACGGTGAGATCATGAACTGAGCCGAGATCAAGAGTCAGACGTTCAACCGACTGAGCCAGCCAAGTGCCCCCTCCATCTTAAATTTTATGTATTCTGTATTTTGTCTCCTGGTGTGAGAGTAACAGTAAGCATGTGGCTGAGTCAATGACGCAATAAGCATGGTTACTTTTGCCTCCCGTTGAAACTCAGTGGCTCAGATACCAGAGTTAGTAAGGGAATCTGTCGGTACCAAGAGGCAGTTTCTTCACGTGACTTATGAACACAGTTCCCTCCACGTGAAGCCCATCATCAGCAGGGGGCTGTCTGGACCCCAGTGTGCACGGGCAGTACCTCAGTTGGCATTGTGGACCAGCCGCAGCAGTGAAGCTCTCCAGGCCCTCTGCAGCATTTCCAGTTTGGAGTCTCCATAATAGCTGAGGGGAACTGGGAAGGTGCTGTAAAATAGACCCACCCATCCTGCTCTTGTCCATTATTCCAGCTCAGAAATTTAAAAAAATTTTCAATAGTTATTATTTACTTGAGAGAGAGAGAGAGAAACTGAGTGAGTAGGGGAGGGTTAGAGAGAGAAGGAGACACAGAATCCGAAGCAGGCTCCAAGCTTTCAGCACAGAGCCCAGTGTAGGGCTTGAACTCACAAACTGCAACATCAGGACCTGAGCTGAAGTCAGATGCTTAACCAGCTGAGCCACCCAGGTGCCCCTCCAGGAGCTCAGAAATTTTTTATTTTTTATTTTATTTTATTTCTCTCTCTCTCTCTCTCTCTCTTTTTTTTTTTTGCAAGTCCAGCTCTTGCTGGAGAATCTCTCTTGACACTCAAAACACACTGGTGAGAGGAGATCTCAGCTGGCTACCAGCAAAGCAGAGAGCAGCTGTTGGCCTATTGGATTTTATCGTTATTTTTTTTAAACATTTATGCTTGTTTCTTAAAAAAGTTTTTAAGTTTATTATTTTGAGGAAGAGCCTACAAGCTGGAGAGGAGTAGAGAGGGAGTGAGAGAGAATCCCAAGTAGACTCCACACTGCCAGCGTGGAGCCCGATGTGGGGCTCAAACTCCCACGAACCATGAGATCATGACCTGAGCCAACATTAACAGTTAGATGCTCAACTGAGCCACCCAGCTGCCCCTGGCCTATTGGATTTTAGATCTTTAAGTGCTTCAACTTGTGGGCAAGGAATGGCTGTAGCAAGAGGTAGGCGCCAGGCTAGCTGACATAGCAACCTGTGCTCTGGTGGGCCCGGGCAGGCGGCACCGTGACCCTTTTCCACTTTGAGAACTGCTTCATGGTGGCTGACGTCCCCGACTTCTGTCACCTACAGATGCAGCAGCCTGTCCCAGTGCAAGACCTTCTGAAGTGCACACAGGCTGGGGTCACCTCCATCTTCATGCAGCTGTGCAAGGTGCTGCTCCTGGCCACCCTTTCCCCATCTGGGAAGGTGGCGCCTATGACTTTATTGGGGAGTTCATAAAGGTGACCATGGATGTGGCAGATTTGAAAGGCCTAAATTTTGTCGTGTCCCAGAATGCAGACAAGTGGGGAGTACAGGATCATGGTTGTTGTCCTAAAAATTTTTCTAAAAGAATGATTGTAGGGGCGCCTGTGGGGCTCAGTCAGTTAGGCATCTGACTTTGGCTCATGTCATGATCTCACGGTTTGTGAGTTTGAGCTCCACATTAGGCTCTGTGCTGACAGCTCAGAGCCTGGAGCCTGCTTCTGATTCTCTCTCTCTCTCTTTCTCTCTCTCTGCCCCTCACCTGCTTGTGCGCGCGCGCTCTCTCTCTCTCTCTCAAAAATGACATTTTAAAAAATTAAAATAAGAGAACGTTTGTAGCAGGTTGGTGGCAGTACTCTTACTGGAGCTGGGGTCTCCTGGTGTCTTTTTTCTGTCCTTCTGTGCTACAACCCACCCACTCCCCCAACCTCCATCCAAAGAGTGTCCCCTCTGCTGATCCTAAAGTTGTGTTTCAAGTAATTTCCTAGTGGGCTTCATTCTTCCATCCTATGTCTACCCCATTCCTGAGTTTGTTTTTAGATTCTCTGGCAATGTTTCTGAGCTCTTGCATATAACAAATATTAGCTAATATTTAATTTCTAAGTGAAATACAAGATTTAATGTTTCAGAGCACTTACTGTCTATTCAAGCAATGTACTTAGTGCCTAACAAGTTTGAACTTAGTCCTACCATAGCCCTGTGAGGAGCAGACACAATTATCCCTGCTTTACAGATGAGAAAACTGAGGCATAGAAAGCACATGACCTTGAGGTAGAAATTAGTAAATCCCCTTATTGTGATACCATCTGAGTTTTCCTGTATTGTACTTGGGTTATGTATGTATGTGGTCCCTCAAATTGAGAAGTATGAACCTTCCTTCCCTTCTCACCCAAGCAGGCTTGAACACTGGTTGTGAATGTTAATTTTCAGAAATCCTCCCTCATACCTACTTACCACTGACCCATGCAGCCCCCCAGAGACTGGCTCTTTTCTAGGCTTTTCTTTCTTTCTTTATTAAGTTTACTTTTTTTTTTTTTTTAGTAATCTCTGCACCCAACATGGGACTCAGACTCACAACCCTGAGATGAAGAGTTACATGCTCTTCCAACTGAGCCAGCCAGGTGCCCCTCTTTTTTTTCTAGGCTTTTAGAAGGATCCAGTATAAACCTAACTCAGGACGTGCTGAATGGAAAACTGAAGAAGGTATCAGAAGGTCTGGAAGGGACCAAACACAGTAACGTTATGCAAGTCCTCCGAGTGGCCCTCAGTGGACAGCGGGTAAGTGGGTAGATGGGCTGGACTGTTCCCTGAAGCCTCTCATTTATCTGTTTGGCTGACATTCACTGGCAGGCATGTTCTGGTTTGGAGGTACAAAGACAAACGGAACATGATCACTCCCTTCAGCCTTTCCGCAGATAGTGTTTACAGAGCACCTACTAGGTGCAAGCGCTGTGCTGGGTACAGTAGGCACAGTAGTGAATGAAACATGCACTCTCCCTACCTGCATGGAGCGGGCAGTCAATGGGAGGCAGTAGACATCACCACGGGAAAACAGGCTCTTGGGCGCCATCCTCGGCCATGAAAAGGAAACTGCCACAGTGATGACTGTGCCCCTTCGGGTGCAGGCAGCAGGACTGGGCGTGGCCTGGGGCACATGACCCGCACACCAAGGCTGGGCATTGGTTTTTACCCAGCGTAAGGCGATAAGGCAACGTGTCCTCTCTTTGTTCTTAGCAGGGACCCCCGGTAGCTGAGATGATGGTGTCCTTGGGAGCAAAGGAAGTACGGGAACGAATACAGAAGGTGCTTTCCAGCTAGAGACAAGATAGGACAATGGAGATGGCCCTAGAAGCCTGGACATGCATGGAAACAGCCTTTGGAGCAAAACAGGAAGGGCCTGGGGCCCATCAGGAAGCTCACAGTAGGACCCTGAGTGGAAACCGTCTCTGGGTGCATCCAGTGCATTTATGGCTTCCTCTCACCTCGTCCTTGGTTCTGACACCACATTACACGGCACAGGTTAGGAGCTGGTTCATGGAACTGTCCAGAGGGCTTGCTTGTGTCATATTCAGCTCAGGCTCCCATACTGGTGGCTTAAACAAGGGAAAGCTAGTTCCTCACAGTCCTGGAGTCTGAAGTCCAAGTTCAAGGTGTGAGCAGACGTGGCTTCCCAGAGGCATCTCTCCTTGGCTTGCCGATGGCCTCCTCCTCCCTGTGTCCTGACACAGTCCTTTGTCCATGTGTGCTCTTGGTGTCTCTCGTTGTTCAGACCTCTTCTTGTAAGGACCCAGGTCAGATCGGATTAAGGTCCACCGTCATGGCCCAGTTTTAATGTACTCTTTAGAGGTCCTGTCTCCACATACTGTCACGTTCTGAGGTCCTGGGGGTTAGGGCTTTGGCATAGGCGTGTTGAGGGGATGCAGTTTAGCCCCTCACAGCTCGGAGCTCCCAGGACTCCCAGGTGGCAGTTCTCAGGCCCTGCTTGGACGCGGAGCAGTAAGGATGAGTGACACAAGCGGGCTGAACTGGGTGGCAGACTCTCTGGTGCCTGTAAGAGACGTGACTGTCTGCCGAGGGTGAGACTGCGCTCTGTGCCACTCTGATACACTGTGCTTTGTCCTTGCGCCGGGCACTGTGTGTCTCCTTCTCTAAAGGTCCTCTCTTCCTCTCTTCTAGTTCTCTAGACCTGGTCCTTAAATGAGACCTTTGTCCTGCCTGTTTTACACCTTTTTCTTCATACCGTCCTGCCCATTCTTGTAAGTTGTTGTCTGTGGGTTTCTGAAATAAGATGTGTTTTTTTTTAACTTTTACTTATAAAAGACCCTGCTGAGGCTTCTACGTTTTCCCTGTGTGGCAGCCAGCCTCCAAAATGTCCCCCAGGCATTCCTCCATCCTAGTAGGCACATTGAGTAGGGCGACTTGTGATGCCTCATGGCTTCACTCTTGCCCTCTTGGATCGCTAGCTCTGTGGGAAGCCAGCCTCCACGTCACAGAGACACTCGGGCAGCCCTCTGGATCGTCCGTGGGACAGGGACTGAGACCTCCTGCCCACAGAAGTGTGAGCGAGTCATCTTGGAAGCAGATCTTCCAGCCCCGGTCAGGTGGTTAGTCCATCCTTCATCAAGGATCCTGAGCCAGAACCACTTAGCAAAGTCACTCCTGAATTTCGGACACACAGAGGTTATAAGATAATAAATGTTTATGGTCTAAAGCCACTTGGTTTAAGGATGATTTGTCACCCAGCGATCGAGAGCCCTTTGCCCAGCGGACTAGGGAAAGGAGATTAAGGGTTTGTTATTACGGAGTCCTAGTCTTTGCTTGAAAAAATACATTAGATAAAAATTCTTTGGTTGCAAGCAATAGAAACCAACTCTGCCGAACATAAGTTGATTGGAGACTGTGAGTTTATGGGGAGTGTAAGTCTGTGGGAGAGGCAGGGGATCTGTGAGAAAAGCCGAAGAATCGGGGCTTGGGAAAGGCGGGAACCAGGGACGCTCTGGTTGTCAGGGCAGCAGGAGCCAATGGCCGGTCTTGTTCTTCAACGGGGACCTCTGACCCCCAGCTGGTTTTTCTATTACTGTTGTAATAAAACTGTTGTTTCCCCATTTGTGTTTTCCCTTTTAGTTTTGGATGTCGCAGCTAAAGATTTGGATTTCTTTTTTTTAATTTTATTTAAGTAATCTCTACCCTCAAGGTGGGGCTCAAACTCACAACCCGGAGATCAAGAACTGAAATGCTCTTCCAACTGAGCCACCCAGGCACCCCTAAAAGATTTAGGGTCTAGGGCCGCCTGAGTGGCTCAATCGGTTGAGCGTCCGACTTTGGCTCAGGTCATGATCTCACGGTTCGTGGGTTCGAGCCCCACGTTGGGCTCTGTGCTGACAGCTAGCTCGGAGCCTGGAGCCTGTTTCAGATTCTGTGTCTCCCTCTCTCTCTCTCTCTCACCCTACCCTGCTCACGCTGTCTCTCTCAGAAATAAATAAAACATTAAAAAAATTTTTTTAAACATAAAATAAAAGATTTAGAGTCTAAAAAGAGAGTGTCTTGGGGCGCCTGGGTGGCTCAATTAAGTCTCTGACTCTTGATTTCAGCTCAGGTCGTGATCTCACAGTTCACAAGTTTGAGCCCCACATTAGGCTCTGCTGTGACAGCACAAAGCCTGTTTGGGATTCTGTCTCCCTCTCTCTCAGCCCCTCCCTTCCTCTCTCTCTCTCTCTCTCTCAAAATAAATAAAAATAAAGTAAAAAAAAAAAAAACTTTATAAAGAGAGTGACTTTTTAGACACCAGAGATTAAAGAGAACCACTAGCTCTGGTTGTGTTGCCATTTGTTAGCCAGGAATAGGTAGACCCGCAAGGATTATATCCAATGCAGTCATTCCCAAGGAGAAGTAGGAAACTTTTTCCGGAAGAAGGGGTAATGAAGGAACCACGCGTATTTCCCACAGAAGGAGACGCAGGATACTCATCCTTAGGGCTTACTGTGCACGCCTGTGAGTCTCGACCACTGCTATGCTTCACGTTATGCCAGTAAACACTGTAGTCCATCCTCATTCAATTTCCAGAACCCCATGAGAGAGGTAGTCTCATATCTGTGTTACAGGTAGGGAAACTGAGGCTCAGAAGAGTTCATGAACTCTTCTGAGGTTATAATATGAGGCAAAGCAGGGATTTAAACTCAGGCTTATGACAACCCAGAGTCCAAGTTCAACTCTTCACTGAGTGATATCAGAGCTGCTGTTTCTATGACACACGGGACAGTTACGAGAAACTCTGACTCGTGAGTCGATAAAGCTGCTGCCACTTCCTCAATTGGAGGAAGCCTGGGTCTTCAGACTTGGGGTTTTGCTCAGGACCGTGGGCGTGTGTGAAGGGATTTCACACAGCTGAAATAACCTCAAGTCCATCCCCCAGCACTTTTGAGAGCATGGTGAAGTGGTAAAGGCTGCGTAGGGCAACTGTCTAGACTCAAAATCCAGTTCTACTGCCTACTTACTGTAACTTCTTTACCTCAGTTTCCTCGTCTGCAAAATGGAGTAACAGTTGTTCGTGTCTCAGAGTTCTAAGGATTAAAATAGATGATGTATGTAAAGTTCATTTCTATGGTGTCTGTTACTGTCTTCTCCACCACCAGTAATTTCATTCTTAGAAATGGCAGTCTTGGTTGCAAAGCCTAGAAACACACTCAGACTAATTTAAGCTGCAAAAGGGCTTTATTGGAAGAGTTAAGACTCTCAGAGATCCAGAGGGGAGTACTTCCAGCTGACCCTTACAAGAAACTGAATCTGTACCTGTAAACCCACTGAGTCCGTCTGAGACTGCAGTTTCTAACATGTCTTCTGCTCTGTCTTCCCCCTGCAGGCTGGCTTTCTCTCACTCTGCCAGCAACTGCTGCAGCCCTAAAAGTGAATCCTCGCTCTGACCTGTTTCAACAATTGGATAACGAGTATTCCTTGCCCAGATTCCCAGGAGCAATCTGACTGGCCTCACTTGGGTCAGCTGGAATCTTTTCTTGAAAATTACCATTGTTCTGTAGCCAAATTTGGACTCTCATTCATATTGCCTTAATCCTCCTGATATGTTTTATATGTAATACTTCTTACTACATGAACTTATCTAGTGTAGTTGCACATGTTTACTGCCTGTCCTACGCTAAAGAACCTAAGATTAAGACAGGCAGAAGTTTGTCTCATTCTTGGTTATAACCGCGGTACCTGGCATATTGCCTGACACGTAGTAGGGAATCAAGTGAAGATCTTATGATGGGGCTGACTAGGCCCCATCAGTCAGCCTAGTGTGTTCAGAAGTGACAGGCATCAGCTGGTCCAATTCTGCCAAATTCTCCTAGTTTCCCAGCATCGCTTTCATTGCAAGCTTCTCTCCTGCAAGATTTGCAATTGTAGTTAACAGTCTGGTCCACTGCCTGTAACTTGCTTTGAATCCATCTATCTATGATACATAGACTTTTTTAAAAATATTTTTGGGGTGCCTGGGTGGCTCAGTCGGTTAAGTATCTGACTTCAGCTCAGGTCATGATCTCACAGTTTGTGGGTTCGAGCCCCGCATCAGGCTCTGTGTTGACAGCTCAGAGCCTGGAGCCTGCTCTAGATTCTGTGTGTGTGTGTGTCTCTCTCTCTCCCCCTCCCGTCTCGCATTCTGTCACTGTCTCTCTGTATCTCTCTCTCTAAAATAAATGAAAAATATATTAAAAATTTTAATAAAAATTTTATTTTTAAGTAATCTCTGCACCCAACATGGGGCCTGAACCCACAACCCCAAAGTCAAGAGTTGCATGCTTCACTGACTGAGCCAGCCAGGCACCCCTCTATGAGACACTGACTTTTGACAAAGACTCTAAAGGGTGGGGACAAATGGAATAGTTCAATATAGAAGGATGTACAGTGGGGACTCAAATTGGATGTGGTGTATTCATCAGTTAATATATCTGTCTTATGACACAATTCCTATGTTCCCAGGGACCAGAGTGATGAATACTTGGAAAGTGAGGCCTCTCTGAGTGATAGCAGGGTCCAGAGTGGGAGGCTTTTAACCTGTTCAGAGGTGCCAGAAGGCCTCACAGATAAAGTGACCTTTGAACTGGCTCCTAAGGGATGCCTAGGAGTTTCCCAGGTCTGTGGGGATTGGAAGGGTATTCCAAGCAGAAGGAGGAAGGGGAACTTCACAAAGGTGGGCATGATTGGAACTAAGGGTAGGGGACCGCTTCTTGGCCTTTTGGCTAAGATCCAGTGGAACTAAGAGTAGGAGTTGAGGGGGCGTCAAAGTGGCCGAGAAACCAGGCAGAGGGAAATTCCAAATGGCCCATCTTTGCCAGGTTAAGGACATCAGGGTGCCATCTGATGCAAAAAAAAAACCCAAAAAACAACAAAAAAAAATCAGATTAAAACAGGCTTAAAGGAAGATTTAGAATTTCATGCAACAGGAAGTTCAGAGGTAAGGCAGGCTCTAGGGTTGGTTAATTAAACATTCAGTGACATCAGTTAAGCACCCAGGGTCTTTCCATCTCTGCTCTGTTGGCCCTAGCCAATAGCCTCGGGTCGATTGATTCTGCTTGCAATTAATTGGCTGACTTCAGTGGTTGGGCCTCTCTGCACTTCCTCCTTCATGCCCTATCAGTGATAGTGGCTTTCCGTGTGTCTCTCTCACTAAAAGCAAGGGGACTTCTCCAAGCACCCTTCCGGCTCTGCTTCCCCACTCTTGAACTTCTGGGGAAGTAGGAGAGGCATCCTCACAGATCAGTCAGACCCAGAGCTGGGGGCAGGGCCAGTTCTTCCATGAGGTACATGGCTGGGTTGGGGAGCAGTGGGTGTTCAGTGCTCATTATGCTCGTCTGGTCTCCAGCCACATAAGCCTCCCCAAGGTCTCTAACACGTCTCCTTCCTGCCTTCATAGTAACTACTGTTCTCTGTGACTGGAAGGCGTGTCCACCTGCTCTCCTCTGGCTCTGCCTGGTCACCTCTTTCTTAGCCTTCGGGTCCCAGCCCGCTGTCACCTCAGGGAAGCCTCTGACTTCCTCCCAGAAGGTCTTCCTGTTGTAATTAATCAGCAGCAGCCTATTCTTTTCCAAACCACACGATAGGAATTGATCGCATAAGTAATTGTGTACATAAGCAGTTCCGCACTTATTTGTTAGTGTCAGACCAGAGAGTCCACGAGAACAGGGTCCTCTTCTGTCTTCACCATTGTACCCCTAGTGCTGAGCATGGCGCTGGTTCACATAGTCGGGGCTCAGCAGATACTGTTGAGTAAAAGACCAGATCTGCCTCTGATTGAGTTGAATGGTCAGGGTGAGCAGTCAAGTGCACAGGCGCTGGCTTTACCAAAGTCACTATGTTTAGTTAGAATACCGATTTGCAGCGTGCAGGAACTTCGCATCATTTGTGGTTACTATTTTCATTAGTGAATCACAGGATATGAATTTTTTTTTTTTTTAATTTAGAAGTCAGTACAAGTTTGTCTTGGCACTCATGCTCATTATGATGCCCTGGGGATCTCCAGCTCATCCTGGATAGCTGGGCCAAATGTTAGGGTCATGGCCTTTCCCTCTGGGCCAGAGTCCCCTCAGCTCTGCCCACTGCCACCCCTCCCCCAATCCTGATTGCAGCATGACAGCCCAGTCAAGGAAGGGAGGCCGCCTTTACCTGTAGAACCCCTCTAAACTGAATCCATTCAATCCTGTATTCATTCATTTGACAAATAGCCATTGTGTGCCAGATGCTGTTAGGCCTGGAGATTGGAGAGGAATAATAGGGGCTCATTTATTAGAAATGCTCAGTTCACAGATATTTCTCACCCCCAATTATTTACATATTTATATGTGTATGTATGTATTTACATTTGTTAAGCTTTAAAACAACAAAAAACAAAAGAGAAGGCCCCCATGCTAAAGAGATGAGAGTCTCATGTGAGACTAACAATTACAGTAATGTAAGTGCGGAGGTGATGGTGGAGAGGCCATCAGAGTGGTACATGGATATGGATATCCTCTGAGCTGTCAGCACAGAGCCCAACATGGGGCTGGAGCTCATGAACGCAAGATCATGACCTGAGCCGAAGTAGGATGCTCAACTGAGCCATCCAGGCACCTCGTGAATAATTGTTTTTGTATAAGTATGTCCCATCCAATATTTAGGACATACGTGTGCTAAAAAATTCTTTGTCTGAAATTCACATTTAGCTGGGCCTCTTCTATATTTATTGGCTAAATCTGGCAGCCCAATGCTGAGGTAGTTTGAACGTAGAGGGAGGTCATTCCAGGCTAAGAGAACAGGACAAGCAAAAGAAAGAACTTCGGGGGGCGCCTGGGTGGCTTAGTCGGTTGAGCGTCCGACTTTCGCTTAGGTCATGATCTCGCGGTTCGTGGGTTCGAGCCCCGCGTCGGGCTCTGTGCTGACTGCCAGCTCAGAGCCTGGAGCCTGCTTCAGATTCTGTGTCTCCCTCTCTCTGACCCTCCCCTGCTCACGCTGTCTCTCTCTCTCTCTCCTAGAAATAAATAAAACATTAAAAAAAAATTTTAAAAAATACTTTAAAAAAAAAAGAAAGAACTTCGGGTACAACTGGCCCCCATTGGTGCTGAGAGCTGCATAGGGAGAGCCAGAGGATTCTGGCACCTTATAGATAAAATAACTTTTGCATCTATAAGGTGCCAGAAGTTCGGTGATCTATGAACCCAACCACTACCCTGAACTCCCAGTACACTTCCTTACTGGCCACTTACCCTTTAACCTTTCAGTTGTGGTCCCTAGACCAGTGATCGGCATCAGCATCACCTGTGGACTAATTAGAAGGACAGATTCTTGGGCCTCACCCCAGACCCTGAATTAGAAATGGAGTGGGCCCTGCATTGTGTAGTTTAGTAAGCCCTCCAGGAGATTTTAACAAATGCCAGTTGGAAAACTGCTGAACCACATGTCAAAATGTTAAATGAGTGCAGTTGCTTAAAATCAGGAACCAAGTAGAAGAAATATTTAGGAAGTGATGGATGGTCCCTGGCAAACGGAAGAGCTCCTGCCCCTCCACAGGGCGGGTTCTTTGGTCATCACCAGACATTTGTCGCAATGAGGAAGCCCAGCTGTAGTGCTGCCGAGTGTTTAGAATTTTCAAGAGATGAGCATGTGTGAAAGATTTTATTTGACTCTTTAATGAAGACACTGATGAGATTTTACAACCAGTTCAAAGAAGAATCCAAAGTACAGACACATTTATAGATTAGGAATATTGAAATGAATGTGCAGATGGAGACAAACCGGTTTTTCCACATGGAGAGGGTAGTATCTTCCTGGGATGGAATTCATTTGCATGCCTATAGACAGTAACTTTTCATTGCTTTAACCTATAGCTTTCGGAGATGTAACATAATTCCCAAAGAACCAGGAGGGAAAAATAAAGAAGGATGCACTATAGACAATGCAGTTTTCATTGAAATACAAAACGTCTCCTATGTGAATAATGTTATAGTTGGAAGGGGTCTCCTAAAATTCTTGAAGCTCTAACTCCCAATGTGATGGATTTTGGAGGGGGGTGGCTTTGGGAGTTAATTAGGTTTAGATGCGGTCACAAGGGTGGGGTGCCCACGAAGGGATTAGTGTCTTTATAAAAGAAAAGAGACCACAGGGCATGCTTTCTCCCCTTCCCCCTCTTCCCACCTCCCTCCACTGCCTCCTCTCCCCCTATTTTGTGAGCACACAGGAAGAAGACAGCCCTCTGCAAACCAGGAAGTGAGGCCTCACCAGGAATCCAATCTGCAGCACCTTCCTGGCCTCTAGACCTATGAGAAATGTCTGTCATTTAGGCCACCGTGTCTGGGATATTTTGTTACAGCAACTCATTTAGTAAAACAGGTAAAACATTTAGTATAGGGACACCTGGATGGCCCAGTCGGTTAAGCATTCGACTTCAGCTCAGGTCATGATCTTGCAGTTCATGCGTATGAGCCCCGTGTCAGGCTCTGTGCTGACAGCTCAGAGCCTGGAGCCTGCTTCGGATTCTGTGTCTCCCTCTCTCTCTGCCCCTTCCCCGCTCACATTCTGTCTATCTCAAAAATAACCTTAAAAAAAAAGGTTTAGTGTAGAAGCAGGCACACAGTAAACATGTCAGTTCCTTGTCCTGCAGAACCCTTTAGTGACAGTTTCCATATAGAAGGGTGCTTTGGGCAGCAATCTGTCAGCAGGAGATGTGTGTGGCTACAGCACAACAGTTGTACTTCACTTAGATTGTGTATTTATTTGGGGTAGGGATATCACTGGGCCGAAAGGGTGCAAGAGCAAGCACCTAGCTCTGGAGGCCCCAAACAGACCAGGTTTGGCCATTCACTGCTGACAAAATCCAAAAGCAGAAAGCCGAGGGGCGGGGGGAGGGGAGGTTGGGGGAAGCGGGGGTGGTGGGGTGGGGGGTTGGGAGAGGTGGGGGTGGCAGGGGAGGGGGTGGATGGCCAGGGGACCGGAGTGAAACGAGAAAAGGATTTATTTATGTGAGGCCAATGCCGAGAAGAGAGCAGACTAATAAAGACTATCTCCAAAGTGCCGAAAGTACTTCCAGGTTTATGTAAGGAAAATGTGGGACAAAGTTCAGTGGGTACGTGCAAGTGGGCAGTTAAGATCACGTCGTGATTGTCTTAGGGTCAGGCAGGAGGGGACTTGCTGGCCCAGGGTGGTCCTTATTGCCTGAGGGGTTAGTTTTGTTTCCCATCAGGGGATGCTTTCCTCTGGGGGGGTGGGGTGGGGGCTTTTGCCTGAGTTAAGAGATAAGCTGGAACGAACTTGATCAACGACTTGTCGACTTGTCGGAGGCCAAAATTAGAAAGGTTGGTGTCCTCTTTCAGAGAGGGGACAAAGCCTCACAGCTGCCTCTTATGGCTTCCAGGGTTGGCTCAGCCATTCAACAAATATTTATTGGCACTTGTGTGCCAGGTATTCTTCTAGGTACTGGGGATATAGAAGCATAGAGAGCAAAGTCTTTGCTTTTATTAGTGGGGTGAAACAGGCAATGGAGTATCAACACTTTGTGCTTGGAAGGAAAATTACGCATTGCCTTTCTTTCTGGCAGAGACCTCTTACAAGGTGGCTACTTGTAGAAAACTGATAGTAATGCAAATTATTCAGCTGGCTGGCTGGACAACCGTTACTTCTGTGGAAAAGCTGGTTTTGTGTCCATTTGTCCATGTGTTCCAACATTCTGTCATTCTGTATAAATTTACCTTTTTAAGCCTTTTTTGGTTAATATCTTATTTTTAAGTAATCTTTACCCCTAGTGTGGGGCTTGAACACACCAACCACAAAATCGACTCTCATCCTTTAGCAACTGAGCCAGCCAGACCCCCCAACCCTTTTGCTCTTTTGAATGGATTATAGCATCTGCTTGCAGCCCCTCTTTTAATTAAAGGGTTAAAATATTTAATACGTGTTCATTTCAATATTTGTGAGAATCATGACGTTTTCGGGAAAAATTATCCTTTAGCAAAATAAGCAAAGCTCTAGTACATCTATGGTGTAATGTGTGATGCAGAAAATAAGGGAGTATGGAGGAAAGCCGGCATGTCATTTCAGAGAAGGTGGCGTGGCGCAAGGCCCTGTTAGGTAAAAATGCCCCCAAACTATTTCTAGTTTATCTGAAATCAAATTTAAGTGGGCGTCCTGCGTTTCATCCGACAAGCCTACTCCATAAGGAGAGCGTGCAGGCTTCGCGAAGTTGGCTTGATGGGCTCTGACCCCATTGCTAGTCTAGAAGACTGGGCGAATGCGGCCCCGGCGGAGAGGAAGCTTCTAGGTAAAACAGAGTCCCTGGACCCTAGACCGCAGGGAGGCGGGGCCGGACCGATGGGGCGGGGCCTGAGGCCCCGCCCCATCACGTGCCAGGCCGCGTCGGCGGCCCCTGAGCGCGCCGAACGGCTGCGGCGGCGGCGGCCAGAGGGGAAGGGGCGGCAGTGGCCTGAGCAGCGGGGTTGGGGCCATGGCGGCGGCGGCAACGGTGCCTGCGGGGGCCGAGGCCGCGGCGGGGACGGAGTCGGCCGAGGGGCCCCCGGGGCCGGCAGCAGCGCTGGAGCTGTGGCTCAGTGAGTAGGGGGGCCGTCCCTCGGCGTGGGCTCAGCGCCACACGTGAGGCCCGGCTTCCTGACTCCCCAGTCCTTTCTTCGGACGCGGCGGCGGGCAGGTGGCCGTGGGGGAGGGAGCTGGGCCCGGCCGGGGTGCGGAGATCCGGCCGAGTGCCGCGCGGCGGACCCGAGTCTTGGCCCCTCCCCGCCACTGCCCACCCCCACTGTCGTCGCAGTGCATAAACCTTATAAACGTAATGGCTAGCGTTTGTTGAGCTTTTCTTTTGTGTCAAGCACTCTGCCAGAAGCAGTTCAGCCATTGTTAATCCTCATGACGACCCCAAGAGGCAGCTTCTATTATTAACCACGTTTTGGAGATGGGGACGTTTACACTGAAGGGGACTGGACTTATTCGTGCAAGCCAGGCAGCCTCCTGCGGTCTCTTTGGAGCTGGCACAGATCGCCTGCTGGCTGCTGTCGTTAACGACAAAACAAGCCCTTTATACCTTGTGCGCGTGCTTACTCTGGCTAGATGTATGTGTATGGTAAGCTTTACGACAGTCCTGGAGAGTAGGGGTTATGTCCCTGTGTTACGGTTGAGGAATTGAAATTCAAAGAGGACAGAGAATGTGCTACTTGTATTGGGCTGTGCTAGGTGCTGGAAGTCCTGGGATGCATAACACAGGGTCATTGATCACAAATTGTTTAACGGTTCCAAGCCCGCAGTAAGGGCACCTTGTCATAACTAATGCACATTGAGGGTGGAGGACCACGGTGGTAGGCGTTGGTCTGTTTATCTGGGGATTGTCACAGCAAATCCAGCATTTGAGTAGACAGTATAGGCAAGAACATCTCAAGCACAGGAAACTGCATGTGCAAAAGCTGGGGACAGGGCAGTGTGGAGCATTCTGGGAACCAGTAGTTGGTAGTGCTAGAGTGCAAAGCCTGAAGAACAAAGCCTGCAAAAGAGGCTGCAGGGCTAATTGGTGCTTGTATGCTGCAGAAAGGAGTTTATATCTTATTCTGGAGTGGGGTTGGGGTGGAGTTTTCAGCTGGAGAATCTGATCTGGTACACCTATTAAAAGCATCACCTGCAGCCATGTGGAGCCAAACTGGTTAAGGAGGAGAGTAAATAAAAAAGGTCTTTCCGTAGTGTTAGAGGCTGAAGAAAGACAAAGGCATTCGGACTGGCATGGGAATCATTAGTGGGCACAGTCTGCAGCCTTGATGCATTCAAACGGAGGCAGGAAACCAGGAGGAGTCTAGGATGGATCTCTGGGCTCAGGATAACTGGTTGGTTACAATGACTCAACTGTGAGGAGGACTTGTTTAAGAAGGAAGAGATGGTTGCATTGTGGAGTTTGAGGTGGAAGTGGCACAGCCAGAAAGAGATTCTCCAGGCAGACGGTCAGCTGCAGAGAGGGTAAGAGCTGGAGGTCAGTGTGGGAATCTTCAGTTCACTGGCAGAGAGCTTGTCCAGAGCAGAGCTTTGCAGATGGAGCGTGGAGAACCTCAGCATTTAGGAAGCAGGTGGGGAAAGCAGCCACTGGGGGGTGGGGTGGGGGGGTAGCTGGGAGGGTGGGGAGCCACAGATCTCAAAGGAAGGGCGCAGGTGGGAGGCAGCTTTGCTGCAGAAAGATGAAGGAGGGTCAGGCAGGAGCAGGGGAAACTGTGAATTTGGCAACTAAAAGGTTACTGATGAGGCATCTTTGAGTTAAGTGGTGGGGACAAACGGTTAATTAGGAGGTGGTGGAGAACACGCCTAGACTGGAGTTGCCAAAGAGAGTAGGCTGGGTGAGAGGACAGCTGTCAGCTGACCCAGTGCAGGAGATAATAGGATACATGACTGCCAGAGGAGGGGGTTCTTGAGCCCCAGACGTTTTATGCTAATATCCCAAACGGTGCTGGATCTTCTAGTTTTCCAGGTAAAGCTAGAACCTACGTTTTTATGTGAAATCTCTTGAGTTTTGAGGAGTCGGCAACCACTCTGAAATATGAAGTTTGGTGTAGGGAGAGAGTAGCTCCTGGTCACCAGCCCTTTTTTTTTTTTTTTTTTTTTTTTTTTTTTTTTTGATGGCCTCTGTGAAAGGAAGGAGGGAGGATTGCTAGAGGGAATTCAGGATTAAAGGAGATCTTACGAGGAGATCTTTAGCCTGTTGTTCCTTTGAGGAACTATCCTTAAATTCCAAGTCGAGTGCTCTAACTCCTGGCAAGGGGCTTTGAGATGCTAGGGAGGTCAGAACCCGAGCAGAAAGGGGTGCCTTGGCTTTGCAGAGAAGAAAGGCACCTTGTGAATGTTTGGGGAAGGAGATAAAGATGATTACACATGCAAATAAGTTTCAATGTCACTGCCACCATTCCCTGCTGAGTGTTGGGGGCTGTGGGGGAGCCAGGGGATCCAGGAAGGCGGTGGGGAAGTTTGGGAACTGGCTGGTAAGGGAAACAAAAGCAAGCCCACCTGTACGCTTGAGAGCAGGGTTTCTCAACCTTGACATCCAGGACCTATTGGGCTCCATAACAGCTGCGGGGGCCTGTCCTGTGCATTATAGGATGTTTAGTAGAATCTGGCCTCAATCCACTAGAGGCCAATAGCACACACCAAAACGTCCAGAAAAAAACAAAAATGTCTCCAGATACTGCCAAGTGTCCCCTCTGGGAGAGGGGCAGGATCACCTTCCCCCTTCACACCTGAGATCCTCTGAGTTTGGACCTCCGAGTGTTGATTGGACATCAAAAAGGTTTCTTCTATTTTTCGTGGTTGTATGATTCTCCACCCCTTGTAGGATCAGAGGAGGCACACTGTGGTTGAAACTAGATTTGCTGGGGACACCTGGGTAGCTCCATCGGTTGAGGTTGAGCATCCAGTTTGGGCTCAGATCATGCTTTCAGGGTTTGTGAGTTCAAGCCTCATCAGGATCTCTGCTGTCAGTGCAGAGCCCGTTTTGGATTCTCTCTCCCCATCTCTCTGCCCCTCCCCTGCTTGCAGGTGCTCTCTCTCAAAAATAAACATTAAAAAGATAAAAGTAAACCTTTAAACTAGATTTGCCAGGGTGTGGGAAGCGGGGCACAGTGGACTTGGTGCAATGGAAGGACAAGGAGGTGAGGGAGTTGATGGTATGGCTACAGGGACAGTATAGCTGCGTTCGTTCACTGAGTCTGGGCTGGATGGAGGAGGAAGTTACTTTAGGTGCAATCTGATGACTGCCACGTTCAGGTCACTGTCACATCTGGCCTCAGCAAGCAGGGCAGGGCAGCTGTGTCTCAAAGGTGGGGATAGTAGTAACTTGTCCTTGTTAGAGTTGTTAATACATGTGAAACACTTAGAATAGTGCCTGGCACGTAGCGCTAAACCTTACTGTTATTAGTGTTCTTAGTTGTGAATGGCAGAAAACTCACTCATATTGGCTTAGCAGAAAAAAAAAAGAAAAACTTTGGATCTAGAACGGGGGAGGAATAGTTCCCCAAAGGAACATCAGGAAGCTGTTACCAGAAGCTTATACTTTAGAAATACAAATAGCAGGGATGCCTGGATAGTTTGGTGAGTTAAGCATCTGACTTCATTTTGGCTCAGGTCATGCATGATCTTGAGGTTTGAGTTTGAACCCCACATTGTGCTCTGTGCTGATGGTGTGGAGCCTGCTCGAGACTCTTTTCTCTGCCTCTCCCCCACTCAGGCTTACTATCAAAGTAAGTAAGCATTTAAAAAAATACAAATAGCGGGGCACCTGGGTGGCTCAGTCAGTTGAAGCATCTTTGGCTTAGGTCACAATCTCACAGCTCACGAGTTCGAGCTGCATGGGGCCCAGAGCCTGCTGGGGATGGATTCTGTGTCTCCGCCTCTCTCCGCCCCTCCCCAGCTCACGCTCTGTCTCTCTCTCTCAAAAAACAAATAAATATTTTTAAAAGTTAAAATATAAATAGCAGCTTCTGTGCGTTTTGTAGCCCTCCACCCTCAAATTTAATTGATTTTGGTCCTTGTTCCACATGACTGCATAGATACCTGTCTCGTTTTGTTACTGAAATTCTCTCTTTATATGGGTATAAGCAGTCCTCTTAGTGGGCCTAGCTTATTGGCCAGTCCTGTGCTCTTAAAAGCAGCCCTGGGGCCCCTTGGTCTCTAGGATGGTAGCCGTAGTAGTGCTCCAGGCGCTACTTGCCATCGGTCCTTCCCCCTGGACCTAACCCCAGGTGATGTGTCCTGTCTTCCTTCCAGCCCGCCTTTTGTGCCTCTCTTAGAGACACAAATTACAATCTATTTATATGCTTCCAGCTTCTTGGAGGGCTGAACTCATTCTTTATCTTGGAGCATGACCTAGGAGATCCCTGGGGTGGGTCTTGGTACCCAAGACGCATTCAGTGTGCTTAATTGAATGACTGCTGGACTACCGGGGTCAGTCGTAGGGGTCAGTCGGTACTTCCTGAAGGATTGAATTCTAAATGTCCGTTGAAGTGATTGCTCGTTTCCCCACAGCCTCAGGGGTCACCTTACTAGCACAGGCTGCTCCAAGCACTCTAGTGGTTGGTTGGCAGCTGGTGTGAGATGATTTGCCTTCTGACTTAGTCACCCTTAGATGAGCCATTTCACTCACGGCTGGAGGGCTCAGCTGTTTCCTTAATACCTCTCACCCTGTAGCAGGCTTGAAATGGATAGGCACATTGCTTCCATTAAGCAGATAGATGATGGCAGTGTTATTTGTGCTGCCCAGGGGCCAGCTAAATAAACCCAGGGGGATGGCCCCCGGGGGGCTGTGGCAGTCATGAGAAGCAGAGAAGGGGTTCTTTGAGTTCCTCCTTGGCCATACCCTGCTTGCTCCTAGCCACTCCTTGGGGCAGATGGGTGTCTTACAAACCTGGGTCAGTGCCCTGGCCTGATCAGACCTAACTGCTGGCCGTTTTCTCTGGAGCTGCTAGAGGCCTCTGAGATAGCTTGACAGGCTGGCGTGTTTTGGGAAACCATTGTTTCAGAAATGGAATAGCCATCTCCAGGAGTCAGAAATATATCCAACCAACTGGTCACACTGTGTATAACAAAAGATGAATCATTCATGCATTCATTCATTCAATAGATCTTTGTGCCAATTACTATTCTAGGTGCTAGAGGGTGTGAAGAGGAATGAGACCCATCTTCCTGCTGTAGGGAGCTGATAACTTAATGGTGAGAAAACCAAAGAAACTAGTTTCCAGAGAGGCCTTGTGTCTGTCAAGAAACTAAGTTTACAATGAGAAATGTTTGGGCCCTGGCTTGGGCCAGACCTGGGACTGAAGTTCCCTTCCTGTTGTTTCCTAGTTTTTGTGGCTGGGTAGGTTTCTTTACCTATAAAATGGTGAGATGATGGTGGTGCTCTCCCTTCTGAGGATTTGAGGGAAGGGAGGCTTAGAAAACACTCAGCCTGGTGTATAACATATAGTAATTAAGGGTTTGGAACATGACAACTTCAAAGAAGTGTTTTCTTCCTTTCTTTGGAAAAGCTGATGCCTAACTCTTCACTTGGTGGCGGGGGAGGGGGTGCAGGAGGAGGAAGGCTAGATTCTGTTGATCTTGGCCTCTGGGTCCAGTTGCATGTTGAGGTCTGAATGCCTGGAGGCATCAACCTTGACCTTGTAGTGAACTAAAACTTCAAGAAGCTTAAATAGGGCAGAATTATTTTAGATGAGTCAGACCTCCTTAATCAGAATCTCTCTCTGAGAGTCACTGCTTTAAATAATTTATTTCACAAGTAATTATTTGTACCTTTGAGTTAGGCATTGTACTGAGCACTGCAGAGAATATATGGTTTTTGCCTTTTAGAGTCTCTTTTTTTAATGTTTATTTATTTTGGGAGAGAGACTTCAAGTGGGAGAGGGGCAGTAGGAGAGACAATCCCAAGCAGGTTCTATGCTGTGAGCATGGAGCCCAACATGGGGCTTGATACCGTGACCATGAGACCATGACCTGAGCCAAAATCAAGACTCGGACACTCAGCCAACTGAACTACCCAGGCGCCCAGAATAGGATTTTCGAGATACAGAGTAGAGAAAGAGCTTTGAAGAGGAACAGGTAAGGGAATGTAGGCATTGCCAGCCAGAATGGAGTTGGCTTTTTGAGTCTCACTGTTAAGGTGGACAGACACATGACTTCTACATGACAGAAGTGTAACTATAGTCAGGAAAGGTTAAACTCTGCTTAATCTTTAGTAATTGGAAGGGAGGAGAATTTTGGGGTCTGGAGCAGTGGGAGGAGGTTTTGGGAGAAGGTGGAAAGTCAGATGGGCCTTGAAGAATGGGGTAGGATTTTGATGAGAGGAGAAGACTTTCAGGCAAAAGGAATAATATCAGAAATAGGACCTAGGATCAGCTTATTGTAGAGCTTGAAAGAGCTTCTCAGTCAGGATCAGGAAGGTATTTCCCTGGACAGGTGGGTAGGCCCCAAGGAGCTGGACAGGAAGGGGTCTGGGTGGTGGTTAGAAAAGCCTAGGACAGGGGCGCCTGGGTGGCTTAGTTGGTTGAGTGTCCGACTTTCGCTTAGGTCATGATCTCACGGTTCGTGGGTTCGGGCCCCGCTTCGGGCTCTGTGCTGACTGCCAGCTCAGAGCCTGGAGCCTTTTTCAGAGTCTGTGTCTCCCTCTCTCTCTGACCCTCCTCTGCTCACGCTGTCTCTCTCTCTCTCCTAGAAATAAATAAAACATTTAAAAAAAAAAAAAAAAGAAAAGAAAAGCCTAGGACAGAGGCCTCTCAGCAGTTCCTTTGTGAGAGAGAGCCTGGTTTAGTCTGGGGTGGGACGTGCAGGATGGAAGCCTTCCTGGGCGGCTGGATGGGAATGTGAGGCGGCAGCGGGGGGGCGGGGGGGGGGAGGAGACGAAGCTGCTGTCATCCAGCACCAGGAAGGTCAAAGATTGCCCCTCCCCTCGGTGGAGCATGGTCTTAAGTTAGGCCTTCCTGTCACTTTTGCAGGTGTCTCTGGCTGTACCCCTGTGCCTTCAACGCTTAGTGTCCTCAGATTTCATCCAAATACTAATGTTCAGTGCAGGGGACCCTAGCATGATTGGATCTGGGGTCCCTGGGAATGTGTAAGTTTATGGAAAGGAACAGCATTTTAGAGTGAAAGTGAGGAGTTCCTTTTATTAGACCACACAAGCCACTGATACCTAGAGAAGCCTCTTAACGTAGGACGCCTAGAAAGGATTTCAGTAAGCTGACGGTTAGATTGAAGGGGATTGTTTTGGAGGAGATGGCGGGATGACCGAGTGGAGCCACCTAGAGTCTTGTGGCATGTTCTAACCTTCCGTCACACAGTTCAGAAACTTACAAGTAGCCTCCCAGAGTCTGCCCATGCTCACCCTCGTTGCAGGGCCAAAGTGGGGAAGTCCTGACGGCAGGCATGAAGGAGGCACACACAGGCCAACCCCTGCCCCGGAAGTAGAGTCTCTTGCAGGACAAGAGGTCACGTGTTCATTCATTCAGCAGATCTTCACCACAGTCTCATCATGTGCCACATGCTGTGCCTGATGGTGGCCAAGTAGCACAGCCAAGATCCTTTCCCTTCAGCTCTCTGCCTGCGGGTCCTGATCCCCTTGAGGAGTGATATTACAGTCCTTGGCTGTCACTTTAATTGCGGGGGGTGGGGGGTGATGCTTATTTTTATTCTTTATTTTTATTTCTTTGACAGATAAAGCCACAGACCCAAGCATGTCAGAACAGGATTGGTCAGCTATCCAGAATTTCTGTGACCAGGTGAACACTGATCCCAACGGGTAAGGTGACTTTCACACACACATGCACACACGACCCTGGAGATACCTCAGACTAAGTGCATGCTTTTTTTTCTTGGGTCTCTTTTACCTAAGAAAAAAAAAGTAAGGCTCTCTTTCTTTTTTTTTCCCCCCCACGATCTGAGAACATTTTTTCCAAAATAGCAGAGTTATGTTTTTTGTTTGTTTGTTTTAAATGGAATAGTCCACTTGTAATTGGCAATTATTTTTTAAAAATTTTAGTGTTAGAAGACACTGCTCTTAAGGAGACCTCTAAATGTTACGGGTAGAATCTAGCAAGGTTATGTAGCAGTGCAAAAAAGATCAGTGTGTTCTCCGCAATTTAAATGCCATGTTTCTTAAGAATAAGCTGGAAAAGGGTAAGATTTTGTTGGTTTCTGTTTCCAGAGCATCTGGACAGGAACTGAAGAATCAAATCAGTCATCGGATGTTTAATCTACATGTTGCTGAATATTCAGCATTTGAAAATGAGTGACAAGTTTGGTCACACTTTCTGCTCTAGTGTTTACTGAGCATTTGTCGTTGGACATATGGGGTCTGTACTGCTCGTGACCTGCTTACACGTGGGTCTGGCCCTGAGTGCTCAGCTTGGAGCTTTAGGGGCGGGTTGGCTGTGGGCAAGATGAGGTCCTCCTATGGACAGGAGGAGGACGTCAGGTGCTGTCACTGCAAGAAGGGTGGGTAAAGGGTTGGTCTCCCTCAGAGGCACGTGGGTGGGCTGGGTGCCAGTCACTCCACCTCTGCTCTGGGACCCCTGCTGCTGGAAGAGAGGTGACCGACTGGACATACTCAGCCAGTACCACTTGGTTTCTTCCTCTCTGCCCACAGCCCAGGTCTCTCTGTTTTCCTTTATCTTACTTTATAAAAAAATTTTTTTTTAATGTTTATTTTTAAGAGAGAGACAGTGTGTGAACAGGGGATGGGCAGAGAGAGGGAGACATAGAATCCAAAGCAGGCTCCAGGCTCCATGCTGTCAGCACAGAATCTGATGCAGGGCTCGAACTCCTCAACCGTGGTATCGTAACCTGAGCTGAAGTTGGACGCTTAACTGACTGAAGCACCCAGGCGCCCCTCTCTGTTTTCCTTTAGCCCCACCCATGCACCCTGGCTCCTGGCCCACAAGATCCAGTCTCCACAAGAGAAAGAAGCTCTTTATGCCCTAACGGTGAGTTTGGCTTGCCCCTTAGCAGAAGCTTTCCTGTTGTGACGCTGGAGAGTGCTGGACCCTGGTCGCATTTCAGTGTGGTGGAGAGCGTCTCATAGGGAGTTCGGGGCTCGGTTTGCTGCATCTGAGGTCTGTTTCTAGAAAGCAGTATTGAGCCCACTGTGTGGGGAGGAAGAGAAGGTTTTATTTCCTTTTATCTTCCTGAGACCAGGGCTGGCAAGTTCAAGTGCCACATGTACCAGGGCCTGACAGGTCACATAAATGAGTGAGCTGTGGGGTGAGGACGGAAGCACTAGTGAGCACAAGCCCAGTGTAAAGAGGGCAGCCATAGCGCAGGATGGGGGGAGTCTGGGCCCAGAGCTGCTAGAACTTTGTTTTCCAAGAGAAGTCAGAAATTCAGATTTTTATATGAATCCTCTGAATTTATCCATGTTTGTGACTAATTTGGAACGTTAAACAGTAGTGTGGAGCAAAGAAAATAAGTGCAGGCCCCTTTTGCCATGCTGAAGTGAGGGGAGCCGCAAAGCCAGCAAGCAGCGTCCAGCTGAACAGCCCTTGGGCTTCGCATGTCAGATTCCTGCATCTTAGGAGGTGATTCTCTAGCCAGTTTCACCTGCCCAAAGGGTCTCCTTCAAAGGTGGGGTGGCCTCAGGATACGTGTCACCGAGCTTCCTCCTGGGCACAGACATGATGGTTACAGCGAGGTCAGACAGACAGGATTTTTCTCTTAGTCTGAAAATGTCACCCTTCCTCAAACTCTAGTGTCTTTGTAGTGTTGCGGAAGCACCAGCCATGGTTCCAGCGAATGCTCTTCCAGGTTGAGCTGTGGCCCGAAGCCTGTGGTTTTCCCTTCTCACGGGGGTGCTGTCTGTGCAGGTGCTGGAGATGTGTGTGAACCACTGTGGGGAGAAATTCCACAACGAGGTGGCCAAATTCCGCTTCCTCAATGAGCTGATCAAAGTGTTGTCCCCGAAGGTGAGCGCCCCGGACTTGGCCCTGCCCCCTGCACTGTCCCCACCACCGGCCTTCCTTTCCCCTCCTGCCCCCCTTGTTGGTTCAGAGGTAGCTCTGCTCACAACGGAGCCTCAGCCTGTCTCTGGTTTGCGACAGAGCCGAGAGGGGATGTCCTGCACCTGAATGCGTTCCTCGTTATTGGCTCGGAGCCTTCAAGGGAGCTTCGCAGGTGTAATCTGAAATCAGCCTCTGCACGGAGGGCAGGGAGAGTGAGAGAGGCCACTCCAGGGTGGTAGGTGGCGGGGTTAATAGGCAGAGGGAGCGTACGTATCGGGCTTGTCCTGGGTAGCCTCAAGGTGAGTAGATCTCCACACCCAGCACGTCTGAAAAGTTTACGTAGAAGTCTTAAGGGGTTCAATCGGGTGTCCTGTGTAAGTGGCATCCACACCACATCACCATCTCACGGCTGTGTCCATATTCCTAGGATAGCGGAGCAGCTGAGAGACCTGAGATTGCCCAAGGGCAGCTCACAGGTCAGCTGGTGGTCACATCTTTTTTGATGGCCTTTCCCAACACGCTCCAGGGTCTAGGATGCTGGTTGTGTTCATCACCTGAGCTCTGCCATTGATTGTCCCTTTAAAGATGGCCTTGTGATGGGTGGCTTGGAGGGGTGAGGAACTCAAGCTTGAGGACAGATTTTTTTTTTTAATTTATTTATTTTAAGTTTGTTTATTTTGAGAGGGAGAACAAACATGAGTGGGGGAGGAGCAGAGGGAGAGAGAATCCGGAACAGGCTCCATGCCTAGTGTGGAGCCCGACACAGGGTTCGATCCCATGAATGTGAGATCATGACCTGGGCTGAAATCAAGAGTCAGACTTTCAGCCAGTTGAGCCACCTAGGCACTCCTTGAGGACAGGCTTTTTTTTTTTTTTCTTTTATGGCAATGGCAAGCGATACCAGGTGTGGCTTTAAGTTTTATGTCCCTTCCTGCCTGTTCTTGGCACCTTTTCTTTTGGCCACTGTCTTAGCAACACTTCTTGGGTACCTGACATGGATGGAGCCCTCCCCTGCTACTTTCCAGCAATTCTCTGATACCAACTGTGTGTCCTACAATTTAATTCATTTCAGGTCTGCCACTAGTTATTACCCCACCTGTGAAGGGCTTAGTCCTATCTAGACTGCGCTGCCTACTTCACATAGCAGATGGGGTTTCAGGTGTCCCCAAGCTACTTCCTCTGCTCTCTGGCCAACTGCAGATTTGGGGGTTCCCCTGGCACCTTCCACTAAGTTTCATAATTCACTAAAAAGTTTCACAAAAGATAGGAAAGCATTGTTCTTGTTATTACCCATTTGTTATAAAGGATGCAGATGGAAGAGCTGCATGGACCAGGGTCTTGTGGGAAATGGGGAGCAGAGCTTTCCCACCAGCCTCCCAGTACATCACGTGTTTTAACCAGGAAGCTCTCCAGACCTCGTTTCAGAGATTGTATCTGGAGTTATGTAGGCATTTTGATTAAATCACTGGCTATGATTTACCTCCAGCTCCCTTCCCTCCCAGGGTGTGGGCTAGGGCTGAAATTTCCAACCCTCTCATCACATGGTAGGTTTTCTAAAGTGGTCAATCTCTCCCTTGAAACTAAGTGCCCACCATGAATGGTTAACATACACTGAGGTGTGGTCCAAGGGGGCACGTTGTGAATAAGAAAAGATATTCTTGTACATCAGGAAATGCCAGGGGTTGTTGAAACTGCCAGCAACTAGGGACAAAGACCAAGTACAGTCTTTTAATATTTCATACTTGCTTCATTCAGAAAAATGAGTGTCCCCAGTGGCTCTAACCTAGACCAGTATATGGTGGGCTCAGTTTTAGCAGTGCTGGAGGGTGACTCCTTAAAACCCAGGAGGCACCCTGGGGCCGAGTGCCTGGGAGTTTGGCCTCTGTTGCCTCACCTCTCAACCAGCCATGGACAGCTCACTTCCCTGGATGTCAGCGGCTACCTCCTTAGTGGTAGTGTGTGCTGGCTGGTCTGCTCAATCCTTTCCAGTGCTGTAATTCTTTCCTTCTTATTTTCAGTACCTAGGATCCTGGACCACTGAGAAAGTTAAAGGAAGAGTCATTGAAATACTCTTTAGTTGGACAGTCTGGTTTCCAGAGGATATCAAGATCCGAGATGCTTACCAGATGCTGAAGAAACAAGGTCAGACTCTATTGCTCACATTGCATTTCCTCTTCACAGAAGTATTCTTGGATTTTTGTGTGTGAGAACTGGACATTTTGTATAGGACTAGGGACTGAGACAAATAGGTTGTTATTGGTTTTAAGATTTTTACATAATGTCTACACCCAACATGGGGGCTTGAACTCATAACCCCAAGGTCAAGAGTCGTGTGCTATACTAACTGAGTCACCCAGGCACCCTATAAATAAATTTTGATCCCTGGCAATGGGCAGGGATTCCTTCTTGTGGGCAGGAGTTGAGCTAGGTTTGAGACTGTTGTTGCCATAGTTACTCTACCAGATTTTAAGTTCCTACGGTGTTAGCTTGTATTTAGTGTGGGAGCTGATTTGCTAGAGTTTTCCTCTGTATCTGCTCCATCCAAGCATTAGGTCTTCCTTTTTGCTCTGCACCTCAGAGAGGGTCTTATTCCAGATACTTTCCTGACAGCCGACTGCTGTTACTTGTTACCCAGTGCCGGTGAGCCTGGTGGGGGTCTGCACTGTCATTCTCCGTTCATTCTAAGCCCCCGTCTTCAGTGGACACTGTGTCCCTGGGTCCCAGTAGGACCTGGTGGTGATCCTGCCCTTCCCCAGGGCCACAGGGTTTTCTTTTCTGTTCCTCTGCTGCAGTAGGTTTTCAGCACTGCTCTAAAGGACTACAGGGCTTGCTGTCCTTCCCCAGCAGTTGAAGAATCTAGAAGGAGAGAGAAGGATTTAGGTGGGATGTCAGAACTTTCCCATTATCTTTCCAGGGGTGCCCGGTGGAGAAGAGCCTGGTCCTTTTGTGTTGTGCTCCTCAGAGGTGGTGTTCTCTTGCTGGCTCATGCCAGCCCGTAAACCATTTAGAAACCATTTGATCTAGGGGCGCCTGGGTGGCTTAGTCGGTTAAGCGTCCGACTTTCTCTTAGGTCATGATCTCTCGGTTCGTGGGTTCGAGCCCCGCGTCGGGCTCTGTGCTGACTGCCAGCTCAGAGCCTGGAGCCTGTTTCAGTCTGTGACTCCCTCTCTCTCTGACCTTCCCCTGCTCACGCTGTCTCTCTCTCTCCTAGAAATAAATTAAAAAAAAAAAAAAAAAAAAGAAACCATTTGATCTGAATTACTCGCATTGGTGTTGCCTTCCCATCTTTCCTCAGATTCCAGGATGTTTGTTGCCTTGCGATCTCCACTCTGGTGGATTCAAGAAAGGGGTAGATTTGTGGCTTGTCCAGGGTCGTGCTGGTCAGTGTTGGAGGAGCAATTCATGCCTTTCTGTGTCCTGTGCAGAAGCTGGGAGTCTATAGGGCTCTGTAGAGGAGGGAACCTGGATTCAGAATGGACCGTTTTTTCCTATTACATGTACTCACTGTTATTTATCTACTTATTTGTTTATTTATTTAAGGTTTATTTTTTTAACATTTATTTATTTTTGAGAGAGAGAAAGAGAGAGAGCACAAGTGGGGAGGGACAGAGAGAGAGTGAGACACAGAATCTGAAGCAGGCTCCTAGCTGTCAGCACAGACCCCAATATGGGGTTTGAACTTAAGAGCCGTGAGATCATGACCTGAGCTGAAGTCTGATACTTAACTGACTCGGCCACCCAAGTGCCCCAGAGTTTATTTATTTTGAGATTGAGAGAGAGAGAACGCAAGTGGGAGAGGGGCAGAGAGAGAGGATGTGGGGCTTAACCTTACGAACTGTGAGCTCATGACGAGCTGAAATCCAGAGTCGGATGCTTAACCCATTGAGCCACCCAGGCGCCCCTGTACTCACTGTTTTTAGAAGTATCATGTATCCTACAGTAATTTCTGGGCCCTGGGAGGTTACGTACCTGCATACAGCGATCAGTATTTTTTATAGCATGAAGCCCACGGCCCACTAGCCCTAGAGTCTGGCTCTGTTCTCAGTTGGCTCTGATGCCCCTGACTTTGTGCTTGTTCCTTGCAGTCTCCTGTGGGAGGATGTAGAGCCTTGGTCATACTCTGAGTGTATCCCTTTGAGGTCATTGACAGTGTTTTCCAAGTGGGACATCAGGAACTGGGGGTTTCTGGACTTTATGTGAAGTCAGTGGGTACCCACACTCATATTGTAACTTCATGAATTGCATGTTTTAGGGATCGTAAAGCAAGACCCTAAACTACCAGTGGATAAAATTTTGCCTCCACCTTCTCCCTGGCCCAAGAGCTCTATCTTTGATGCTGATGAAGAAAAGTCCAAGGTAAGGAGCCTCTCCCTGGCCTTGGTGGCTGACCTGAAATCTGATCAGATCCCTTCCTTTAGAGATTCTCCTGAAGTGTCTCCTGGAATGTGCTCTGATCTCTGAACCAAAGTGTGGGAGAACGTGAGGAGGTGCATTAGTGAGTTCTCTCTGGAGCAGGCTCTTAGAATAAGGTTGCATACGGTCTGGATGTTTTCTTCATGGATTGGCCAAATCATAAATACCACGTTCTACGTACCCTCCACCTTATCTGTGCAAGTGTTCCCGAGGGAAACAAGGTACAGAAGGATAACCCAGGTAGACAGTGTGGATGGTCAGTCGTATCCATATATGTGTGGTATTAGGGGAAGATGGTGGAAAGAATTGGTTGTATGTTGGGTCAACTCTTTTCTCTTTAGCGCCAGTAAGCCTGATCCCATCCATTTTCCTTCTGCCACTGCCTCCCATAATTGTTGCTCCTCAGACATCAGTAAGGACAGGGACAAAGACTGCCTCTGAATGGAGAGAGGGCTCTGGAGCACTGGTGGTGCGTTTGGTCATTACTGTTCTCGGTCACACGCAAGGTCTGGGAAATGTAGTAGCAGGAAAGCTCCAGACCATGTGTGAGTCTGTAGTACGCTCTGCCTTCTCACTGCACCCCTCAGCTGTACCCTTCCCTTGGACTTAGATGTTCAGTGACCATGGGGTCAGAACAAGCAGGGCCCGGTCCTGGGCTGCCTTTCTCTCTGGCTCCTCTCCTACTGATGCCTTCCACTTGCAGAAGTGGGGGGAAGATGAGGGATGGCGCAGACTTTGGAGAAGGAATCCTCTGTCACCTTAGGCAAGCTGCTTATACACTCTGGGGTTCAGTATAGCCATCTTTAGTGCCCTCAGGGATGACTGAGTGACTCCCACGTCCGTGGTGTTCTGCTGGGCATGGGGAGTAACATGAACAAGATCACCGAGGTCTGTCACATCTTAGAATACATGGCCCAGGACAGCCTGAGTACTAGTGATATTTGGGGCCAGATCATTTTCTTACTGGGGGCTATCCTGTTCACTGTAGGAAGTTGATAGAATCCTGGCCTCTACCCACTGGATGCATTTCCAGATTTTGCCACACATCTCCTGGGGGATATAATCCTCCAGGTTTGTGCCCCATTGAAAACCTGTGGTCTGTGGGAATAGTCCTAATCCCAAGTGACATGGTGTCATTGTGAGCACAAGTAAAAGCTGTTGTCCCTGTTCTCTTGTTGCTGCCGCTACTAGTCTGGGCCGTTTGACACAGAGGGAAGTGGTTTCACCTGCTCTTCTCGTTCATTCCTCAGCTTCTAACGAGGCTTCTAAAGAGCAATCACCCTGAGGATCTTCAGGCTGCAAACAGGCTGATCAAGAATTTGGTCAAGGAGGTGGGCATCTTTCTACTGGGTTCTGCAGAACCAGCATTTGACACACATGTGCATGTACTTGAGGGCATGGGTGCTCAGTTGCCCAGGAAAAAGGATGGGCTCTGGGTCCAAAACTGGGGCACAGCCACGAGCTCCCTGAAGGGTAAGATGGTGACTGGAAGCAGAAACCATGCAGTGAACTTCCCAAGTACTTTTGTCCAGGGGCCCAAAGCATTTCATAGACCCCGGTTTCTGTCCCAGTGACAGAAAGTCTATTTGGGAATCTGTTTTTCAGAGGGAGTGAGGCTGGTGGAAAAAGCCGTAGATTGCCCAGGCCCCGGACTGCATTGCCTTTCACAGGAATTCTGGGCCCACTGAGTTCTCTTCACCCACTCAGGGGACACTCTGCCCACTCACTGTGTGAGCGACTTGCCTGAGCTCGCCAGCACAGCTCCTCTTTTCCGTCCCGTGTTCAGGCCTTATCCAGGGCTTCTGCTCCCTCACTGCCACCCTCTCTCTCCCAAAAGGAACAAGAGAAATCAGAGAAGGTGTCCAGGAGAGTCAGTGCCGTGGAGGAGGTCCGGAGTCACGTCAAGGTGCTACAGGAGATGCTGAGCATGTACCGCAGACCGGGGCAGGCCCCCCCAGACCAGGAGGCCTTGCAGGTAAGTGAATTCAAATATAACAGAGTGTCATCGACATACTAGAAATTGCACATATTTAAATCGTGTGACGTGTGTTGACATATGAATATCCATGAAAGCATCACAGTCAGGATAGTAAACATGTCCCTCACGCCACCACCCCCACCCCCAAACTTCCTCTGCCCCTTGGTAATCCCTCTCCTCCTTTCCTCCCTGTCTCCCTATCCCCAGGCAGCCACTGGCTTGCCTTCTGTTCGGATTAATTTATATTTCCTAGACTTTTGTATGAATGGAACGATACAGTTTTTCTGTTTTTTTCTTTCTCTTTCTCTTTCACTTCCTCTCTCCCGGCTTCTCGACTCTTGGCATAATTGAGATCCATACATGGCATGTGTATCAATAGCTTGCTTTTTATTGCTGAGCGGCCTTACATTGTATGCATGTATTACAATATGTATATCCATCTGTTGGTGGCTCCTTGGATTGTTTCCAGCTTTGGGTGACTATGAATTAAGCTGCTATAAACAGTGGTTTTTAGTTGTGTACAGGATTCTGCATAAACATATATTTTCCTTTCTCTTGGGTACATGCCCAGGTGTGGGATTGCTGGGTCATATGCTAAGTATATAGTTAACTTTGGAAAATAGTTGGCCAGTTTCTTAAAAAGTGGCTGTACCATTTTGTGTTCCTAACAGCATTTCTTGAGAGTTGCAGTTTCCCCACGTCCTACACATCTTGAGGTTCTATTTTTTTATAACACCTTAATTGAGAATTTACATATCTTAAAAGCAGCCATCAACAGTAACCAGATTTTAATCAGCCCTAAAAGAAACCTGGTACCCAAAGCAGTCACTCTCCACCCCTACGGCGTTCTTCGCCCCCCCCCCCCCCCCCCCCCCCCCCCCCCCCCCCCCCCCCCCCCCCCCCCCCCCCCCCCCCCCAGCTCCTGGCATCCTCTCATCTGCTCTGTGTCTGTAGATTTGCCTATTGGGACATTTCATGTAAATTGAATCCTACGGAATGTGGTCTTCTGAGTCTGGCTGCTTTCACTTAATGTTTTGGAGGTTTATCCATCTTGTAGGATGTATCAAAACTTTATTCCTTTTTATGGCTGAATAACATTCCATCGTATGCCTAGCTCACGTTTTGTTTTTCCGTTCATCAGTTGAGCATTCGGGTTTCCACTCTGGCTATGACAAAGAATGCTATGAACATTTGTATACAAGTTTTTTTGTAAAATGTAAGCTTTTAATTGTCTTGAGTATATATATCTAGGACTGGAATTGCTGGATCATATGGTGGTTCTGTTTAACTTTCTGAGCTGTTGCCAAACTGTTTGCTAAAGCATTGTATCAGTTTTCCATATCCTGCCAACACCTGTTATTGTCTTTTAAAAAATTTTTTTTAACGTTTTTATTTATTTTATTTATTGAGAGACAGAGCATGAGCATGGGAGGGGCAGGCAGAGGGAGAGACACAGAATCTGAAGGTGGCTTCAGGCTCTGAGCTGTTAGCACAGAGCCCAACGCGGGGCTCGAACTCATAAAACATGAGATGATGATCTGAGCTGAAGTTGGACACTTAACCAACTGAGCCACCTAGGCGCCCCTTGTTATTGTCTGTCTTTTTGATAATAGCTATCCTAGTGGGTGTAAAGTGGTACCTCATTGTGGTTTAGAAATGTATTTCCCTGATGGTTTAAGTTGAGCTTCCTTTCCTGTGTGTGGTGGTGACCTATGTGTCATCTTGTCTGGAGAAATGCTGTTCATATCCATTGCCCAGTTTTTTTTGTTTAACTATTGTTTTTTATTTGTTTGTTTGAGGGACAGAGACAGAGTGCGAGCAAGGGAGAGGCAGAAAGAGAAGGAGACACAGAATCCAAAGCAGGCTCCAGGCTCTGAGCTGTCAGTACAGAGCCTGATGCGGGGCTCGAACTCACAAACTGCAAGATCATGACCTGAGCTAAAGTCAGACGCTTAACCGACTGAGCCCCCCAGGTGCCCCTGCCTAGTTTTTAATGGGGTTGTCTCTTTATTTTTGAGTTATGAGTAGTCTTCATATATCCTGGGTACCAGTCTTTTGTCACACAGTTTTCTCCCATTAGATGGGTTGTCTTTTCACTGTCTTGACAGTGTCTTTTGAAGCAAAAGTTTTTAATCTTGAAGTTTGATTCATCTGGTATTTTTGTTGTTGTTGTTGCTGATGCTTTTGGTGTCCTGAGTCACTGCAGCCTGGTGAAGACAGATGGCGGTAGTACTGAAATGCTGTCTGAGGCCGCCACTCTTAATCTGTCCTTGGAGCTCTGCTTTCTCCTGCCTTCTGCCAGTTACATTTGTCTTCTCTCTTTGTATTCCAGCTTTTTATGCCGCCCTGCCCAGGAGCGACAGTCTTCACATGGCTCCTTCGTTTCCCTGTCCTTCCATTTCACAGGGTTTGCAGAAACAAGCTAGTATCTTCCCTAACTCCTAATTCCAAATTCCTGAGAGAAGCCTCTTTGTCCAGCATGGCTCCTGTATCTACCCCTGGTCAATCCGCTACATCTAGGATTGTGTGGAATTCCAGAGAGGGTCGCGCTGGCCTTCTGTGGCTGGAGGGGATGGTCCTCACAGGGTTAGTGGACTCAGGCCAGGCAGACACTCCAAAGCCAGTCCCCCATGGTGAGTTTGCTACCCCCAGGTGGGAATGCAGGGTGATAACCAGCTAGGAGACAGCAGAGACTTGGCAGGAAACAAGTGGCCTGGAAGTGTTGGCAAGTGGCTTCCTAATCCTGAGCCTGAATCAGGCTGGTCTGTCTACCACCTGAGATCGTGCTGGCACACCGCCCTTCTCCCCACAAGGGGCTTCCTTCTCTAAAACATAAAGCCAGTTGGAGCAGAGCCCGATGTGGGCTTCTGTCTAGGTAGGTAGCGCTCAAGAACAAAGTAGGAGGAAGGGGCTCTGTTCTGCTTCGTCTCCCACACTCTTCTCTCAGATGCATCCTTTGACCAGCCGGGGTGGGGAACACTACCGTCAGGGAGGACTGGTGGGTTCATTGAGCTCCCTTGCAAGGAGGGAAGCCTCCCACGTGCAGAGGCTACGTGTCCTCCTCAAGACATAGTATGTGCGGGGTGCAGTTGTCCAGAGCACTCTCCCTGGGGGGAGGAGCATGAACTTTCCCAGACGTCCTGGTGGGGGATAAGGTTTAGCTTTGGGAGAGCCTGCAGTGGGAGCCCAGGGGTGGTGTCGGAGAGGGAAGTTGGATGGGGAGTTTGGATGTTAGTTGTTTTTTTTTTAATGTTTTATTTATTTCTGAGAGAGAGATAGCATGAGCAGGGGAGGGTCAGCAAGAGAGGGAAACACAGAATCTGAAACAGGCTCCAGGCTCTGAGCTAGCTGTCAGCACAGAGCCCAATGCGGGATTCGAACCCACAAACGTGAGATCATAATCTGAGCCAAAGTTGGACGCTTAGCCGACTGAGCCACCCAGGCGCCCCTGGATGTTAGTTTTATTTTTTTTTTTTTTTTTTTTCCTGGATGTTAGTTTTAAAAGAGGGTAGTCGCAGAGGGGTTCCGTGTGGGGTCACCCCATTGTTAAAGCTCTTCTGGGGGCACAGGGAAAGGAGCTTGGAGAAGAGATAGTGCCATATGCCCTCAGAACGTGGTTTCTTTTCTGAGGTCTTCTTTCACCTTTTTAACTAGATTACAAATTCGTGTAACCGTAGCCCAAACTGTTTCTGACACTGTAGCAGCCATGTCACTTCAAACCTGCAGTCATGCATTTGGGACAGCCTAAGAATGCTGCAGCCCCAGACTCTGCTTTGTGCTTATGGGAGGCCCCTAGGGCCTTGCCGTGGGTCCTTGGTGTGTGCGGTGAAACCACGCTCTGTTCACTCAGGTCGTGTACGAACGGTGTGAAAAGCTGCGGCCCACCCTCTTCCGGCTGGCGAGCGACACCACGGATGACGACGACGCACTCGGTAACGCGGTTCTGTTTCTCTAGGCACAGACGGTGTGCCAGAGGCAGAACAGACTTGCTCCTCCCTGCGGGGTGGAGGGGTGCCAGAAACAAGACAGAAAGGACTTTAGGTTTTGTGGCGCTTGGGCTTTGGAAGGACGTGTCCTGTGTTGGCTTCGAACTGATTTCTGGGACTGTCTAGGCCTCGCAAGCAACCGTCAGCAGGCCTGAAAGCATAGAAAGAGGTGGAAACGTGCCGTGTAGGTTGGGATGAGGGAGATGCTGGAAGGAAGGCTGAGGTCCACAGAAGTCTGAGAAACAGCGGCACCTCGAAGGTGTCACCGATCTGGATTGGTGGGTTGGGTAGCCAGCCTAAACGAGGCAGGCTGGCGAGGAATGGAAGCGGTAACAGAGACAGTGGAGAATTTCAGTACCTGTGCAAAGGTGTAGAAACATCTTCCACTTTTTATCATGGAAAATTTCAGAACATAAAAGGAAATAGAATAAATCCTATGTGCTTTTGGCATTGTTAACAATTACCAGCTCGTGGCCCATCTTATTTTATCTTGTTCGTGTGTACTGCTCTCTCCCTGCCCCAACCCTATTCTTTTTGAAGCAAATTCCAAACATTTTAAGGTAATCAAATATTCAGCATTCAGATTTCCCTTGGCATTTCTCTCTCCAACCATCTCTTCTAACCACCCCCTGCCTTTTTTGTTCTAAATTTTTTTGTTAACGTTTGTATAGTTTTGGGGGCAGGGGCAGAGAGAGAGGGAGACAGAGAATCCGAAGCAGGCTTCACACCATCAGAGCAAAGCCCAACCAGGGACTCAAACTCACTTTTGAACTGTGGGATCATGACCTGAGCTGAAGTCAGACACTCAACTGACTGAGCCACCCAGGTGCCCCTTGTTTGTTCTAAATCAGATTCAGAAAAGCCATGCTTTGTAATTGGTGGTATTTCTATAGTCTTTTTTTTTTTTTTTTTTAGAAATTATGCTTTTTAATTTTATTTATTTTTTTATAATTTTTTAATGTTTTATTTATTTCTGAGAGAGAGAGAGAGAGACAGCATCAGCAGGGGAGGGTCAGAGAGAGAGGGAGACACAGAATTGGAAACAGGCTCCAGGCTCTGAGCTGGCTATCAGCATGGAGCCCAATGTGGGGCTCGAACCCACGAACTGCGAGATCATGACCTGAGCAGTCCACCCAGGCACCCCTAAGTTTTTTAACTAAAAAAAAATTTAATGTTAGCTTTGAGACAGAGAGAGCATGAGTCGGGGAAGAGGAGAGAGAGAGAGAGTCCGTCCAAAGCAGGCTCCAGGCTCAGAGCTGCCAGCACAGGGCCCATCACAGGTCTTGAATCCAGAAAAGTGAGACCATGACCTAAACTGAAGTCAGATGTTTAACCAATTGAGCCACCCCGGGCACCCCTCTTTAGTCTTTTTTTTTTTTTTTTTTTAACGGACAGCTCCTCCATTCTTTGTCTCTTTCTTATTTCTTACATGAAGAATTGTCCTTTAACTTATAGAATTTCTCTGGGCCTCAGTTTTTGATGGCGTTCTCCATGAATGAAACCAAGAGTCAGCCACTTAACTGAGCCACCCAGATGCCTAAATTCTCTATATATTTTTTTAACATTTTATTTATTTCTGAGAGAGAGAGGCAGCATGAGCAGGGGAGGGTCAGAGAGAGAGGGAGATACAGAATCCGAAGCAGGCTTCAGGATCTGAGCTGGATGTCAGCACAGAGCCCGACATGGGGCTCAGACCCATGAACTGTGAGATCATGACTTGAGCTGAAGTTGGATGCTTAACTGACTGAACCACCCAGGTGTCCCCACCCCGATATTTTTAATAAATTAGATGGGGGTTTGATTAGATACAGGTTCAGTTGGAGGGGCTGGGGAGCATGAACACTCCATGGGTAGTTTTCAAGAGGTTTTTGGTTATCTCCTTTTGATTATTGTCTAAACCCAACATTTTCTCTGATTACAGTGAACTCAGAGACAATCAAATTTAAATTTTTAAACAACTTGCACATGCCAAATAAAATTTGCCAGGCGAATTTAGCTCCGTGTTGTTAGTTTGCAGCCCCTGTCCACGGTTAAGAAAAATGGCAGGAAATAGTTGGTCACTCACGTGGGAAGCAATCTAGCACTGTGGCCCGAAGCATTACACGTAGCCCCGGCCCCACCGCCAGCTCGCTCGCTCTCTCTCTCTCTCTCTCTCTCAGGAGACACTGTTTTGTAGGTAGACTGAAATGCTGATGAGTTTTTTAAATCCAGTGCATACTTTATACTTATGTTTCAGTTTGTATGCCAAGTTCACATCAGTAATACTTGATTGCTATTTAGATTCTATGAAATTTATAGGTGCAAATGTAGATTCACATGCCAGTTTGTTCCCTACAACACTTAAAAGCTTCCCAGTAACTGAATAAAGTACCAAAAAAAACTCTTAATATTTGCATCCACATGGACAAAACCATTTCAATGTTTAATTTTAATTAAAATTAAAGTTTTAAGGTGCCTGGGTGACTCAGTCGGTTAAGCACCTGACTTTTTTTTTAATTTTTAAAAAAAATTTTTAATGTTTATTTTTGGGAAATCACATGCGTGAGTGGGGAAGGGGCAGGGAGAAGAAGACAGAGGCTCCAAAGCAGGCTCCATGCTGACAGCAAAGAGTCTGATGTGGGGCTTGAATTCATGAACTGTGAGATCATGACCCGAACCAAAGTGGGACACTCACTGGTTGAGCTACCCAGGTGTCCAAAGTATCTGACTCTTGGTTTGGGCTGAGGTCATGATCTTACGAACTGTGAGATCAAGCCCCACGTTGGGCTCTGCGCCAACAGTGCAGAGCCTGCTTGAGATTCTCTCTCCACCTCTCTGCTGTTCCCCTGCACATATGCATGTGTGTTTGCTCTCCCAAAATAAAGAAATAAACTTAAAAAAGTAAAGTTTTATTTCATATACCACTCAGTGCTCATCACCAAAAAAAAACAGAAAAAAAATTAAAGTTTTAATTCCTTAGTTGAAGGAACCATGTTTCAAATGCTGGCAGTTATGTGGATGGTACTGGGAAAGGAGGTGAAGAAATTTAGTTCTTCCTGCATGTTGAGAACTAGAAGTGCTGGGGTTCAGAGACCGAGCACCTGGGTCTTTTGGGGTCTGACACAGGGTCTGGAGGCAGGAGGCAAGGCTGTACTGAACCTGGTGGAGCCACGGGGTGGCTGCTTTGTGGACTGGCTTAAAAAAGACGGAGATTGTTGGTAACTAAACCAGGGGGGCTCTCCTCTTTTCTCCTCCAGCGGAGATTCTCCAGGCAAATGACCTCCTCACCCAGGGAGTTCTGCTGTACAAACAGGTGATGGAGGGCCGTGTCATCTTTGGGAACACAGTGACCAGCTCGGTGGGAGATGTACCTGTCTCCACAGGTATGTGCAAGGCAGCCCCTCCTTGCTTTCTGCCTTGACATCCTGCTGATCCTCAGAATATTCTGGGTTTATGGTATAGAAATGACAGGCCTTGCCCTTTTTTCCCTTTCCTTTGAGAGTTGGTTTTACATAGCCAGCCCCTGCCACCACAGAAGCCGATAGCTACACCACGCCCAGGTCATGGACGCTTACTTACAGGGGCCAGAGACCAAAATAATCATCTTCTTCAGTGGTCCCTAGCAGGCTAGGCTAGCTGCATCAGAGTCTCTGGGATACTGGCTGAAATGCAGATTCTTAGGTCCCCAAGCTTGGACCCGCTGAATCAGGCCTGCTTAGAGCTCAGCCTGGGAGTGGGGAGGGGATGTTTTCGTCAAGCACTCCAGTGATGCTGATGGTCTTTGGTCAGAAGGGCTGCTGGCCAGGGTGAATGGACCATCTGCGGAGGACACTGACCGCTGGGGGTAGGAAGGCAGTCCTCGGCTGCCTCCTATCCCACATGCCAGCTCAGGCTGTACATGAAGCCATTCGGCCGGGGGTGCATTGAGTGGGATGACGTGATGTCTTTTGATCGGGAGGAGTCCCGTGGGAAGCTGACGGGTGTTAATTGGAGACTTTGCCCATTCTGATGTTTCCCTAACTGTTCTGTAGTCTTTCAGCACCCAGCAGGCTGCGTGAAGAACCGCCCTCTGATCGACTTGGAGGTGGACAGTGGATCTGAGCAGGCGGGAACTGTGACACCGTCTTTGCTTCACCAGGACCTGGCAGCCTTAGGTGAGGGTGGGTGTTTAGGGGGAGCAGGCACAGAGAGTGGTCCTGACTCCTGGGGAGAGCCAGTCAACTCATCCTCCTTGGGGAGAATATGCCCATTTTAGAGGGAATTGGGTATACAGTGCGCCCCCTCCCCCCACTTTTTATCCGTGGTTCCAGTCTCCGTGGTCCGGAAGCAGATGATCCTCCCCCTGATAACATGGTCAGGAGGTCAGTCATAGCCTAGCGCTACATCACATGCCTACGTCATTCCCCTCACTTCATCTCATCATGTAGGCATTTTATCATCTCCCATCACAAGAAGAGGAAGGGTGAGTACAGTATAATAAGTTTTGAGAGAGAGACCATATGCACATAACTCTTACTACAGCATATTTTTATTTTGTTTCATTATCTCTCACTGTGTTTAATTTATAAATTAAACTGATTTGTAGGTATGTTTGTGTGGCGGAAAAACATGATGTATATGGGGATTGGTACTCTCCACCTTTTCAGACGTCCACCAGGGCTCTTAGAACGTATCCCTAAAGGGGTAAGGCAGGGACTACTATCCTGGGAAGTTCAGACAGGTCATCTTTGCTACTAGTCTCAGATTTGCCAGGAATGAATTAGATGATTTGGGGTAATCTGCTTTGCCTAGGCTTTTCTAAATGTTTTAGAAAAGGTGAACATGACTTTAGTCTCCAGCTGCTGTCCGGTAGAGTTGCTCATGTGCATCTTTCTGTTTCTTCCTTACAGGACTCAGTGATGTTCCAGTTGCTGACAAGGTAAGGCATCTCTTCCTAGCGGCTGGAGGGGAAGTCCCTAAACCTATCTTCATGAGGGCAGCGCTGCCTGGGCATGGGGGAAGGGGCTACAGCATAGCCTAGGGGCGATCGTGGACCTAGAGGTCCAAAGCCTCGTCCTCACCTAAACTGTCTGGCTTGGACCCCCAAAGAGACACGTTTTCCCGTCTCCTTATACTCCTACTCTCTTCAGCACCATCCAGGCTCCTGTTTACTGAAAGCCTGATCAGAAGTCATATGTTCTCTTGCCCTTCCTTTCTCCTGCCCCAGGACATGTAGTAAACCTGTGTCATGGGCACCATGGTTCATGATCATTCATACTCTGGCCTTATTTTAGCCATTCCTGGTTTGACAGGTTGCCGGTCAGAATTGCTGTGAGGAAAAGAGGAATCCCCCTGCCAGCACACTGCCGGGTGGTGGTGTTCAGAGCCCTTCTGCAGAAAGGAACTTGCTGGATCTCCTCTCCCCACAGCCATGTCCAGGGCCTCTGTGAGTCTTGTGGGCAAGGACAATAGAAGAGTGGCTCCCGTGTGCACTTCATGTTTCTTCCACGGGGCCGGGTCAGAGGGCAGGGTTAGCGTGCCAGAATACAGGGGTGACACTTGAGGACGCCCAGGGCCCTCTCTCCCTGGAAGGGCTTCTTCCTTTCTGCCAAATGTTCAGCACGAACATTTCCCCTTGTCCTTGACTCCCCATCCTAGTCTGAGGAGAAGATGTGCTTTGGTCAGGATCTCTGAAAAAGGGATTGGTTTAAGGAGTAGCAGCAGTAGATGATGTTTATGATGTTTTTGGCGTTTATTGGCTTCTCCCCCCACCACTCCCGCACCATTACAATGTAATTTGAAGTTGAGCAAAATTTGATCACTAGGCAAATAGATAAAATAGAAAGTCGCCAAAAACACTCCCTAAAGACAATATCGAATGCTCCTTTTTTGCTTTTCTCTCTATGCATATAGTAATGCAGTATGTCATTTTTACACAAATGGGGTCATAATTTACAAAGTGTACTTCAGTGTGGTTTTTTTCATATCACATTTTTGATACATGTCCATGTCAACTTAAATAAATTTGTCTCATTCTTTTTTTAAAATTTTTTTTAATGTTTTTTTTATTTTTGAGAGAGAGATTGAGACAGCATGAGCAGGGAAGAGTCACAAAACCCAAAGACAGGCTCCAGGCTCTGAGCTAGCTGTCAACACAGAGCCTGACGTGGGGCTTGAACCTACAAACCACGAGATCATGACCTGAGCTGAAGTCGGATGCTTAACCAACTGAGCCACTCAAGCGCACCAAATTTGTCTCATTCTGATAGTTGTATAATAATTGACATGCATATAACATACATGTATTTAGTCATTTCTCTCTTGTGGGTATTTACACAGCTTTCAGTCTGGAAGCACCTGGAGTGCTTTTATAGTACAGCATCCTAGAAATAGAGGTGCTCTAAGGTGTGAATACAAACACATGGACGTAAATCCTGTTGCTTTGCCTCCGGAAAGCCTGGGGCGGTTTGCCCTCCCGCACACGGCCTGAGTGTGTCCCTGTCCGCAGTAGAGGCACAGGGCCCTGGGGGAAACAGAGAGGTGCTGGGCACTCATTCTGGTTTGCACCCATAGGGGGTTTCCTTCTGTTTACTCCTGGCCACTCAACAGGGGGTCGGTAATCTTCCTGATTTGGGTGGCCCACTTCTGTCTGGACTGGAGTTTTCAATTTGTATTGAAAATGTATGCAATCTGCATTCCAAATAGACAGAGTCATGAAGTGTGAATGAAGAGGTCAGTGTAAAATTGGTGTTTTCCTCTATCTGGCTCTCATTACTCAGGTGATCACGTACAAGGAAGTTAACCTGACTGAGCGGCTTGTTGTCTGAGGCTGCCTGACGGCTGCATCCTTGATTACCTTAGTAACAGTTCTAGTTTATTGGGTCTGTGTTATGTGCACACAGCCCACTAAGTGCTTTTCATACATTTTCTCATTTAATTCTGATAACAACCCATGAGGTAGATGCTAAATTATTTCCATTTTATAGACAGCAAACTGAGGCACAGGTTAAATTACATGTCTAAAGTCCTATTCCTCTAAAACACACACACACACACACACACACACACACACACACACGCACACATAATTCTTATTTTTTCCCCCATCCTTTCCTTGTTATTCAGATTCCCAGAATTGTTTACAGTTTTTGCTAGTCTTAATACATTTTTTTTTTTTTTAATTTGTATGCAGGAGTTATGTTCCACAGAAGAGTATCCCTAAGGAAGTGCCCCCCGGCACCAAGTCCTCTCCAGGTTGGTCCTGGGAAGCTGGCCCATTGTCTTCTTCCCCATCCTCCCAGAATACACCTCTGGCTCAAGTGTTTGTTCCTTTGGAGTCTGTTAAGCCCAGTAAGTACAATTTCACCTCCCTACCCCTTGCTATTAGATGCCCAGCATTATCTGCTCTGGATTGGTAGGAAGTGGCTCAAACTGGGGAGTCTGAGTGGTAGAGACTAGGCCTGAGGGCAGAGGGTAAGGAGGTGGCTTCGTAGTCTCTTAACCTATTATTTTCCATAAAGGTTTCTCTGTCTTGGGGCTGACGCTAAAGGCGAAAGCTACCAGCAGGCAGAATCTAACTAGGGGGCTTGAGTCTATTTACAGACATGATGCTCACTCATTGGGAATTCAAGAAGGGAATGTCAAGTGTGGCAGAAATAACTCCAAAGAGGTGGGATTAGGAAGCACTTGGTGGTGGTCCTCTTCCATGAGGGGTCCTCATTAGAGTGGGAGAGCAGAGCTTACCTCCTTGGCAGAGGAGAGGAACAGCAGGTTCCTCTTACACCAGTAAGTAAGGTGACTGCATAGGGTCAGCCCACTGGCATATGAGCAGGCCACACCCAGGGTCTTTAGAAAGACAGCGCAGGCCCTTCCTTCTGGGCACATGGCTCTCCTGTGGCTCAGTGTGCTGAGGTCAGACTGCAAGGAGCCCTGGCTCCAGGCACAGGAATTTAAACAGTTGGTAAGCGGTAGGAGCTTAACTCAAAAATAGTACATGTTCAGTGTTAATTTCCTTATTCAGATCATTGTACTAGGTTATGTAAAAAGTTAACATATGGGAATTCTTTGTGTTTTTGTAACATTTTATAAATCTGAAATTATTACAAAAGAATGTCCAAAAAATTAAAAGTGGGGAAAATACATGCTCAATGTAGATATTTTAGAAAAAGTAGAGCACAAAATTAAAATTGTACTGTTCACCCAGAGATGGAAGTTCTATTTATATCTTAATGTATTTTTTTTAATGTTTTATTTATTTCTGAGAGAGAGAGAGACAGCTGTGAGCAGGGGAGGGTCAGAGAGAGAGGAGGATACAGAATCCGAAGCAGGCTGCAGTCTCTGAGCTAGCTGTCAGCACAGAGCCTGATGCGGGGCTCGAACCCACGAACCGTGAGATCATGACCTGAGCCGAAGTCAGATGCCCAACCGACTGAGCCACCCAGGCGCCCCTCACTTATTTATTTTTTAATGTCTTCATACATCATATAATCATGGTACCATCATTCATTTTTGAATTCCTTTCTGAAGGATAATTTTTATTTCTAGTTGTGTTGTTTTTGGTTGTTTGCTGTTAAAAACGGTGCTACAATGAGCATCTTTGGACACTCGTTTTAAATGTTCCTCATTAGGTTATTAGGATATATTCTTTGAAATGCTGGGTGTGGACATCTAAAATTTTGTTGTGCATAACCAAGATCCTTCCAGAAAGGTTGCCTCTTTCCCCATAACCTCACCACACCTCGAGAATGTTTTCCGTCTTTTTAAATCTTTGATAGTCTCATTTTTAAACTATAAAACTTGCATCTTGATAAGTGATGTTTAGCATGAGGTAAAGATCTTCATTAAAAAACAATTTTTTCCAGGGGTGTCTGGGTAGTTCAGTCAGTTAAGCATCTGACTTCTGCTCAGGTCAGGATCTCACAGTCCATGGGTTCGAGCTGTGTTGGGCTCTATGCTGACATCTTGGAGCCTGGAGCCTGCTTCAGATTCTGTCTCCCCCTCTCTCTGCCCCTCCCCCCTTGTGCTCACGCTCGCTCGCTCTCTCGCGTGCGCTCTCGCTTTCTCAAAATAAATAAACATTAAAAAAAATTTTTTTTCCAGATTACTTAGTTGTCTGCCATTTACTAAATCAGCTGCTGATTTTGAAATCGAAGCTCTAACATGTTAAATTCCCCTATTGGGTCTGTTATGCATTCTTTTATACTTCTCTCAGTTTTGTACTTCTGAGGATTTATGGATGCAAATAGTCCTTACTCTCTCTTTTTAAATGGATAGTCTCAGGAATTTCCCCCCTCCCCCATTTGCTTTAGAATCATTTCTTAGTGGAATTAAAAAATCTCATTAGGATTTCCATTGGAATGTCATTAAACCTACTGATTTGGAGAAATTGTATGTCTTTATATTTTATAAAATTAAATGTAAGAAGCGTGTATGTATGTAGTCACACAAAAGAGACCAGAAGGGAATAGGCTCAAATATTATCAGTATTGCTTATTTCTGGGTAGAAATAATGGTGTTTGTTTGTTTTTTATTTTTTATTTCATTCTTTATATTTTCTCTAGTGTTCTTTTACAGTATTTTAGTTATAATCCTGTCGCTTTCCAAAAAAGTTCTTTTTTAGGGGCGCCTGGGTGCCTCAGTCGATTAAGCGTTCAACTTCGGCTCAGGTCATGATCTCACAGTTCATGGGTTTGAGCCCCACTTCGGGCTCTGTACTGATAGCTCAGAGCCTGGAGCCTGTTTCAGATTCTGTGTTTCCCTCTCTCTCTGACCCTCCCTGCTCACACTGCCTATCTCTCTCTCCGAAATAAATAAAAAACATTTTTAAAAAGTTCATTTTTTTTTTTAAACTGGTAATGAACCTCAAGTGGCTGAATGGTGGGAGAGATAGTTTGAAGGGCCCTGGGAATCCAACTAGAAGTAGTGAGGGCTGGATTATGGCGGCACAGAAAGCTTGGGACCAAGGAGGTTAAGTCTTGGAGCCGCGTTGACTGGGGAAGCCGTAGCACCGGGTGATAACCACACACACGTCTCTTTCAGGCCTGGCTGTTGGCGAGGTTGTAGTCTTGCTAACCCTTTCGGTTTGGTCCTTTCTACCAGGCAGCCTGCCGCCTCTTATCGTGTATGACCGGAATGGATTCAGAATTCTGCTCCACTTTTCCCAGACCGGGGCCCCTGGTCACCCAGAGGTGCAGGTGTTGCTATTGACCATGATGAGCACTGCCACCCAGCCTGTCTGGGACATCATGTTTCAAGTGGCTGTGCCGAAGGTGAGTCTTCAGCTGGCCAGCTCCTTTGATTCTTCCAATAAAGCTATTTTTTGAGCACCAGGTCCTTTACAAGGACATTGTCTTTAGGTTACGTGTAAGAGACACTGTCTTTTCAAAGTAGTTTAAGATGAGGGACGCCTGGGTGGCTCAGTTGGTTAAGCATCTGACTTTGGCTCAGGTTATGGTCTCGCATTTCATGGGTTGGAGCTCCACGTTGGGCTCTGTGCTGACAGCTCAGAGCCTGGAACCTGTTTTGGATTCTGTGTCTCCCTCTCTCTCTGCCCCTCCCCTTGCACTCTTTCTCAAAAATAAACGTTAAAAATAGTAATAATAATAATAAAAAGAGTAGTTTAAGATGGGAATTTTATTGGCTTATTTAAAAAAAATTTTTTTTATGTCTTTATTTTATTTCGAGAGTCAGAGATAGAGAACAAGTGGGGGAGGGGCAGAGAGAGAGGGAGACACAGAATCTGAAGTAGGCTCTAGGCTCTGAGCTGTCAGCACAGAGCCCGACGCGGGGCTCGAACCTACGGACTGTGAGATCATGACCTGAGCCAAAGTTGGATGCTTAACTGACTGAGCCACCCAGGCCCCACTTTATTGGCTTATTTAACTGGAAGTTTCTGAATATCTGACTTCAGTATATGGCTGGATCCAGATAAAATATTAAAATGATTCCTTAAGAATCCCTTTCCACCTCTTGACTTTGTTTCTTTGGAGCATCTTCTCTGACAGACTCAACAGAGCATGGAAATGGCTCTTAGTAGCTACAGAGTTACATAGACTGTAACCCTCTTTATCCCAGAAGGAAAGTTTCCTCTGGCACAAGGCATGCATATTAAGTACCCAAGAAAGGGTTAGGGTTCACCCTGTGGGTGTTACTTGCATGTCTTGGACCGGTAATTTGTGTTCAGGAATAGAAGGTACTCTAGCCGGTGAAGATCTTCCATCTCCTCCTTTTCGTGGGAAGGTGGGCCCTGCTGACTAACAGCCATACCGGCATCACAGTGAACAGGGGACAGATATCCTAAAAGGAAAGATTTCAGGTAGACAAAAATAAAGACATGCAGTCTTTAATCCTCATGGTAATTTTGTGGGACATGTGTTACTATTACCTCTGTTTTATAAATTTCTAGTTCAACACTCAGAGAGCGTAAGTATTTTGCCCAAGATCACAGAGCTAGTAAGAGGCAGAATGAGAATTTCAGCCCAAGATGTGCCTCTTGGAAGCCCCCCTGTACAACTTCAGGTACATTCTATTTATGGAAAGGAAGGACTTTTGGACCCTTTAATCAGGTGGTAGGTGGAGATCAAGTTTTCCCATTTACCTCGTCTCCCTCTTTGACGCTATATTTGAATAGAAATGAGTTAGATGTTGGATTTTTCTCCCTCCCCGCCCCCCCCCCCCCAAGTCTATGAGAGTGAAGCTGCAGCCGGCATCCAGCTCCAAGCTCCCTGCATTCAGTCCATTGACGCCTCCAGCTGTGATCTCTCAGATGCTGTTGCTTGACAATCCACACAAAGTATGTTCTGGTATCTTTGATAACAGGGGAATGGGTTGGGGGGCTGAGCTCTAGGGAGGCAACATGGTAGGTTGAGAGAGGTATATTGAGGTCTTGCTCTAAAGTCCCTGGTTGGGAGTGGTGGTGGGATATTCCTCGCTGAATCTGTTTTCCTTCGGGGCTTTTCAAAGAGTCTCTGTGACCAGATGGCCGTAGCTGGGGACCAAGAGAGTGATATAGACTCCCCCTAATATCCTGGAGTCATCTGAAAGGGCAAGGCCTGCCCGTCCTCCTTAGCTGGTCTCTGAGTCGTGGTCCACCTCAGGACTGAAAAGGTGTGGGAGTGCTCCCAGGATGTGTGGCTGATGCCCCTCACGTTTGTCGTCCAAGAGGGCCCCGGCCAGGTGTTCCTCTCGTACACTTGTTGGGAGGTCTTACTGGGGTGGCGTTTACATACATATGCTGTTCCTTGGTGACTACTGGGTGGGTAAAGGCTCTTAACTCTGGGCCAGTCTGTGTCTCCCGCTAATTTGACATCTTCTCTTTGCTCAGGAGCCCATCCGGTTACGGTATAAGCTGACATTCAACCAAGGCGGCCAGCCTTTCAGCGAAGTAGGAGAAGTGAAAGACTTTCCAGACCTGGCAGTCTTGGGTGCAGCCTAACTTTTCACAAGACAGACCCTGCCGCTCGAGCTTAGGCCAGTGTGAATGTTGCTGTCTAGATAGGACTAATCACGGTGATTTAGTGCGGAGTGCCAAGAGTTCTAGCCCAACATCAGGCTCTAGATCCCAACCTCTGACTTACTCTGCAGATACTACTTGTGTGTGTGTGTGTTGTGGGGGGTTGTGGGGGTGGGTAGAATAGGTCGTGGGGTGTGGGCAGTGTGGGGAAATGCGAAAGCGTTTCTGACAGCCATCTGCTACAATCATCTGTTTCTGCATGTGGGTGGACACTGATGTCCCCGCCTCAGGTTGGAGGTTTTATAAGCCAAAGTTGTGTTGTGTTGTGTTTTTTCCGTGTATTGTTCTCTTTTCATCCATCCACTCTGTGCCTTGTCAGCCTTTGAAAGTCTCGGCTGCTCCCAGGGTGCTGTTCTCAGGGACCTTAAAAGGGACCTGGTTGGTCTTGGGACAGAGAGTGTCTTCTGGGGGCACTTTGTTCCAAGAAAGACCTCGTCTCCATTTCCATTAGAGAATGCTGCTTGCTTGTGTTTGAGAAGATCTTCTAGATGGAATGCTTGTTGCACTGTTTTCCAGGCGAGGGGCTGCCGCTAGACGAGAGGGCCACACTGTGGGCCAGCCATGTCCTTCACCACTGTGCCTTAGAATCACCCAGAGAGGACCTTCCAGGGCGGAGGGGAAAGCAGATCCCAGGCCTTAATGCAGGCCTCAGGTTCCATGGGCGGGGCAGCCTGTCTGGGCCCTGACTCAGGACCCTCCTCCCCATTCTCATCCTGTTTCTCCACGAGCACTTACTCTCCAAGCTCTTTGATTGCAACACCATGCCAGTCATTGTCAGTCATAACTAACAGGCTCACCCTTGCCTGTTGACTTCACCGTCCAAGATGAAGAACTGATGTAAATAGATCCGAAGAGCTTAGGAGTGATGTAAGTGGTGACTGAATATAGAAAGTCCTTGAATAAATACCCGTGTAGCAAATACGCTTTGTGGAGTTTGAGTAAAGTAGGAGACACAGAGCCTGTTGCATTTAGAGATGACCAGCCTAGAGGGCACCAAACCGCTTCAAGGCCCTGAGGGTCTGGACAAAGCGGGAAAAGAGAGGTGGATTTTTTGTTATGTTTATGGTTTGAAGGAAAAATTCAGGTTTATAGTCCATTCTAAGTGCACGCCTGCTGTGCGCTGGGCGGCCTTTACAGTCCTGCTGTGCTGCTCGGTGGGAGAAGAGAGCCACGCGTCGCTGGTACAGCCTGATGCAGGACTTTGAGATCCCAAGTGGCTCACCTGTCTGGGCGGGATTCTACCTCAGAAATTGCAAGGCCCTCTCTGGGGCTCTTTATCACAAAATCTGATACTTTCCGACTGGAGCTTTCAACTTCTGTGTATAGTTAGAACTCCGCCAATGCTAATCGGTGGGCATGGGAGCTATAAAAGATCATCTAGGTATGCTGATTTTTAAGTGAATGTGAAAACTCCTAAAGCAGATAAGTGGTGACTTCTTCATTTGACATAACTCCCATTAAGATTCATCTTAATCTAAAATTACTTGCATGTTCAGATGTTCCGTATAACCTTTCTAGGCTCTAGCTGTTTCATAAAGTCTTTAAGAGGAACCCAGCGTAATGATGATGTCTGCCCGGACACAACTTCCATCAAAATATGTGAATGAGATGAGATTTTTATCCCCTGGTTCAGTGGCGAACTTGTGTCTCAACATCCTGTCTTCTAGGAGATCGACTTGCAGTGTGCTTAGGCAGAGTTGGACAGGATAGGGGTGGGCGCGTGGCAGAGGTGCCCTGAAAGTGGCCCTGGTTATCATCAGTGCCTTCTAATCATCAAGTTCAGTGACTGCTGAAGGCCTCACCCTCCATTCATTCAACAAATAGTTAACCAGCTGCTGGGACCCCAGCGCTTTTGTAGCTACTGCAGATAGAGCAGCAGCCAGAAGCCCCTACCCTCAGGGATACTCTGTTCTAGTGGAGAGACAAATCCATGATGTACTGGGTGCAGACTTGGCACTGGTGAGCAGTATTTTTCCCCTGTCCTGAACCCCTCCAGGATCCTGCTCACCCCTGTTTCTGGACTTAACCTCTGTGACTATTCCTCTTTCTCTGTCCCTTAAATGTGATGTCCCCAGGGTTTAGTCCTTAGGACTTTTCTAAGCACATCTGGGCAGTTAACCACTAGATGGGCCTAGACTGGGGTCTCAAGCTTCTACCTCCCTGCTGACGTCAGATCCATATTCATCAGTGGTCATCTTATCTGCAACTTTCATGGTTGCCTCAGACTCTGAATGCTTAAAATGGAACCAAGCCTCCTCCCCCCTTCCCCCTACATTTTCTTTCATTTGAAAGCACCTATCTGAGCCTTCATGGATTCTTGATTCCTTGATTCCTGCTCCATCTATAGCCACTCAGTAGTTTTTGTCTCATCTAGTCTATTTTTTTTTTTTTTACTTTTTTTAAATGTTTATTTTTGAGAGAGAGAGAGAGAGAGAGAGAGCATGAGCATGAGTGGGGGTGGGGCAGAGACAGAGAGACACACACACACAGAATCCGAAGCAGGCCCCAGGCTCTGAGCTATCAGCACAGAGCTCACTGTAGAGCTCGAACTCACAAACCGCAAGATCATGACCTGAGCTGAAGTCAGATGCTTAACTCACTGAACCACCCAGGTGCCCCAGTCTAGTTTATTTCTAAAGCCTACACTGCCCTCCCCTGCCTACACCCTGGTTTGGCTTTTTGGGGTGGGGGGATGGGAAGTACAGTATTCTGCCTTTCACATCTCTGAGCCATTACACTTGTCACCACCAGAATGCTCTAACATATCTGGCCACTCGATCCCTTGTTGGAAAATCCTGAATGGCTTCCTAATGCCCTAAAAGTTTCCTGCCATCAAATGGAATGCTTAAGTGCTTGTAGCTTTCCTCTAACTTTGTGTGCTTCCTGCCTTTCTGGCATCTGCCAAGAACGAGCACCTTGCTGTAGCCACAAGATAGTCCTTTCATGCTTTGATAATGCCATGTTTTTCCATAGCTTTAGGAGGCCACTTTTCTCCTTTTATCTCTTCAGTGAATTTAAGACTAGGCTAGAAGCCTGCTTTATCTGTGAGCATAAATGGGCTATGGAGATGGTGAATGTTGAAAACAGTGAATGACAACAGAAAAAACATGAACATTGCCTATTAAAAATGGTGTAAATTGAGAGATCAGACATTCAAGGTAGAAAGCAAAGGTGATGTTCTAAAACACAGGTAGTGCTTGATTACTACATTGTCTACAAGTCAACTTCAGGTATATCCAATGTAGAAGATGCTGACCTAGCACAAAAATATAAAATTCTGCCAACTAGGTGTTTTGGTTTTTTCTTTGGAAGAAAACAGGAGAGTGCCCTGGAGTGGTAGCCATGTGGGGTTTGGGCCGGGGTGGGGGTGGTGTTAAAGATTGGGCCTGACGTTTTCCATCTGGAAAGAGGTGGAGCCAGGTAGGACAAAGGAAGGGTCCTCAGGTAAGATGGCCAAGTTTTTCATCATATAGGTAAGGCACTTAAGGTCCAGAATTTTCCTCACATTTAATGTCTGCTGGAATGAAAAAAATCCTGGCCTTTCCCCCCCTTGTCCAATGCATTCCCAATTATACCATGTTCATTCTGAGAAAGGTTGAATTTTTTTTTTTTTTAAGTTTAGTTTTTGAGAGAGAGACAGGGAGGGGCGCCTGGGTGGCTCAGTTGGTTAAGTGTCCAACTTTGGCTCAGGTCATGATCTCATGGTTTGTGAGTTCGAGCCCTGTGTTGGGCTCTGTAGTGACATCTCAGGGCCTGGAGCCTGCCTTAGATTCTGTGTCTCCCCCCCCCCCNCCCCCCCCCCCCCCCCCCGCCCCATGCTCATGCTCTGTTTCTCAATAATAAACGTTAAAAAAATTTTTTTAAAATAAAAAAAGACAATCCCTAGCAGCCTCTGCACCATAAGTGCAGACCCGAACTCATGAACCATGAGATCATAAACCATGAGATCACGACCCGAGCTGAGATCAGGAGTCAGATGCTTAACTTGACTGAGCAACCCAGGCACCCTGAAAGCTTGCATTTTAAAAAGTGTGAACATTGCTCTTTGATTCTTGAATACCTCGTCCCACTTCCAGAGGTAACGCTAGGATTTTAACAGTTAACATTGATTGTAAAAGCACACTGCAGGGTTACAGGCCCCAGATATGTATGATTTTAATGTTTGAGGTCTCCTGAAGCCCCAAACAGTCTGAAATTATTAAGGCAGCCTTCAGTAGTAATTCCGCCCTTTAGCTTCACTGCTGCCTCTAAGAAGCCATGTAAGTGATTTATCCTTTTCAGATTCCTCTTCTGTGACGCGGAGAGCAGAACTTTTTTGAGAATTAAATGTTAATATATGTAAAGTGACTTCAGTGCTACATGGCACTTAGCAAAGACTTATTTCATTTACTGTTTGCTGTTAGCCTGTTCACCTGTTTACAGCACATGAACAGAGCTGACTTGCCCATAACTTGTAAAGTTTACCTTCTAAAATAACAAAACATATTTAAAACTCTGGGTAGTTTCAAATTAATAGTGAGACACCCTGAACATCAAGAATGGAAAAGTAGCAAAAAATTAATACTTAAGGAAACCAAACTCCTAAACCTAGTTGCAAAGAGTTCTCACCACTTTGAAAGTCTATCCCCAAGTCTACTCAAAAGATTAGATCCAAAACAGAACACTTAGAAACTAAGGATGAACACATTTCCTATAAAACAGTTTTGTAAACAAAGTTGTGCATTCTAAAATTTATAACCCGCACACCAAAATTTGAAGCAGATAACTTAGCCTGTTCTTGTTTTTATTTTTGTTTTTAAATATTTTTTATTTCTAGGAGAGAGAGAGAGACAGCGTGAGCAGGGGAGGGTCAGAGAGAGAGGGAGATACAGACTCTGAAATAGGCTCCAGGCTCTGAGCTGGCAGTTAGCACAGAGCCCGACGCGGGGCTCGAACCCACAAACCGCGAGATCATGACCTAAGCGAAAGTCGGACGCTTAACTGACTAAGCCACCCAGGCGCCCCAGCCTGTTCTTGTTTTTGAGTGCATGGGCAAAATACTGTAAAGCCAGCAGCAATTGTATTGAAAGAATACACTGTACAGAGCGATTTCTGGGGATGTTGTTAACCACCTTAATAGTTCAACTGGATGATTTGGTCAACTCAATAATAGATGTAGAAAAAGGCATTCTATATCATTCACTGTTTATTCCTAATAAAAGCACATGGCCAGCAGTATGTTTACTACGGAGATACTACAGTGGCCTAAACACAGGTTTATTTTCTTGTTTAAAAGGCAGCCAAAATAGTCCAGAATCATTGCTGGTATAAGTAATATGAGAGTCATTAGGGACCCAGGCTCCTGCCTCTCCCAAGTCCTCACTCAAGGATATGCTCCTCACCATCATGTTGCAGGATGATGGCTTCAGATGCTGTTGTTCCAAGCCACAGGAAGGAAGGGGAGGGAGGAATAAAAGAAAACTGACATCCATAAGGTATCCTGCAACGTTCATATATTTCCATTTACATCTTGGCTGTTTAGTAACAGGGTACACGTAGGTGCAAAGGATTCTGAGAAATGGTTATATTTGCACCCAGTGCCACACCACATGAAACTGCATTTTGGCTAAAGAAGACTGGATTTATAGTAGTGGATGAACTGTCTACCGTAAGGTACTGTGGCAATCTCTTGGAGAAGAAAGCTGCCCTTGAACTCTTGCTAAATGGAAAAACATGCTTTTATATTTGTCATGACCCCCGTTTTAAAACTAAGCAACCCCAGGGGACACCTGGGTGGCTCAGTTGATTGAGTGTCCGACTCTTGATTTCAGCTCAGGTCATGATCCCAAGGTCATGGGATTGAGCATGTGAAGCTCCACACTCAGTGTGAAACCTGCTTGAGGTTCCCTCTCCCTCTGTCCCTCACTCCTACTCACACATGCTCTCTCACTCACTCTTGCACTCTCAACAACAAAAAAACCCCAACTAAACCACCCTGGTATATGTATGCATATGTAATAACTAGTAAGTCTTTGGGTCACAGAATTGCAAATGAGTTTTTTAAATTTTATCTGCATTTTCTAAAATATCTGGGCTGAAAAATCACTTGTGCTCAATGTTCTTCAGACTTAAAACGTAGAAAGTCTTCCCACCTGGTTACCCTCCTAGGAGACCGTGCTACTGGTTCCTCGTCTGTCCTTGGAGACACTCTGGGCCTGTTCAAGCCAATGAACTGTACTTTGCTCCCCCCCCCCCCATCCCCATGTAATGATCTAGCATGGAGATTATGCCATAATCAGTACAAACTGCTTGGTAGGAAAAAAGAATAGCCCTGCTCTCTGCTGTCCAAACAGCAGATGGGAACAGTCAGTTATATATTGAAAGTCTGGTGTAATAAAACTGGTACGTGAGTTCCCTGGTAGTTTCTGTGTATTCCCCTTCCTCCCCCTCCCACTCACTCCATTCCCGTGGGCCCGAACATGCTTTCATCTTCTCTAGCACCCCTCTCCCTCCTGCCTTCTTTCTGTCAGCCCAGCATGGTAGGGTGAAACAAGTATGGGCTTTGTGGAGTCTGGTTCAGTTTCTAGTTTCGTGTCACCTGCAGCATCCTGGGAAGGACACTCCACATCCCTGGGCCTTAGTTTTTATGTTCTTAAATGGTAAAAATGTTAAAAATCAATTTCAGCGTGGAGTGCCTGGATCGCTTAGTCAGTTAAGCATCCTACTTAGGCTCAGGTCATGATCTCACAGTTTGTGAGTTCAAGGCCTGCATCAGGCTGTGTGCCAACAGCTCAGAGCCTGGAGCTTCAGATTCTGTCTCCCTCTCTGCCCCTCCCCTGCTCGTGCTCTGTCTCTCTCTTTCTCTCAAAAACAAACATTAAAAAAGTTTTTTTAAAAAATCAATTTCATAGGTTTTGATGTGGATTTATTCAGGTCAAGAAAATGCCCAACACAATAGGTGCTCTATAAATGTAGGTGTTATTTCTCTTCACATCACCTTATCTAAGATTTATTTGCCACTGTGTGGTCACATTTTGTCACTTTGTTCATTTCCCAACCTTTCCTGTTCCCACAGAAACCAATAAAATTTTGCTGACAGTATTAATAACCTAATGTTTGCAGAGGCTACAAAAAAGGTTAATGCTTTTCATAGAATCTGACCATCCCCTCCATATCCATCAAGATTAGTATCAGCTGCAAGAAATGGATAAGCCCAGAGTACCAATTGCCTAATATTATGTCTCTGAATCCGTTTCTTGGGACTATTGCAAAAATGTACTGTAAGTGGGGTGACTTAAAGCAAGAGAAATTTGCCAGTTCTGGAGGCTAGAAATGTGATAATCAGGCCATGTTCACTCAAACCTGTCCGATAATCTTGGTGATTTGCAACAATCTTTGGAATTCTTTGGTTTGTGGCTGTGTAACTCCAATCTCTACCTTCATGGTCATGTGGTGTTGTCCCTGTGTATGTCTTCACGTGACCATCTTACAAGCATACTGATCTACTGATCATATTGGATTAAGGGCCAACCCTACTTCAGTACAACACCGTAACTTGTTACATCTGCAGTGATACTATTGACAAGGTCACCTTCTGAAGAACTGGGGGTTAGGATTTCATGCCTAACTTGTGTAGACATGAGTTAACTCATAATTCTCTCAAATTCAAGAAACACTGAGGTAGATTAGGGCTCGTATGCAGTCCATATGACGTTAATTAAGCACCTAGATGACTTCAGTCTTGTTGCTCTGTCACGAGTGATTCCCATTGCTAAGAACACTCTATGGTTCATGATAGGAGACTGACAACAAAAGACAAATTACCAAACTTAGGAAAGAGAACATTACTACTGGTTCTAGAGAAATTGGAGAGGATTATAAAGGAATGTTATGAACAATCTTATGACAACTTAAGTGAAATGACAAGTTTCCAGAAAGACCCAAATTACCAACTTATTTAAGAAGAAATAGAACATCAGGGCACCTGGGTGGATCTGCTGGTAAAGCGTCGGACTTCAGCTCAGGTCATGATCTCACAGTCCGTAGGTTCGAGCTCCGCTTCAGGCTCTGTGCTGACAGCTCAGAGCCTTGAGCCTGAATTGGATTCTGTGTCTCTCAAAAATAAATAAACATAGGGGCGCCTGGGTGGCTTAGTCGGTTAAGCGTCCGACTTTCGCTTTGGTCATGATCTCGCGGTTCGTGGGTTCGAGCCCCGCGTTGGGCTCTGGGCTGGCTGCCAGCTCAGAGCCTGGAGCCTGTTTCAGTCTGTGACTCCCTCTCTCTCTGACCCTCCCCTGCTCACGCTGTCTCTCTCTCTCTCTCCTAGAAATAAATAAAACATTAAAAAATTTAAAAAAAAATAAAAAAAGAAGAAATAGAACATTTGAATAAGTTTATAATAAGTTGAATTAATAATTTAAAGTCTTCACAAGGAGAAATGTGCAGGTGCAGATGGCTTCACATTAAATTCTGCCGAATATTTAAAGAAAAGGGTTTCCCAATTCTTTACAAACTTAGAAGATAGAAAAGGATCACTTCTCAAATGATTCTGAGACCAATATTAGACTTAAGCCAAAATTAAAGCTCACAAAAACAGATAAAAGACCAGCTTGCCCCCATGAACATTGACAGCAAAAGTTCTCAACAACATAGTAGCCAAGCAAAACTGGTAACATTCTGTACACCATGACCAAGTAGAATTTATCCCAGGAATGCAAGATTGGTTTACCATCTAAATGTCAATTACTATGTAACAACATTTGAATAGAATAAAAGGCAAAAACCACACAATCATGTTAATAGGTACAGAAAAGTATATTTATAAAATCAACATTTTAACAAACTAGAAATAGAAGGGGACTTGCTCAATTTGAAAGAGGGATTGGACTGAATGCTAAAGACATCCTTAAGATGGGGAGCAAGGAACAGATGTCAGCTCTTGTCTCTTCAACATTGTACTGGAGATTCTAACCAGTGCAGTTAGAAGAGGGAAGAAAGGAAAAAGGAAAAGAATCTGTATTTGCAGATGTTATGAAACCTGTACACAGACAAATCCGAGGGAATACATGCACACATAAATAATCTGAACTGATAAATTCCATTCACGGTAGCATTAAAATGAATGCAATACTTTGGTATAAATTTAACAAGAGAAATACAAGACATTTGCAATGTATAAGTACAAGGTATTGCTGAGAGAAAGATCCAAATTAGAGATTCTGAAGGAGTGGTGATTGTTCCCGCTAAGAGACACTTGGCAATGTGCATAGACATTTTTAGTTGTCACAACTTGGGGGGAAGAGATACTTTGGGCATCTAGTGGGTAGAAGCCAGAGATGTAGCTAAATGTTGTACAATGCATTTACATTGTACATGTAATATACAATGAACGATAAAAAATCATCTGGCCCCAAGTATGAATATCCCTGAGGTTGAAAATCCTGATCTAAACAGAGAGGCATTTCATGTTCATGGATCGAAAGACTCAATATTGTTAAGATGCCAATTCTCAAAATGATCTGTAATTTTTTAAAAATCCCTATTCCAGCAGCATTTTATGTAGAATTGATAAGCTGATCAAAAGATGTACATGGAAATGCAAAAGGTCTGGAGTAGTGAGAGCGGGAAGGGGCAGCAGAGAGCCTGATGCAGGGCTGGAACTCACAAACCATGAGATCATGACCTGAGCTGAAACCTAGAGTTGGACACTTAACCGACTGAGCCACCCAAGCGCCCCGCAAGACAGTTTGTTAAAAGAACAAAGTGGGAGGACTTACACTATCAGACTTCCAAACTTACTGGAAACTACTGTAATTGAGAGTTTGGTTTTGGTACAGAATACGCATATGGATAATGGAACAGAATTTAAAGTCCAGAAATCCTTGCATTTATGTCATTTGATTTTTGACAAAGATCTTAAGGGAATTCAGTGAAGAAAGGAAAGTCTTTTTAAATTGTCCTGGGATAACTATATCTGTATGTGAAAAACAAACAAAATAACAACAATAAAACCATGGGCACCTGGCTGGCTCAATCAATAGAGCACACAACTCTCGATCTCAGGGTTGTGAGTTCCAGCCCCACATTGAGTGTAGAGGTTACTTAAAAATAAAATTTAAAAAAAATTTTTTTTAATGTTTTATTTATTTCTAGGAGAGAGAGAGAGAGAGACAGCGTGAGCAGGGGAGGGTCAGAGAGAGAGGGAGTCACAGACTGAAACAGGCTCCAGGCTCCGAGCTGGCAGTCAGCACAGAGCCCGACGCGGGGCTCAAACCCACAAACCGCGAGATCATGACCTAAGCGAAAGTCGGACGCTTAACTAAGCCACCCAGGCGCCCCAAAAATAAAATCTTTTTTACCCTATTTATTTATTTTTATTTATTTATTTTTGAGACAGACAGAGCACGAGTTGGGGAGGGGCAGAGAGAGAGGGAGACAAAGAATCTGAATCAGGCTCCTGGCTCTGAGCCGTCAGCACAGATCCTGATGCGGGGCTTGAACCCATGAACTGTGAGATCATGACCTGAGCCAAAGTTGGAAGCTTAACCAACTGTGCCACCCAGGCACCCCCCCCCCCAAATAAAAAACAAACAAAGACACTTAGGCCATTACCTCACACCATAACCAAAAAATGAACTTAAACTGGATCACAGACATAAATGTAAGAGCTAAAATTTGTAAAGCTTCTAGAAGAAAACTTAGGAGAATTCTTCATGATTTTACATTAGGCAAAGATTTCTTTTTTTTTTTTTTTTTTTTACAAATAGTTTATTGTCAAATTAGTTTCTACATAACACTCAGTGCTCATCCCCAAAGTGCCCTCCTTCATGCCCATCCCCCCCTCCCCCCCACATCCATCAGTCCTCAGTTTTTGTCAGCATTCAAGAGTCTCTCATGGTTTGCCTCTCTCCCTTTCCCCCACCATTTCCGCCCTTCTTCTCCCCCTTGGTCCTCCGTCAAGTTCCTCCTAATCCTCCTATACGTGCAAACATATGGTATTTGTCCTTCTCTGCCTGACTTATTTCGCTCAGCATAACACCCTCAAGGTCCATCCATGTTGCTACACATGGCCAGATTTCATTGTTTCTCATTGCCATGTAGTATTCCATGGTATAGATAAACCACATCTTCTTGATCCATTCGTCTGTTGATGGACACTTAGGCTCTTTCCATGTTTTAGCTATTGTGGAGAGTGCTGCTATGAACATTGGGGTACATGTGCTCCTATGCCTCAGCATTTCTGTATCCCTTGGGTAAATTCCTAGCAGTGCTATTGCTGGGTCATAAGGGAGTTCTATTGTTAGTTTCCTGAGGAACCTCCACACTGTTTTCCAGAGGGGCTGTACCAGTTTACATTCCCACCAACAGTGCAGGAGGGTGACATTAGGCAAAGATTTCTTAGATGCAAGACCAAAAGTATGATCCATAAAAAAGAACAAGTGATAATGTAATTTATAAAAATTAACTTTTGCATCTCAAAAGACACCATTAATAAAATGAAAAGACATGATACAGATTGGGAGAAAATAGTTGCAAACCATATTTATTATAATAAGAGAAATCAGAATATGTAAAGTCTTTTTAAATGTTTATTTTTGAGAGAGAGAGAGACAGAGCATGAGCAGGGCTCAGAGCTATGAGCACAGAGCCCGATGTGGGGCTCAAATTCACGAGCCATGAGATCATGACCTGAGCTGAAGTCAGATGCTTAACCTACTGAACCATCCAGGCACCCCAGAATATAGAACCTTATAATAATATGAAGACAGGCAACCCTGTTTAAAAATGGGCAAAAGATTTAAATAGATGTTTCACCAAAGAAGATACAAGAATGGTTAATAAGTATATGAAAAGATGTTCAAAATCATTGGTTATTAGGGAAATGCTAACTAAAGCAACAATGACTTACTACTACATAACAAATATTGGTAAGGCTGTAGAAAAACTGGAACTCTCACATACTATTGATGGTAATGTAGAATAGTATAGACACTCCAAGTAAGTTTGGCAGTTTCTTAAAAAGTTGAACATAAATTTATGTTATAATTTGGCATTCCACTCCTTGGACTGTATCCCAAAGTAATGAAAACATGTCTACACAAAGGCATGTAATGAACATTCAAAGCAGCATTATTCATAATGACTTTAACAGCATAAATGTCCAACAGCTGGTGAATAAGTGAAATGTGTCCACACAAGGGAATACTACTCGGTAACATAAAGGAACGAGGTACTGATACATGGGACAACACAGATGGACCCCCAAAACATTCTCAGCAAAAGAAGCCAAATGCAACAGACTACACAGTATATGATTCCATGTATCCAAAAAGTCCAGAAAAGGTAAATCTATAGACAGTAGACTAGTGGTTTCCTAGGGCCTGGTGTGGGAGCAGAGATTAAATGCAAATGAGTAGGAAGAAACTTTTTTAGCCGATGGAAATGTTCTTGTGGAGATAGACCAACTCTCTAAATTTACTAAAAATCATTGAACTGTACACTCACAATGTGTGAATTTTATATCCTGTAAATTATTAGTAAAGCTGTTTTTAAAAAGTTACTCAAGGGACGCCTGGGTGGCTCAGTTGGTTAAGCAGTAGACTTCAGCTCAGGTCATCATCTCACAGTCCGTGGTTTCGAGCCCTGAGTCGGGCTCTGTGCTGACAGCTCAGAGCCTGGAGCCTGCTTCAGATTCTGTGTCTCCCTCCCTCTCTGCCCCTCCCTCTCTAGCTCCGTCTCTCAAAATAAAATAAAGACATACCAAAAAAAAATTTTTTTTTAATAAAAAGTTCCTCGAGGAGGGGAGGATCATATTGTAGACGCACTTAAGGCTTCCAATGCCACATGACTTGATCAATTTGCCCCTAGTAAGGAGAGTAACTAGCTGTGCTGCTTTGTGGAGTTAGGTTCTTCGATTTATAGAATCTTCAAGAATTACCGTATGCACGGAGTCAGAGTATTCCTGGGGTGAGAACGGATAAATGGCAAAATTATTCACAATTGTACAGAAAGGATTTTTTTTTTAGTTTTGGTTCCTATGAAAAAGGAGGCCCTCCGTTTTCTGAGGCATCATAGTATTTTAGGCTGGAGGAAACAGTTAAGTGCAAACAGGTGAGTTCCAGCTCCAGCGCGGTGTGTTTTGGGGAAGGACGGGAGGGAGGCCCATGTGGTTATAGGGATGAGAGAGGAGCAGGAAGGGAGGTGGGCCCAGGCCAGACTGCGTAGGGTGGGAAGGCAGTAAAGCATGGTAAAGAGTTCAGGCTCCAGTGGCAGGCTTGCCTGAGTTCAAATCCCCACCGTGCCACTTTCTGGCTACAGGACTCTGAACCAGTTGCTCAGCTGCCTCAAATCTTCATCTTTACCTTGGGAGAAATAATGGCACTCGTAGGACTGTGAAGACTGTGAAGGGCGCTAATGCACGTAAAGGCTTTGGAGGAAGCACATACGTAGGCACTCGAGCACGCACTTAAGTTAGCAAAAGAAGTGGAAGGCTCGCACCCGCCAGCGGCTCGCAGCTTTCAGCCGGCGGCCTTGCTGCAAAGCCCAGTTCACCTGGGAGCCCGGAACGCCGGCAATCACCATGGTAACGAGACCTACTTCCGGAAGAAGTACGGCGCGCTGCGAGGGCCATTCCCAGCAGTCTCTCTCTGAGAGTTGACAGAGGGGCCGCCGAGGAGCGAGTTGTGGGTGCCGTGGGTTCCGCCTGCCGCCCCCCAGGTCAGCCCCGGTGCTCTCGCAGGGTCGCCCGCCTCTGCAGCTTCGTTGCCACCGGAGCCAGCTCTTCAGGCCTGGGCGCCCGGGGTGAGGCCGTGCGGCCATGGACTTCTCCAAGTTCCTGGCGGAAGACTTCGACGTGAAGGAGTGGATCAACGCGGCCTTCAGGGCGGCCCCCAAGGAGGCGACGGCCGGGAAGGCGGAAGGCCACGCGGCCACCCTGGTGATGAAGCTGCAGCTGTTCATCCAGGAGGTGAACCACGCCGTGGAGGGTGAGGCCGAGCTGCCCGCACGGGGCGGGGGCGGCGGTGGGAACGCGAGCCGGGCCCGACCCTCCTGCTGTCCCTTCCCGGGAAGGTGTCGGCTCGCTGTAGTCAGTTTTTTAAGGCTTCCCAGGTCTGGGGCTTGCTCTTCCACCCCTCGCGGTGCTGCCAAGTTTACTTTTAAAACTTAAGTCAGAAGAGTGAATGTCAACATTATTAAATAATCGTCAGCACGTCCTTAATTTTGGCAGACACGTATCAAAGGTGTATGGGACGGATACAAATCTGGGAAACGTTGTTTTAGCGGACTTTCATGTCCATGAGGAAGATGGGCGGGCCTGACGAGAGACTTGAGCCATCTTTCAAGGACTGTTAATTGTAAAAAATAGTGCACACCTGCAACTATTTCGTTAACATCTCGACTCGATCTTTATTCAATGCATACTGCACGCCAGGCTCTCTGCTAGGCTTTGTGGGAGAGACAGGTTGCACCGACTGTCCTCAAGAAGCTTATGATCCAGGAGACAGAACTTTATTTTATAGATGTGTCCAAGTGTTTAAGAAAAGGCTGGTGTTGGTGGCGGGGAGGGGCTGTATTTCACTGCAGATTCTATATTGCACTTTGCATCTTCTGCTGATTATTGAGCATCTGTTATGCATGTGCCCAGAAATGGGCAGTGCGCAAAAAATGTACTTGCTCAGGAGCCTGCTGTCTTGCGGGGAAGATACTAAACAGTTCAATTACAATGAGGCCTGGCTTTACGGCCACTAGAACCAGGAGCGGTAAGGGCTGGAAGATGTGTACAGTGACCTGGTGTCTGGGAGAATCATAAAGGGCTTTCCCTGTGTTAGGCCTTGAAGGAAGACTTCATAGGGCAATAAGGGGGGCGGCATTAATAACAATATGATAGCAATATTTGAGTCCTTGGTATGTGTCAGGCATCTTTTTTTTTTTTTTTTTAAACATTATTCATCTTTGAGAGAGATGGAGTGCAAGCAGGGGAGGGGCAGACGGAGAGGGAGACACAGAATCCGAAGCAGGCTCCAGGCTCTGAGCTGTCAGCACAGAACCCTACGGGGCTCGAACCCACAAGAACCGTGAGATCAGACCCAAGCCGAAGTTGGATGCTTAACCAACTGAGCCACCCTGCGCCCCTGTCAGGCAGTCTTTTATTTTATTTTATTTTATTTTGTTTTATTTTATTTTTAATATTTTTATTTATTTCTAGGAGAGAGAGAGAGACAGCATGAGCAGGGGAGGGTCAGAGAGACAGGGGGATACAGACTCTGAAATAGGCTCCAGGCTCTGAGCTGGCAGTCAGCACAGAGCCCGACGCGGGGCTCGAACCCACGAACCATGAGATCATGACCTAAGCGAAAGTTGGACACTTACCCGGCTAAGCCACCCAGGAGCCCCTGTCAGGCAGTCTTTTGAACACTTTATATGTATTAAGTAAGTGGATCTCAAACTGAGGGTGGCAGCGTTTCCTCCTCCTCCTCCAGCCCCCAGTATCTGGAAATTGGTGAGCGTGTTTTTAGTCCTCGCAGTGGTGAGGAGTGTCACAACGATGGACTTTTAGTGGATGTACACAGTAATGCTTGATGTCCTGTAGTGGTTGGGACAGTCCTGCACAATGAAGAACTGTCCTGGCCAGAATGTTGATATGCCCCCCTTTTTGGCATAATGAACTAATTCAAACTTGGCAGTAATTCTTAGAGGTAGGCTCTGTTATTTTTCCCACTTTATAGTTGTAGACACAATGACTGAGTGAGGTAACTTCCCCAGTCATGTTGCTAGTGCGTGGGGCTGTTTGCATTGAACCCAAGCAATTGGTTCCAGAGCTCAGGCTCGTCTCCATTATACTTTGCTACCTCTGTGGTATTAAAGAGAGAGAAAACACTGCATGCAAAGGCATGTGAGTATAAAAAGGCCTAGCCAGTCCACAGAAGAGTGACAGGTTCAAACAGAGCTCCATCAATAACATCAACAAATATGAGTCATTAGTACTATTCCCACGGGGTCACACTTCCATGGGGAGTGGGGAGACTGGCTGGAGATAAGGCAGGAAAGTAGATTGGGATCAGACTGAAAGGCCTTTTTGTCCATCCTTAAGGAATTTGGATTTCATCCCCTTAGGCACTGGGAAGCCTTCAGAGATCTAAAGCTTTCTTTCTGGGGCACCTGGGTGGCTATCTGTTAAGTGTCAGGCTTCAGCTCAGGTCATGATCTAGCGGTTTGTGAGTTCGAGACCCGCATCAGGCTCTGTGCTGACAGCTCAGAGCCTGGAGCCTGCTTCAGATTCTATGTCTACCTCTCTCTCTCTCTGCCCCTCTCCACTCATGTTCTGTCTCTCTTTGTCTCAAAAATAAACTCTTAAATCTTTATTATTATTTAAAAAAATTTTAATCTCTTTATATTATTTTTCGAGAGAGAGACAGAGTGTGAGCGAGGGAGGGGCAGAGAGAGAGGGAGACACCGAATCTGAAGCAGCCTCCAGGCTCTGAGCTGTCAGCACAGAGCCCGACATGGGGCTTGAACCCACAGACTGTGAGCTGAAGTCGGATGCTTAACCAACTGAGCCACCCAGGCACCCCTATTATTTTTTTTAAAGTTTGTTTTGAGAGAGAGAAAGCATGCACGCATGAGTCGGGGAGGGACAGAGAGAGAGAGGAAGAGAGAGAATATCCCAAGCAGGATGACAGTGCAGAGCCCAATGTGGTGCTCTAACTCACGAACCTTGAGATCATGACCTGAGCCAAAATTGGATGCTTAACCTACTGAGCCACCCAGGCGCCCCCTGAAGCTTTATTTTTATGGAAGATGAGACAATGGCTCAAGTCTTCAGCGAAGAGAGGTAATTGCAGAGGTTCAAGGAGGCTGTCTTGAGGGCTCCAAATTGAAGGATTGATTTGTTCATGAATTGAGTCAACAAATATTGGGCACAAACTGTTTTCCAGGATCCAGAGATCCAGTGTTGAATGAGACCCAGTCTTAGGTTGGATAGGTTAACAGGGGGCCAGATCATGCAGGAATTTTAATGTCACATGAAAGAGTTTGGATTTGAATCAAAATGAGTGCTGTGGGATGTTATCGGAGGAGTTTTAAGTAGGGGTGCGACATGGTTTGGTTCATGCTCCGTGCTGCCAGAGGCTGCTGCCCAGAAGAGTGGACTGTCATCATAGTGGCTTCAGCTGGGGTTATGACAGTGGACATGGTGAGAAATATGTTATTGTTAGGAGGAAGAATGGGGAGAACTTGCTGGTGGATTGGATGAGGGATGAGAGGGGGAGAGCGTCAAGAATGGCAGCAGGGTCTTGGGGCGCCTGGGTGGCTTAGTCGGTTAAGCGTCCGACTTTCGCTTAGGTCATGACCTCGCGGTTCGTGGGTTCGAGCCCCGCGTCGGGCTCTGTGCTGACTGCCAGCTCAGAGCCTGGAGCCTCTTTCGGTCTGTGACTCCCTCTCTCTGACCCTCCCCTGCTCATGCTGTCTCTCTCTCCTAGAAATTAAAAAAAAAAAAAAAAAAAAAAATGGCAGCAGGGTCTTGAACGGCACAGCTGTGGGTAGACGTGCCAAACAGGAGCATTGAGAGGATTTGTAGTGAACATCCATACGCCCACTACTTGGACTCCACAATTAACCACTTACTAGTCCTGCGTTATCACAAGTCTGGCCACTTACCAATCCCTGTCTCCATTCATCCATCTGTTTTTTGATGTATTTCAGAATGAGTTACAGACATCAGTATACTTTACTCTTGTGCATTTCAGTTAGTACCCTAAACATAATAGAGTTCAATAAGTTCAATACTTGTTTATGGTTCTTTTTTTTTCACTATTAAGATGAAATGCACGAATCCTGTCTGATGAGTGTGATGAGTTTTGATAAATGTGTACAGCTAGGATACCTCAAACCTCTGTCAAGAAATAGAATGTTACCGGGGCGCCTGGGTGGCTTAGTCAGTTAAGCGTCCGACTTTCGCTTAGGTCATGATCTCGCGGTTCGTGGGTTCGAGCCCCGCGTCGGGCTCTGTGCTGACTGCCAGCTCAGAGCCTGGAGCCTGTTTCAGTCTGTGACTCCCTCTCTCTCTGACCCTCCCCTGCTCACGCTGTCTCTCTCTCTCCTAGAAATAAATAAAAAACATTAAAAAAAAAAAAGAAATAGAACATTACCATCACCAGAGAAAGTGCCCCCATGCCCTTTCACAGTATATCTGGCCCTTACCCTCCCAGAGGCGGCCGCTGCAAGTGATAGTTTTAAAATGGATACAGGGGCACCTGGTTGGCTCAGCCAGTTAAGCACCCGACTCTTGATTTCGGCTCAGGTCATGATCTCACAGTTTGTGGGTTCAAGCCCTGTGTCAGGCTCTGTGAACACAGCGTGGAGTCTGCTTGGGATTCTCTCTCTCTCTCTCTCTCTCTCTCTCTCTCTCTCTCTCTCACACACACACACACACACACACACACACACACACACACAAATATTAAAAAAATGGATACAAGAGTGGACTAAATTTGGGGCTGTGGAGAGGGAAAAAGAGGTGATAGGGAAAATCTGTTGTAAGATGGCCAACAGGACTAATAAGAAAACATCTGTTAATTAATGAGGAATGCGGGAGTAACAGGCTATAAATTGTTCCCTCTGCTAATGCTCTGGGCTCAGATCTCTGGAGAATGATCTCTGAGCCCACCTGTATAAAATAAACCTCCTGCCTTCCAAGATCCCTGAGTGCTGCTTGGTTCTTCTGCCTGGTGATCAAGACCAGATTCCATAACAGAGGTACACAGGAAACAGCAAGGGCCGAAGAGTAACTGAGTGTTTAGCAAGTGGAGACCAGGCTGGGGCCATGACATTGTTAAAAGTCAGTCTCTCTGCAGAAGAAATCCATGTCCGTCTTTGTTTTCATAGTCTTGGAACTTTACACAGGGTCAGTGCTGGAAACAGATTGTTAAATTACGGCAGAGCTGGATGAACAGGCTCCTGAACTACTACCTCAAGATGGTAAAGCCCCATTCAAGGTCCCATTCATCGCACTGGGAGAGCAGAAGACCCTGGGCTTATTTGGTTGATTCCCCATCAAATTGCCTTTGAAGGCTTAAAGGGGTATACGGTTAACTCTCCCAGTTTCACATAACACATCACAGTTTGTGAAAATGTTCAAATTGTATTCTGCATTTGGGATGTCTGAAAAAAATGCAGTTTTCTTTTTTCTTCTTTCTTTCTTCCACTTTTTGAGAGAGTGAGCAGGGAAATGGCAGAGGTGGGGGGGGGTGAGAGAGAGAATCCAATACATGATGAGGTGCTTGACCCCATGACCTTGGGATCATGACCTGAGCTGAGATCAAGAGTTGGATGCTCAACTGACTGGGCCACCCAAGTACCTCAAAAGAATGCAGCTTACTTAATGTCACTTGATCTCCTACCAGACCTGTTAAATAAGCAACTCTGGCAGGTGCCTTAGGGACCTATATTTAACTGTACTCCAGTGGATGCTGAGAGTCTGTGGACTCTATTTTGAAAAGACCATGGAATGCAAATGGGCCAGACACATGCAAGGGTTGGTTTCAACTCTGTGAAATCTCAGTGAAGTTATTTAACCTCCCTGAGCCTCAGTTTTCTAATCTCTAAGAGGTGGCTACTCATGATTACTGTGGACCTGAAGTGATAGAACGTTTGTAAATCACCTGGCACGTAGCTGGCGTCTACCCAGTGTCAGATTCTTTCATTCTCTCTCCTCACAGAGGGAATTACACTTTCACTCACTGGTGGAAAACCGTTGATGTTGGGTCAGGTTGATGGCTCCTTCCTTGTCAAATCACATGACCTTCACCCTTCAGACTGGGGAGGACATGGTCCTGGCTGAAGCCACCTCCTGGCCCACCTCCTCTCCACTCCCCCCTTTTCCCCCATTTCCCCCAGGCTCAGAAAACTGTGTGGTTGGTAGTGCTTTGGGGAAGATTCCCTTCTTCTGATTTATTCATATGGTTCACTGGTAACTGGTCGAATTTTCACCTTTCATTCTTGGGTTCTTACTACAGAAACAAGTCACCAGGCTCTTCAGAACATGCCCAAAGTGCTCCGTGATGTGGAAGCCCTTAAACAGGAGGCATCTTTTCTGAAAGAGCAGATGATTCTTGTCAAGGAGGATATTAAAAAATTTGAACAGGATACATCCCAATCGATGCAGGTATTTTGGCTCTTGTCCTAAATGTTGATGCTTGTTTTGGAAGACATTCCTCCCAACCTGAACTCCAAATTCTACTAGTCACTCAACACTCCTCTTTGGCTTGGTTCTTTCAGCTTACACAGCTGTCTTAAGCACCTGCTGAGCAACGTAGCCACGTGATTGGTGTTGTAAGGGGTCCCTGAAGATACGGGCACGTTGTGACATTTGTTTCAAGTCACTGGTGCAAGGTAGAGAAAAGACAACTGCCACTTCCTTAGTTTTCGACCCCTCGTTTCTCTTTTAGGTGTTGGTAGAAATCGACCAGGTGAAGTCCAGAATGCAGCTTGCCGCAGAATCTCTTCAGGAAGCAGACAAGTGGAGCACACTGAGTGCCGACATTGAGGAGACTTTCAAGACTCAAGTAGGTGTTTTTGTTCAGGGAATGTTGTGGCCTGATTGGGCAGGAACGTGAGATTTGGAGAAACAGATGAGAAAGTCCTTTACTTGAAACCATAAGGGATAGTAAAAAGCAGCATGCAGAAGTGTATAGGAAGAGGGTGGGAAGATCTGAAATTGTTCTGGTTCTTTCCACTTTCTTAAGTTGTATCTCCTTCTTAACTGAAGACTTCCAGTCACAGAGGTCAGGAGAAACCTCAGTAAAAAAAAAAAAAGGCAGAGAAAATGGATTAAGTGAGAGTGTGAAGCATGGGCAGAGGGACCTTACCCATCATGGGACCCTAGCAAGGTACTTAACCCCTCCTGGGCCAGCAGCAGTGGCAAATAGGAATGCTTTTGATATCTGGTTATAAGGAGGAGGTCAGATGATGTCTTGTGAAAAACTCTTTTTCAGTAGTTAAGCAAAATGAATATCATCTCTTTTGTTGTTTTTCAAAACTTACAAGTTTTTTAAAAAGCGCTTACATGTGGGGAAAAAGATTTGTGAACAGTAATGAACAGCGAAAAATGTTTTCCCTGTAACCCTGACCCCCCACCCCCACCCCCACCCCAGTGCCCTCATTTCCCTTCTACGTATAGACTCTCGAACCACCTTTATGCCCATCCTTCCCGACACATACACACTTATACCTGTTCCCTGCCCTTTGGTTCCCATAAATGGTAGCACATTGTGAACGCTGCTGTGCACTTTGTTTTTGTACTCAGTGATCTATTCTTCCATACCAGTCATGTTTATCTTTACCATAGGGTGGGGGGAGGGGCAGAGAGAAGGGACCAGAGGATCTCTTCTGACAGTAGAGAGCCTGATGCAGGGCTCAAACTCACGAACCATGACATCACGACCTGAGCTCAACTGACTGAGCCAACCAGGTGCCCCAGTTATGTTTATCTTTAAGTACAATAGAGCCCCTCTGGGCTCATGACAAGGTAATTGATTTAGACTTCATAGATGTGAGTTGCAAATCTTACTTTTGGCACATATGTGACAGAGAATGGACTTAAATACAGTCTTTGATTGCAATCAGTACACTAAATATTAACGAGCTAAAAGTTAGAAAGCTTGTTTCTCCCCTCCCAACTATCCTGATATTCAGAACTAACTGCCCGCAAGATCGCCTCTGTCCACCTGGACGTCCTCCTGGACACTGCACACTGAATTCATTAATTCTGTCTAGAGCCACTGCCCATTTGCTCTTCCCTTTGGCCTCTGTTGGTTTATGGCAGCACTTCCCATGTAAGTGTCTAGGCTGGAAACCTCGACAGTCCTTAACTGCTCCATCTCCCCCATCTTTCTCTGAAATTGTCTGTTCCTTACATGCCTCTGCTACAGCTCTGACCAAGCTTCGCAGTGCTTTTCTCCTACACCATTGCAACAGCCACCCGTCCCTGCTGGCTTCCACCCTCTCATAGGCAAGCTCAGCCGCTCTCTCCCTGTGCCCCTTGAACCATACGCCTTAAATTGCGTCCTGATCTTTCCGTATGTGAACCCAAGGCCTGCACTGTGATCATCTTTGTGTCTCAGATATCTAATATGGTCTGACACATTGTAGACACCTGTTAGATATTGAAATGAAACAATTATGGCATTCTTAACTCTTTTAAAAAAATAGCTTTTCTTTTTCTAGTTATAAACATAGGTTTTTGTTTTTTTTTAACGTTTATTTATTTTCTAGAGACAGAGCATGAGCAGGGGAAGGGCAGAGAGAGAGGGAGACCAAGAGGGATTAGAGAATACCAAGCAGGCTCTGTGCTGTTAGCATAAAGCCTTACTAGGGCTTGAACTCATGAACCATGAGATCATGACCTGAGCTGAAATCAAGAGTCAGACACTTAACTGGGCCATCCAGGCGCCATCCAGGTGCCCCAAATTATGAGCATAATTTATGTGTGTCTTGGAAGATTTGGAAAATTCAGAAAAATACGAGGCAGAAAACAAAATGATCCTTTTTTCTGTCCCCTAGTAATATGCTTTTTATGTCTAATAGGTATTTTTCTATGTATTTATACATATTTGTGCCTATGTATTTTGTATGTATGCATATATTATAGGTATATAGATATTTATGTATATTCTAGTGTCTATATTCTTTTTTATTCTTTTCCACAAATCGTATTTTGCTATGTACTTAATACTTTTCAAAAACATTTTTTTAAAAAATTTTTTTTAATGTTTTATTTATTTCTAGGGGAGAGAGAGAGAGAGAGAGAGACAGCATGAGCAGGGAAGGGTCAGAGAGGGAGGGAGTCACAGACTCTGAAATAAGCTCCAGGCTCTGAGCTGGCAGTCAGCACAGAGCCCGATGCGGGGCTCGAACCCACGAACCGCAAGATCATGACCTAAGCGAAAGTCGGACGCTTAACCGACTAAGCCACCCAGGCGCCCCTCAAAAACATTTTTAAAAACATGTTTTATTTATTTTTGAGACAGAGAGACAGAGCATGAGAAGGGGAGGGGCAGAGAGACTGGGAGATACAGAATCTGAAGCAGGCTCCAGGCTCTGAGCTGTCAGCACAGAGCCCAATGCGGGGCTCAAACCCACGAGCGTGAGATCATGACCTGAACCTAAGTTGGAGGCTTAACTGACTGGGCCTCCCAGGTGCCCCCAAAAACATGATTTTTATGTTTTATTTTTATTTTTTGTAATAGTTTATTGTCACATTGGTTTCCATATAACACTCAGTGCTCATCCCAACAAGTGCCTTCCCCCATGCCCATCACTCCCCTTCCCCTCTCCCCCACTCCCATCAGCCCTCAGTTTGTTCTCAGCATTCAAGAGTCTCTCATGGTTTGCCTCTCTCCCTCTTCCCCACTATTTTCCCATTTTTCTCCCCCATGGTCCTCCGTTAAGTTCCTCCTAATCCACTTATACATGTAAACATATGGTAGCTGTCCTTCTCTGCCTGACTTATTTTGTTCAGCATAACACCCTCAAGTTCCATCTATGTTGCTGTAAATGGCCAGATTTCATTCTTTCTCATTGCCAAAAAACTTGATTTTTAATGGCTGCACAATATTCCAAATGCCATTATGAGGGTCTCAACCTTCATATTTTATTATCAGGGAAGATTTAGGTCAGTTCTAGGTTTTTTTTTTTTTATTACAGCACTAGAATCACATTAATTAATTAAAATGCATGAATATCTTTGTGTCCCTCTGATTGTTTCTATTTTTAAAAAAATATTTTCAAGTAATTTCTACACCCAACATGGGTCTCGAACACACAACCCCGAGATCATGCTCTATCAACTGAGCCAGCCAGGCACCTCCTTCTAATTGTTTCTTTAGGACATATTTCTGGAAAAGGAAATACCAGGTCAAAAGATAGGAATAGTTTTCAAGGCTCTTGATGCATATTGGTGACATGTTTTCAGGAAAGACACTGTAAATTTATGATACCAGATAGACTTTTTTTCTTCACACCCTCAACCAACAATAGCTATTATAATTTTTCCAGCATTTTTCCACTTTGTTAGGAGGAAAACTCTTTTGTTTTGTTTTGTTTTTGTTTTTGTTTTAATTTTATTTTTTTAATATTATTTTTTTTACAAATATTTTATTGTCAAATTGGTTTCCATATAACACCCAGTGCTCATCCCCACAAGTGCCCTCCTCCATGCCCATCTCCCCCCTCCCCCCCCTCATCCATCAGTCCTCAGTTTGTTTCTCAGCCTGCAAGATTCTCTCATGGTTTGCCTCTCTCCCTTTCCCCCACCATTTCCCCTCTTCTTCTCCCCCATGGTCCTCAGTTAAGTTCCTGTTAGGAGGAAAACACTTGTTTTAATTTTATAAATTGTCTTTTCATGTATTTTGTCCTTTTTTTTTTTTTTTTTTAAGTAGACTCCACACCCAACAGGGGGCTTGAACCACAACCCTGAGATCAGGGGTCACACGCTCTACCAACTACACCAGGCTGGCCCTCTGTATTTTGTCCATTCTCAATTGCAGTACGTGGTGTATTTTAAAGTAAATATCCCTAATTCTGGTCTTTTTATAGGATGTAGCTGTGATTTCTGCCAAGCTGACAGGTATGCAGAATAGCTTAATGATGCTTGTGGATACACCAGACTACTCAGAAAAGTGCGTGCACTTGGAGGCGTTGAAGAACAGGCTGGAGGCCCTGGCCTCCCCGCAGATCGTAGCGGTATTCACCTCCCAGTCTATAGGTGAGTGCTGGCCCTTTCTTGTCTCTGTGTGCACCTCTTTACAAAGGTAAGGCTTTCCAAGTCTTCAGCCTTTGGAATGTCTTAATGTGGATTAAATTACGTAGATTGGAAGTTAAGTTGTAACTTTCTGGGGTGGTTGCCTTTTTTCAGTATTTTATATGATGAGCATTTTCAAACATACAGAAAAGGTGAAGTAAGTGTAGGACAGACACACCTTCTAGACTCTAGCCTGACATTTTACCACATTTGTTTTGTCACTTAGCTGTCCACCCTTCCATCTCTCTCTCCATCCATGTCTGTTTCAATAAATGTCAGAGTCACTGATAAATATCAGCATGTTTCACTCTTAAACACTTCAGCATTCCTGTCGATAACTGGAGTTCAGTATTGGTTTGTGATTCTCTATTTTTGAGTTAAAATTTACATTTAGAAAAACGCACAAATCTTAAATGTACCATTTGATGAGTTTTGACCCTTAGCAAGTATTACTTTTATTTCCTCCCGATCTATTAATAGCATTCCTAATATTGTATTATTCTTGCAACTCAAGAGTGTGTTTATGGGGTGTGTATGTGTGTGTGTGTGCATGGTAATGTACTACTGGTTATTTGTTGATATTTTATTTAGAATTTTTTCATAGAAATCCCCTTAGGGATTTATCAGGCTTTAGTATCATGGTTGTATTGGCTTCATAATAGCAATTGGGAAACTTTTATTCTTCCTTATTTCTCTGTTAGGTTTTAAGGAACATTTTTATCAAATACTGCCATGGCCCCATTGAATGCTTTATGTCTGTGGTTCAACTTGGGTATGAATATTACAGTTTCTGCCTTCTTTTTTGTTTGTATATTTGTTTTAGTATGGCTTTACCCACTTTTTTTTTTAACCTTCAAGCTTTTTGCGATGCTTTATTTTAGACTTGGCTGTTGGACATGGCATATGGTTGAAATTTGTTTTTTGATCTAATCCTTGCTTTTCTTTCTTTTCTTTTTTTTTTTTCCCTAAGTGGCTCCATGCTAACATTGGGTTTAAACTCACAACACTGAGATCAAGAGTCACATGCTGTACTGACTGAGCCAGTCAGATACTCCTAATCCTTGTATTTTTTAATAAGTGATTTTAGGGGTGCCTGGGTGGCTTAGTCGGTTAAGCGTCCGACTTTCGCTTGGGTCATGATCTCGCGGTTCGTGGGTTCGAGCCCCACGTTGGGCTCTGTGCTGACTGCCAGCTCAGAGCCTGGAGCCTGTTTCAGTCTGTGACTTCCTCTCTCTCTGACCCTCCCCTGCTCACGCTGTCTCTCTCTCTCTCTCCTAAAAATAAATAAAACATTAAAAAAAAAAATAAGTGATTTTATCCCACTTAGGTTTTTTTTTTAATGCTTTTATTTATTTCTGAGAGAGAGAGAGAGAGAGAGAGAAAGAGACAGCATGAGCAGGGTAGGGTCAGAGAGAGAGGGAGACGCAGAATCTGAAGCAGGCTCCAGGCTCTGAGCTGTCAGCACAGAGCCCGACACTTGGCTCGAACCTACAAACCGTGAAATCATGACCTGAGCCAAAGTCAGACACTTAACTGACTGAGCCACTCAGGCGCCTCCCATTTAGATTTTTTTTTAACAGAAATTTTTAGCCTCTACATTTTTTGCTTTCTGTTTCTGCTGTCTTTGTGTTTTTTTCCTCACAGATGATTTGAAAGATATATAACTTATTTTAGTTTTTCTAGTGATTTATTATTTCAAATACTAAACTAAGCTTCTTTCTCAATTTTTTGGACTTATAATGAAACGATATCTGACTCCCCCAATTAGTGAACTTTGATTCTTCTTCCCACCCATCTCTCTTCCCTGCTCGATCTAGAAGATTGCATAGTCTAGAATTTTAATCATGGCATACTATCAAATTATTAATTATTAATTTTTTATCGTGTGGCTTCTTTCTTTTAAATATTAGAAAATTTTCATATTTTATAATATTTTTATATAACTCTTTCCCAACCAATAATTGCCATGGTTATTTATGCTAAATGTCTTGTTTAAATGGATTCAGTGCTCACTTAGACTTTTCAGCCCATGTCTTCCCCATTTGTTAATTCTTTGAGGCTTCTCTTCATGACCAGGAGTCTGTTTTCAAGCAGATTTTTTGTTTCCTCAGGAAGGGCATCAGGATCATATGTAGTGTTTATGTAGTAAAGAATGTCTTTCTTTTGCTTTTACACGTGGAACACAATAACTGCTTTTGGATTTTGGATTACACTTTTTCCTTTAGAATTTAAGAAACTTTGCTTTCTTATCTTTTGCCAACTATGTTTTGCTGATAAGTATGAGACTGACCTGCTTTTGTTTTTGTTTCTTTTCCTTGAATAGTTAAAACAGGGATTAGCAATCATTTTCTGTAAAGGGCCAGCTAGTAAACATTTTGGGCTCTCTGAGCCATGTGGTCTGTGTCATCAATACTTTAACTCTGCAGTTGTAGTGTGAGAGCCTGTGTTCCCATAAAACTCTATGACAAAACTGAGTGCTGATTTGGCCTGCTGGCTCATAGTTTGCTGACTTCTGACCTACAAGATTCTTTCTTTTGCTTACAGTTTAGTTACTTCATTAGATCATTTTTCAGTTTGGGGAAAAATATATGCTGATCCATGTCTTTCTCCATTTCTAGAAAATTTCCTTTCTTAAAAAAATCTTTTTTTTTTCTATTCTATTTGTTTTTTTTTCCATCTTTGAGAACATCAACTATCTGTCCATTAGCTCTCTGTTTACCCCTCCCTCTATGTCATGTTTTCTCTGGTCTATTTTAGCCCTTCACCAGCTCTCCCATAGTCTTTTTTTCCAAAAAAGATTGCTTTCCAGTTCACCAACAGCATTTTTTTTAATGTTTTTGTTTTTTTTTAAATGTTTTATTTATTTCTAGGAGAGAGAGAGAGACAGTGTGAGCAGGGGAGGGTCAGAGAGACAGGGAGTCACAGACTGAAACAGGCTCCAGGCTCTGAGCTGGCAGTCAGCACAGAGCCCGATGTGGGGCTTGAACCCACGAACCGCGAGATCACGACCTAAGCGAAAGTCGGACGCTTAACCGACTAAGCCACCCAGGCGCCCCACCAACAGCATTTTCTAAAGTATCTGTTCTGCTCTTTGTTCTCCTGTTTAATTCTTAATTTTTGTGATACTGTTATTTAGTTGCTAATTTTTTTCCCTTGGCTCTGCCAGCCTCCTTTCATATTTCCTTTTTTTTTTTTTTTAAGTAATTTCTACACCCAACATGGGATTAGAACTCAGGACCCTGAGATCAAGAGTCTCATGCTCTACTGCCTGAGCCAGCCAGGTGCCCCACCTTAGATCCTATTAAGGAAAGCATATACTATATGTTATTTCCTTGAGAGTGTGAAACAATGATAGCCTAACATTTTCTTCTCTTTCCTAGGTTAAATCTTTGAAGTGCTCTTTTTTTAAAAAAGTCAAAACAGTTTTTTTAATGCTTATTTATTTTTGAGAGAGAGAGACAGAGCATGACGGGGAGAGGGGCAGAGAGAGGGAGACACAGAATCGGAAGCAAGCAAGCTCCAGGCTCTGAGCTGTCAACACAGAGCCTGACGCAGGGCTCGAACCCATGAACCATGAGATCATGATTTGAGCCAAATTCAGATGCTTAACCAACCAAGCCACTCAGCTGCCCCTTAAATTTTTTTTAATGTTTATTTATTTTTGAGAGAGGGAGAGACAGAGACAGAGGCAGAGTGCTAGTTGGGAAAGGTCAGAGAGAGAAGGAGACACAGAATCTGAAGGAAACAGGCTCCAGGCTCTGAGCTGTCAGCACAGAGCCCAGCAGGGCTCAAACCCACGAATGGTGAGATCAGACCTGAGCCGAAGTCGGATGCTCGACCGACTGAGCCACCCAGGTGCCCCTAAAAAAGTTTTTTAAAATTGTGGTAGAACACATATAACATGAAATGTACCATCTTACCAGTTCTAAGTGTTCAGTTTAATGGCATGAAATAAACTCACAGTGCTGTGCAGCCATCACCACCCACCGTCTCCAGTACTCTTCATCTTTCTCAACTGAAAGTCTGTCCCACTGGACACCAACTCCTTTAATTTTTTAATTTTTTTTTTAACATTTGTTTATTTTGAGAGAGAGAGCGAGTGAGCAAGTGTGTGCATGTCTGCGTGTCAGTTTACACTTGAGCTGAGCATCAGGGCGGCTGGGGTGGTGGGGAGGGCAGAGAGAAGGAGACAGGATCCAAAAAGCAGGTTTGGTGCTGAGTGTAGAGCCTGATGTGGGGCTCAAACTCACAAACTCACTCACATCACATGTCATGTGATGACCATGACATCATGACCTGAGCCAAAATCAAGAGGTGGCCACTTAACCGACTGAGCTAGGTGCCCCTGAACACCACTCCTTATTCCCCCCATCTCCAACCCCTAGCATCTACCATTCTACCTTCTGTCTCTATGAACTTGACTACTCTAGGTACCTTATATAACTGGAATCGTACAGTATTTTTCGTTTTGTGATTGATTCATTTCACTCAGCATCCATGAACCTTAGTGAGGTCCGTCCATGTTGTAGTGTATGTAAACTTCTTTTTCAGGCTGAATATTATTCTGTTGGATGGATATATCACCTTTTGTTTATCTGTTCTTCTGTCCATGGACAGTTGAGTTACTTTCACCTTTTGACTCTTGTGAACAGTGTTGCTGTGCACATGAGTGTACAAACACCTGTTTGAGTCCCAGCTTTCAGTTCCTCTGGATATATGTCCAGAAGTGGAATTCCTGGATCATAAGATAATTCTACTTTTACTTTCTGAGGAGCCATCATAATGTTTTCCATTGGAATTACATCATTTTACGTTCCCACCAGCGATGTCCGAGAGTTCCAGTTCTTTCACATCTTTCCCAACATAGTGTCCTTTTCTGCTTTCTTAATAATAGGTGTGTAGTGGTATCTCATTGTGATTTTGACTTGCATTTGCCTAATAGGTAATGATATTGAACATAGCGTCATATCCTTGTTGGCCATTTGTATATCTTCTTTGGAGAAATGTTGATTCAAGTCCTTTGCCCACTTAAAAAATCAGGTTATTTATTTTTTGTTGAGTTGTAGGAGTTATCTATTCTAGATATAATCCCCCGGGCAGGTATATGATTTGCAAATCTCCCTTCCTGTGGGTTTTCTTTTCATTCTGTTTATAGTGTCCTTTGAAGCACAAGGTTTTTTTTTTTTTTAATTTTTATGTTTATTTATTTTTGAGAGATGAGACAGCATGAGCGGGGGAGGGGCAGAGAGAGAGGGAGACACAGAATCAGAAGCAGGCTCCAGGCTGTCAACACAGAGCCTGACGTGGGGCTCGAACTCACAAACTGTGAGATCATGACCTGAGCCAAAGTCAGATGCTTAACCCACTGATCCACCCAGGCATCCTGATGCACAGGTCTTACATTTTGATGTAGTCCAGTGTATCTGTTTTGTATTTTGTTGCCTGTGTTTTTGGTGTCATAGTTTAAGGAACTATTGCCAAATTCAATGTTTTAAAGCTTTTCCCATTTTTCTTCCCTAAGAGTTTATAGTTTTAGCTCTTACATGTAGCTCTTTGATCCATTTTAAGTTAATTTTTGTATACGGTGTAAGGTAAGGGTTCAACTTCTTTCTTTTGCATGTAGATGTCCAGTTTTCTGAGTACCATTTGTTGTCCATTCTCCACCAAATGGTCCTTGGCACCCTTGTTGAAAGTCTTGTGACTGTATATGTGAAGGTTTATTCCTGGGCACTCAATTCTCTTCCATTGATCATGCCTATCGTTATGCTAGTACCACACTGTTTTGTTTTGTTTTTTTCCTCCCACACTGTTTTGATTATTGTAGCATTGTGGTAAGTTTTGAAATCATGAAATGTGAGACCACCAATTTTGCTCTTCTTTTTCAAGATTGTTTTGGCTATTTGAGGTCCCCTGACATTCCTTATAAATTCTAGGATGGGTTTTTCTGTTTTTTCAGAAACCACCATTGGGATTTTGATAGGGATTGCATTGAATCTGTAGATGGCTTTGGGTAATATTACCATCTTAATAGTATTAATTCTTCTAATCCTTGAACCTGGGTATGTTTCCATTTATTTGTGTCTTTAATTTCTTTCAGCAATGTTTTGTCGTTTTCGGAGTACAGATCTTTCAGCCCCTTGGTTATGTTTATTGCTAAGTATTCTTTTTTTTTGGTGCTATTATAAATTGTTTTTTAAATTTTCTTTGCATACAGTTTGTTGTTACTGTTTAGAAATACAGCTAATTTTTATGTGCTGATATTGTATCCTACAGCTTTGCTGAATTCACTTATTAGTTCTAATGAGTTTTTTATGGAATCTTTAGGGTTTTCTGATTATAAGGTCATATCATCTGCAAACAAAGATAATTTTACTTCTTCCTTTTCTATTTGAAGGCTTTTTATTTCTTTTTCATGCCTAATTGCTCTGGCTAAGACTTCCAGTACTAAGGTGAATAGAAGTGGCAAAAGCAGACATTCTTGTCTTATTCCTGATCCCAGAGGAAGAGTTTGAAATGATCTTTCACCATTGAGTATTACGTTAGCTGGCAGCTTTTCATATACGGCCTGTAATGCTGACATAGTTTACTTCTATTCCTAGTTTGTTGAATTGTATCACTAAAGGTTTTGAATTTTATCAAATGCTTTTCTGCATTATTTGAGATGATCATGGTGGATTTTTCCCATCATTCTGTTAATATAGTATATTACATTGATTTTTCATATATTGAACCATCCTTGCATCTCAGGAATAAATCTCACTTGGTTATGGAGTATAATCCTTTTAATGTGCTGTTGAATTTGGTTTACCATTATTTCACTGAGGACTTTTGCATGAATATTTATCAGGAATGTTGATCTGTAGGTTTCTTTTCTTGTAGTGCCTTTGTCTGGCTTTGGTATCGGTAATGCTAGCTTCATAGAATGAGTTGGACAGTGTTTCCTCCTCTTCATTTTTTTTTTTTTTAAAGAGTTTGAGAAATATTGGTATTAGTTTTCCTTAAATGTTTTATAGATTCATTAGTGAAGCCATTTAATGTCCTCTTCTTTGTTGAGAGGTTTTTGATTACGTATTCAATCTCCTTACGAGTTTTAGATCCATTCAGAATTCTTATTTCTTCATGATTTAGTCTTGATAGATTGTGTGTGTTGAAGAATTTGTTTCTTGTATCTAGTTTATCCAACTTGTTGGTATATGATTTTCCATAGTACTCTCTTCTAATCCTTTTTATTTCTGTAAAACTGATGGTAGTGTCCTTTCATTTTAGATTTTATTTATCAGACCCAAGGGTCTCACATATGTGGTGGGGTGTACATCTAGTTAGGTGGGGATGCTCCTAACTAGTAGGAATGGATATGGGGAGGTGGCAGCTCCATGAATTTGAGTGGTTTTCCTTTCCTTCTGATGGAGCTCGCTGCTTGGAGCTGGATGATGACATTTGAATGATGCCCTCTGGGTCAGGATTATGGGCTTTGGTAGTGAGGGCAAGCTAGTTTTGACTGCTTTTGTTCACAGATTTAAATCAGGCTTGATTTCAGACCCACTCTTTGCGGGCAGGACGGATTCAGAAGGGAGAAATGGCACTTTTCAGCCATTGCTGGGCTGAGTTGGAAGTAAGACTCCTCCCCTCGTCTGGCCCAGAATGTCCTTTGCTCCCTGTCTTTGCCTCTTCCTGCCGTTGCTCAGCTGCTCTGTGCTGGCGTTGCGAGTGCTTCCTGTATCCCCACTCACCTTGGACCAAAGTGACTGAATATCTGATCACTTTCACTGAAGTTCCATAGAACAGATTTTCTCCTGGCCTCAACACAGATGGAATAGTGTTGGGTTTTTCTCTGGGTGGTGAATTTTGGTGAATATCAGGAAGGTTCCCCCCCCCCCCCCCCCCCCCCCCCCCCCCCCGCCAAGGTAATGTGCTCTTTCATCAGCCATCTTTCCTGGAAGGCCAAGGTGCTTTTTTTTCTGACAGTCTTTAAAGGGAGGTCTCTGCTAAATTAGTACATCTCTAATATGTTCCCCCTTTCCATCTCTCTGCTTCGAGTGACAAGTTCACGTGCCTAGTTCATTTTACACAACCAACCAATGAATTCAGTTAAGTTGAAGAAACTTTTTATAGCACAGTTTTACATGTAGTAGGAAGATTTATTTATCTCAGGGATCTTAGGAAAATAATATGCATTTTATTTTTTTATTTTTTATTTTTTTTAAATGTTTTATTTATTTCTAGGAGAGAGAGAGAGAGAGAGAGCGTGAGCAGGGGAGGGTCAGAGAGAGAGGGAGTCACAGACTGAAACAGGCTCCAGGCTCTGAGCTGGCAGTCAGCACAGAGCCCGACGCGGGGCTCGAACCCACGAACCGCGAGATCATGACCTAAGTAAAAGTCGGACGCTTAACCGACTAAGCCACCCAGGCGCCCCAATAATATGCATTTTAAGGGCAAAAGCCATCTTCTGACTCGTGGATTCCTGCCCAGCAAAGTGAGTTCAAAGATTTTCAAAGTCTAGCTGGGTTATCTTTACAATAGTTGCTGTCACAGATTTTCCTTCTTAGCAGATTTAAAAAGTTGGACACCTGGGGCACCTGGGGGGGCTCAGTCGGTTAAGCGTCCGATTTTGACTCAGGTCATGATCTCACAGCTCGTGAGTTCAAGCCCCACGTCCAGCTCTATGCTGACAGCTCAGAGCTTGTAGCCTGCTTTGGATTCTGTGTCTCCATTTATTTCTCTGCCCCGCTCTGTCTCTGTCTCTGTCTCTCTCTCTCAAAAATAAATATGCATAAAAAAATAAATAAAAGGTTGGATACCTGTTTGTGCAGTTGAAAATATCTTTTCCTTTTTAAATTTCATTCTGAGACTGTGGTGTGTGAGTTTTGGCCAGAAGGGGGCAGACGAGCACCGGCAGTGGTGCTGGAGAGGGGCTGCCCTGAGGCTGCCTCCCTGGCTTTTCAGCAGTCAGCTTGGAAGCAAGTCATCCATTTAGTCATTTCCTCTGCCCTTAGGAAAATATGTAAGAAACTACTTGATATTAATACCATAATTTGGCTCCTAGCATCCCTCACTATGTATGGAATGCAGATGTTTACCGAATTATTTACTTATTCTTCAAGCCACCAAATATGTGAACATTTAGGGCTTGAGTCTGTTTGCTTTTTTACAGTTCCTGTCGGGTGTAATTCAAAGGAGGAATTTCAAAAGGGCAACTCACTTTTAAATGTTATTTTAAAATATTAATTCTGTGAGGAGCAGCAGGGAATGCAAAGATGAATAAGATAAGGTTGCTGTCTTCAAGGACCTTGCAGCTCTGTTGAGGGTGAGGCTGGGAGAGAACAAGTACAGAAATAATTTCATTGCAAGGTGGAATGTGAAAATTGCCTTAGCCTTCCCCCGGAAGAAAGATGACAACATCGAGGAAGCTTTTCTGAAAGAGCTAATATGTGTGAAGAACTTTGAAATTTAAATGAATTAATTTTTTTTAAAAAAGATGTGTCTGATTATAAAAGTAATACATATACAGGTTATTGAAAATTGGAAAGATACACACAAATATAAATCAAAATGATTTGCCAGTAAGCTCTCCACCAAGAGATGACTATTAGTATTTGCTAATGCAGTTTTTGGGGTGATGGGGGGGACGACCAAGAAAGAATTCTTGAAGATGTCTTTGGTGCAAAAAGGTGATTTTATGAAAGCACGGGGACAGGACCCCTGGGCAAGAGGAGCTGCCTGGGCACCACAAGGAGAGACTAGTTATATACTATGGAGTTGGGGGAAGATAAAGTCCCGGGGAAGTTTCCAGGGAGACTTTCATGTGCTAAAGAAGACTCCCAGGATACTGGAGGCCTAACTCTTGTAAAGCTAGGGTTGTTCGCCCTCTAGCAAAGCACTAGCATTAGGACAGTAGGGAGCTCCTGGAGAAACATTTTCCTCTGCAGCCTCAAGTATCTGTCAGTGGGCTGCGGGTTATAAGGAAATGTAGTTCTCTCTGAGATTTCCTTCTGCCTTTGTTTCCCACATCCCTCCACTTGGAGGGATGATGTTGGGGCTCAGGAAAGGAGTCTATAGGTTTCTGAAGATTAGGTTATTGATAAGATTGCTTTTTTCTTGTAATATACTAAGATATTTGTAAATAGATGGAGACTTAGGTCCTTCACACTATAATCTCTATGAGTTAACCATTTGTTTTTTTTCCCCTTTCCTTTGTTCTTGGGCGGCCAGGAGTGCCTGAGGAATATCACACATGTCCCATCTGGGTGTGGGGGCAGGGGGTTTCAGGCCTGGCAGCTTGTCTTAGACTCCCTCAACATTTCCTTCCAGTTTTTTCCGTGTGTGTGTGTGTGTGTGTGTGTGTGTGTGTGTACACCTGTATCTTTTAAGGCAAGTATATACATTGAGTATGTACAATTTTGTACCTTGATTTTCCCCTAGTGAGCACTGTAGCATGAGCCTTTTCCCATGGGTGAAGGATTTTGATATGTGAGGAGAAACATTTGCAACAGATGGAACAACATACACATGAGTGGTATAGAAATGGGAATCCTCAGGGGCAGTTTGGGGAATAACGGTTAAGCCCTTTTTAATGGGGTGAACATTGAGAAATGGTCGGCAATGAGGCTGGACAGCTGGGGACAGAGCATAGTTTGCCTTGAACAGACAAGGAGTCTCTATTCAGGGAGGAATTTATAGTAAGTCTTCTGAGGAGTGTGGCTGAGTGGGAGTTGACTTGGGAGATGGACAGGCCAATTTTGAAATCTTTGGGCTGTTGCCTGTAAGCAATGAGACCTCAGTTTCCTTCTCAGTAAAGTGGGTACCATACGATTCCTATGCTCCTGGTTCCTGGGGAGGCACTAGGTGAACCTTATTCCTTTCTGTTAGACTCCCCTCCCCCCTTCAAGACTTCAGGGCTCTTACAGTAGCCCAAGGGAATAATTCCTAAAAGGCCAGTCAGGAATTCATGAAGGTTCTATTTGAATGAGAACAGCAACAGATGTCTGAAAAGCCCTGTAGCTCAGCAGATGGAGCTAAACTACAAATTGGAAGTCCAGACCCAGAAATGACTTTGTTGGTTTCATTTTTCTTCCTGAATTCAGTTAAAATTTGTTCCCATAACCTACAGTGTTAGAAGAGTTAAATAGTACTGGAAGTCTTATAGGGGAAAATAACGTTGTTTTCCTCCACCCCCTCATTCCCCAGTCCTGACCCCAGGAGACCACTTTTAAGTCTCTGGTATTTCACTATATATTTCCGCATAGTACGTATATTATTTTATTTTTTTATATATTAATTTTAGGCACTGTGTCTTGACTTCCTATTGTTATAGCTAAAGATTTCGCTTTCATACCACTCTCCCCTTTCCATTCTCCTCCTATACCATCGTTTTATTTATTTAATTTTTTTAATGTTTATTTATTAGAGAGAGAGAGAGGATCCCAAATAGGCTCTGTCAGTGTGGAGCCTGACATGGGTCTTGAATCCCTAAACCATGAGATCATGGCCTGAACTGAAGTTGGACAGTCATCCAACTGAGCCACCCAGGTGCCCCTACACCATCTTTTTTGATTGAATTAATTAATGGTGTTTCTATTGTCACGACTTTATAAGCTTAGTTTATTTTTGCAGAGTCAGGGCAGGCACTAGATTTTAATTCCTTCCCTATTCAACTTCATGTAATCCTTAAGTTTCTTTCTTTCTTTTTTTATAAATGTTTTTTACATTTATTTATTTTTGAGAGACAAAGACAGAGCATAAATGGGGGAGGGGCAGAGAGAGAGGGAGACACAGAATCCGCAAGCAGGCTCCAGGCTCTCAGCTGTCAACGCAGAGCCCCACATGGGGCTCGAACTCACAAACTGTGAGATCATTACCTGAGCTGAAGTCGGACGCTTAACTGACTGAGCCACCCAAGTACTCCATCCATCCATCCATCTTTCTTTCTTTCTCTCTTTTTCCCTCTCTCTCTCTCCCCCATCCCTCCCTCCCTCCCT